>NW_022900920.1:20549851-20697049 GCF_012274545.1 Fukomys damarensis | reverse complement strand
TCTTTTTTTTTTTTTTTTTTTTTTTTTGTCATACAAAGCTTGTATAGTCTGAAACCATACAGGTTTTCAGATATTTTTCTATTTCGTGAAAAAATGTCATTGGTATTTTGGTAGGGATTTTACTGAATCTATACCTCACTCTGAGTTATGCTATAGTTTGAACATGGCTTATATTCCCCTAGAGTCCATTGTGATTAAAGTCTGGGTCTCCAGGGCGGTGCTATTGGTAAGTACTAGAATATTTGGGAGGTAAGGCCTAGCAGAGGTCCTTAAATCTTTGCGGGCATGTACTTAGAAAGGATTAAGTAAACTTAGTCTTTCTCTCGGACTTCCTGCCTGATGATGGAAGTTCTTCTACACATGCACCTTTGCCATGATGTGATTCAGTGGAGAAAGGGAGGAGATCCTTACCAGAACTGAGCTGATGTCAGCACAATGCCTTTGAACTTCTAAAACTGTAAGTTAAACTCTTTCCCTTTACAAAGTTAGCTCCCTTACATATTTCATCATAGTTGTAAAAAACTGAAAACTACAAATAGTATAGGCATTTTAACCATACTGATTCTTTCAAACAATAGATATGGAATGGCTTTCATTTTCTTGGATCCTTTTTTAATTTCATTTTAATTTATTTCATTTAATTGCAGAGAGTTATTTCATTAACTTCTTTGGTCAAATTTATTCATAAGCTTTTTTGTAGCTATTATGAATGAGATTTTCTTGATTTCTCTTTAAGATAGTTCACTATTAGTACAAAGAAATCTATTGCTTTTATATTTATTGACTTTGTATTTGCAACTTTATGAAATTCATTGTTATTTTGAATAGTTTTTAGATATAATCCTTAGAGTTTTCTGCACATTGTCTACAAATAAGAACAATTTGACTTTTTCCTTTCTAATTTGGGTGCCTGCTACTTCTTTTTATTGCCTAATTGCTATGGATAAGACTTCTATGTTGAATACAAGTGGTGAAAATGGACATTATTCTCTTGTTCTATGACTTAGAACTTTTCTTCAGTTAATATGATGTTATTTGTGGAATTTTCATGTGTGGGCTTTTTAATAGCACATAAAAATATTGTCCAGAATAAGTCTAGGTTGGAGCCCACCAAAACCTTAACAAACTGAAGAATATTGAAATCATTTCAGTTATCTTTTCTGACCATGATGACATAAAACTAGAAATCAACAACCAGAGGAAATTTGGCAGCTTTATAAATGCATAGAAATAACATGCTTCTGAACAACCAGTAGTTCAATGCACAGGTTAAAGTGAAGTTAAAAAATTCTTCAAGAAAATGAAAATGGAAATACAGAATACCAAAACCCATAAAATATAGCAAAAGTAATTCTAAGAGAACAGGTCCTAGTAACAAATGTTTGCATCAGAAAGAAGAAATATCACAAGTATCCTAATTATGCACCCAAAGGAACTAAGAAAACAACAAACTGAATCCAAAAGTACTAGAAGGAAGAAAATAATAAGGATCTTAATAGTAATAAAATAAAAGTTGTAAGAATAGTAAAGATAATAAAGGAAATAAATCAGAGCATAAATACAATGAAGAATACAAAACAATGAAAAGGTCAATGATATGAAGGTTTTGAAAAGAAAAGAAAAATCAGCAATCTTTAGTTAGGCTAAGAAAAAAGGCACAAAACTCAAATAATATTAGAGATGGAAAAGGAGACATTACAAATAAAACCACAGAAATACAACACATCCTAAGAGAATACTGCTAAAAAGTATACAACAACAAGCTGTGTAACCTAGAAAAAAATGATAAATGTCTGAGCATATAAATAAATCTACCAAAACTGAATAATGAAGACATAGCAAATTGAAATACTAAGGGGTGTGGAAATTAAATCAGCAATTAAAAGCCTCCAAAGAAAAGCACTGGTATTAATAGTTTCGGTGGTAAATTCTACCATACATTTAAAAAATTAACATTAATTCTTCTCAAACTATTATAGAAAATTCAAGAGGAGAGAATACTTCCAAACTCATTCTATGAGATCAGCATTACCCTGATACCAAGACCTAACAAGAACATACAAAAACAAACAAGCAAGCAGACAAGTAACACTACAAATCAATATGGGAGGAGGGGGTGAAGGGAGGGCAGGGACAAGGGGGAAAAATGAGAACCAAGACCCGTCATGTAAAGGTACAAGATTCCAGTAGTGAATGTAACTGTACTGTATACCTAAAATGTACCAATAAACTAAATGAAGAAGAAAAAATATCCTTGATGAACATAAGGGCAACACTTCTCAAGGAAATACCAGCAATACAAATTCAATAACATATTTAAAAGCCAGGCCCAGTGGCACATATATGTAGTCCTAGCTACTGGGAGAGCTGAGCTGGAAGGATCATTTGAGCCCAGGATTTTAAGACCAGCCTGGGCAACACAGAAAGACCCAATTGAAAGAAAAAAGAAAAAAGTAATAAATAAAGAAGGGAGGAAAGGAGGCAGGAGAATAAGGAAGGTAGGGAAAGAGAGAGGGAAAGAAAGGAAGAAGATGGAAGAGAGAGAAGGAAAAAGAGGAAGGAAGGCAGAAGGGAGGTAGAGAGAAGGAAAAAGATAGCTTTAATCCCAGCTACTCAAAAGATAACAGCAGGAGGATGACAAGTTTGAGGTTAGTCTGGGCCATTTAGTTATATCTTGTATAAAATTTAAAAATGAAAAGGAAAGAAGATATAGCTCAGTAGGAGACTTCAGATTGCAAATAAATAAATATAAAAAAGAAATTATTCAATTTGATCAAAGGATTCATCCTAGAGATGACAGATGATTCAGTGCATACAAACAAACATGATACATCACCTTAATAGAAAGGGTAAAGACCATATGATCATTTCTGTCATTTCAATGCAGTTTTTTCCCCCTCCAGGGGATCCAACTCAGGACCTTGTGCTTCAATGCAATTTTTTGATGAGACTCAAATTCATGATTTTAAAAGATTTTAATAAAATAGGTATAGAAGCTAAGTAATTGAAGTTGTCACTTTTGAAATAGGCTTTGCTTGCCTTACTTCAAGGTTAGTTAAGAAATGCACATGGTATGACAGCCTCTGGCCTAGCCTGTACCTCTGTGAGGATACTGAAATCATTTCAAATTATATGATATCAAAAACATCTTAGGAATGGAACAAAAACATTTTTTTGGAAAAAATATTGATTTAACCTTACCTTTTATTTCTTTTCCTTTTTGTGCTTTTCCTCTCTTTTCCTATGTCATCCTACCTCCCATTACTCATGCTGGTACTTCTCAGTTTGATGAATCTTGTATTTGCACACACTTCCTGTTCAATGGGCCCTGAGAAACCTCATCATTCTGCTTTGTAAGTACTCTTCTGACTGGCTCTCATTCTAAACCTAAGGAGAGTTAAGATTTTGAATGCCTAAGTGACTGAAAAATAGGTCAAACGGGTACACAACCTGTTGTCACCTCACAGAAACCACTGGGATCTGTGAAGCCTTATTTGTGATAAGAAGAAGAGTAAGTCTGATATAGAATTGTGCTATTGATTGCAGTAGCCCCAAATCAAAGGTGACCATTGATCATTAAGAATGTGGCTCTTGCCATGTGTGGAAAATATAAAATTTTGGATATATGGGATTATATAAATTATTAAGATTAATTCCATCTTTTGGCTAAACCCAGGGCCTACCACATGTTTGGCAATGTTCTACCACCAAAGGACACCCCTAGCACTCTTCTTACATTTTAAAAGTGAATTTCATTATATTCCTACCAAGCAGTGCTCATCAAGAAAGTATAGTCGGGGAAAATGAGTGTAAAATTTTTAAAAAGACAATAGTATTGTACAACTGACAGTCTGGCAGTGTGTAGAAGATGAAAATAAGGCAGAACAGTCTAAAGACAAGGAGAGTGGTTAGAATACTCCTGTGATGGACCAGGAAAGAAATGGTTGCTATATTCTGCATCAGAGAGGTTATATCTGATACAATTGCCATGTTTTGTATTAGTAGTAGGGAAGAAAATAGAACTGAAACAACAAGAAAAAAATGGGATTATCAAAACTGTGTGTGTGTGTGTGTGTGTGTGTGTGTGTGTGTGTGTGTGTGTGTGTGTGTGTGTGTGTGTGTGCACGCACATATGCATCCTCATGCATGTAACTTTGTTTTGGAAAGTAACTACACAGTCTTACACAGGTATTTACACAACAACACAAACGCTTCTGTACTCATTTTTGATCACTTTTGATTAACTCTGGTCTAACACAGCAAGGAAGAACAGGGCCTTCTGTGTATTAACACAAGCAAATCATCTGAGGCTAGTGAAAGAATTTGTGCCTCTAGACTGAGCTCTGCTGTTTACTAACCATGTGTCTCTGGACAGACTGCTTAAGCTCTCTCAGTTTCACTCTCTTTATAAGAAAAACATTTAAACCTTCCAAAGGTTTACAGGAAGATTAGAAGCAAAAATAAAAAAAGCATGGAAACCTAAATCATGAGTGCTATAACACTGTAGATGTGAGTGTTTTTCTTTTCCACAAATTAAATCACACCAGCAGAGGGTTGACCACAACTTTACTTCCTGGAACTGTGTCTAGACTTTGTCATTTGTGGTAAGATTGTTGTTTTGGAAGTTTCCAGCAATAACAACCTCCAGATCATCACAATATTCTTCTCAGGGAAGTTTGGAATTCTCAAGCCAATATGCCCTTCTTCCCCTGGACAGTGGCAGCGGCTGAGCTAAGGTAAAAGGAGGATGGAACAGGATGTTTGAAGGTTAAGTAAATGAGACTCTGTATATTTACTGTGCCAGTTATCTGACCACACAAGTGTTCAAACACCTTTCTTTCCCTAACCTGGAGTTTGGTATCACCAGGTTGCCAGAATCAGAGGTTCAATAAGGAATATTTATCTCCTCTGCAAATATAGCTATTTTCTAAATGTCATAGTCGACTCTATCTTATGTAATGACCTATGGAATCCACAAGCTGTGGAATTACTTTTTAACAAGAGCTCCCCTATACTATGGGAGCATCCCCTTTACTATGGGATGCCTGAAATGGGGCTTCCAAGGCTCTATCACACTTGAAATTTCATGACTCAGGGATGGAGTTCAGCAAGATTTGAATTAGGGAAATTTATTCATACAGAGCTGACATGACAGATTGCTGATTGTGTCCCTTCCCTTCCTAACTTTTATGGATTTGGGGGAATTGGATCTTTCTGAAACATTCTGAAATTTGAACCTATATAAATTACAAAAAGACTGTAGACTCGGTGCAGTGATGAGTTGGTGAGTTTTGATACTAGTTCTGTGAAATGGTCCCTTTAATTATTGATAAAATTTTGTGCCATCTCAAATGCTAGCTTAAAAATATTGTGTTAACTTCTTGGTAGTTCCCACAAAATATCAATTATTTCATGATACCCCCAGAATGAACATTGGTTTCCTTAAGATGTGATTATAGGATTATAGAATCAATATACTTTTATCATGGGTAATACTATATAGAGAGAAGACTTTTGTTTTCAAAAAATTGTGAAAGATTTTTGTTTCTGGGGCTTTGGAGTTGTTATTCACTCTTTCATCGCTGTTTTGTTTTTGCTTGAATAAAACATTCAAGGTCTTTTACTGTGAGGTTATGTAGGTAGTTGTTACTCTAGTGATCTTGCAAAATAAATTCATTCCCACTGTTCATTAATCCAACAGATATGTGCCAAGCACTGGACTGGATGCTCAAGTGTGACAAGGTGACCCAGGAAATTCTAATCCCCTCTTACTTTGTAACCCAGAAGGAATGAGCTGGGGTCTCACGTGAGGGAAGTGGTAAGGGGTAATGTGTTAGAACAGGGGAACAAGCTGAGGAGGGCTTAATAAGACACCCTAAGGAGGAAGCATAGGAGGAGACATGGAAGATTTGGGTGGAAATATTCCAGGGTTCCCATCCATGGAATTCTTATCTGTGCCTTCCATGCAATTATGAGTCTGGCATAATTATTGCTGAAATTTCTTGATTTATACATAAAATTTTTGTTGATTTTTTTCTATACCTATAAATTTTGTCAGTGGAGTGAATTATTATTTAACCATTTTTAGCTACAATCTGGCAGTCTTATATGATTTAATCTAAACCTGTGACACTATCAGGATACTTGGTTCTAATCCCTAAAACTATACCTCATTGCTTTTCAAAATACAATTTAACACAAACTAAAAATACCCCAGTTGTATTGCATCAAACTTTACTTGCAAATCACTTTTCCCAAACCACTTCTTTTCTAAGTTGAAGTTTGTCTTTCTCTCTTAAAGATTTACCCAATGGTAGGGTCACTGATTGAAACTCTATGCTCTGATGAATACCCCAGTTCCTTTTTTGTTTATTCTTTCTTACATGTTATTGTTAAGAAGAAAGTAAGTGCTGTGGGCTATCATTATAAAATATCCACTTTTTTCTGAAAGGAATGCATGCTCTTGAAGTATCATTTCTATTTCACTGTGTTTGAGGGATAGACAATACTGTGAGAAATCTGCAGTATATAAATGGTGCTCTTGAAATACTATCAAATTTGTAAAATATTTGACTTCATACACACCAATGGGCCTGCGTAGAGAAGTATAAACCAAAACAGAAGGTAGACTAGAATCTCCACTTCAGTGAAATGATCCTTAGTATTACATAAACAGAGTAAAGGAGAACTTTCAATCTAAGACTTTTGCATCTTCTCACGATCATGGTAGAAACCTTTACCTCCTCTATCAATTTTGGTTTACCTATGATTAAAATTAGAACTATGTTCTTGGAACCTTCTCTCTTCTCATGCCACTTTCCCATGACACTGCTTGAAAAGATAAGGCTCACTTATAAAGGGACATTTTGGTATTGTCTGGTTGTCTGTAGAACCTCACAGGTCAACTATGGTGAGTCAGTGACATATTTTCCAGGCTATTTTATTAAAATGTATCCATTTTCCTTCAGCAATTAAAACTAACTTGGATTATGCCAATGTGTTAATACCTAGTTCACCAGACTCAGTGATGCTTTTACCTTTCTGTAGACTCTGCTGCTCTGGACATCCTCACTGCTGCTGGGAGCAGTAGCAGGTAAGAGAAGATATTCATGTGGAGCCAGGAGAGACACCTTTGTCCAGAAGGTGTGATCCTAGACTCAAGTCACAAAGAGAATGAGGAGTGAATCAAAGGAGATGCAGGACTAAGAGCCTACGGGCTTGGAACAAGGTTGCCACATAAACTCTAGGACTCCTAGTTCAACTGGAATTTCAGATAACCAAGAAATAATTCAGAAAGACACAAAAATGTGGCATATTTACTTTTAAAAATATTCTCTGAAGTCTTTTAATAACTTGTGTTTTTATAATCTCAGATACCACCCCCAGCTTGGAGTCAAGGGGAAA
This sequence comes from Fukomys damarensis, assembly GCF_012274545.1. Taxonomy (NCBI): domain Eukaryota; kingdom Metazoa; phylum Chordata; class Mammalia; order Rodentia; family Bathyergidae; genus Fukomys; species Fukomys damarensis. The sequence goes on along the minus strand of NW_022900920.1, from coordinate 20,689,645 downwards.
GTTTAAAGCTTGCTTTGATCATCTAAAACTCTATTAGGCTAAACAAAATCCATAGCCCCTCTGTGCTTCAGGATCTCATCTGTAAAATGGGGATAATGACATCACCTTTCTCATGGTATTGATAAGTAAGTCATCTGGCCCAGCCTCTGGCACATACCAAGATGATGAGGAATGCAGCCCCCACAGCAACAACTACTGTTATTCCTTTTGTTACCCTGAATTTTATCCTCCTCTAGGACCCTTCTTTGAACTATCACTTTATACAGTAACGTGCCAGCCTATAGTTTTGTCCAGCTGTGGATCTTTTGTTTGATTGTTTGTGAGTACTTTCTTCATAGTAGGAGTCCAGGACAGTCCTCAAACATAGATCAGACACCTTCTGCTCAGCTAAGGGAAAGATAGGAAGTTTTAGCCTTTGCATGAAACCTGACCTCTCACCCAAAGTACAAAGGCAGGCAGCAGCTCTAGGAGTTGAGGACCTCCACACACAGCCCAGTACCCAAGCCTGGGAACAGGGGACCACCCCATGCCTGAATGAGCCTCATTCACCCCATGCCTGAGTGAGTCTGGGTTGAAAAGCTTAAATAGTGTCTGGCTAGCACTGAAAGAGACATAAAGGGCAAGAAGTTATGGTCCCCTAGGCTGGAAATGAAGAGCAGCAGCCTATGCGTACCAGGTGTATTATCTTTTGAAGGTGCTGTGTGAGTGTGTAAGAGGGAGCTTGGGAAATTAGAGGAAGAAAATCTATCAAACAATGTAATTTTTACTTAAAAATCATTTTAAAAGAATATTCTAATGTTGCAATGAGCTCATGTCCTTGAAACCCTTCTGGGTGATTGCAGGAGGTGAAATCTGCTACAACAGACTCGGCTGTTTCAGCAATGCTGCTCCTTGGGGAGGAACCATCATAAGACCCTTGAAGATGTTACCTTGGGCTCCAAGTGTTATCAATACCCGCTTTTTCCTGTATACCAATGAGAATCCAAGCAAGTATCAAGTAAGAGCATTCATACATTTGCAGGACTTGGTTCCATCTCTTTTATGTCATAAGGCTATATCTTGCTCCATTTTCTGCTTCTATAACAGAATACCACAGACTAAGTAAATTATTTTATTGTTTATTTGGTCTATAGTTCTAGAGGCAGGGAAGTCCAAGATCAAGGGCCCAGACCACGGATGCATCTGGTGAGAACTTACTTGATGTATCATAATATATATAGCAAAAGGTACAACGTGCTGGGAGAGTGTGTAAGAAAGAAAAAGGGGTAAATGCATGTTTTAATGAGGAAACCATTTCTGCAGTAACTAACCCCCTCTCGCAATAACAGCATTTATTCAAGAGGCAGAGTCCTCATGACCTATCACTTCTATTACAATGGCAGCTAAATGTCAATATATTTTTGACTCATGTTATTCCATCCCTGTTTCCCCCAAAATTCATGTCCTCCTCCCATACAAAATACATTAGACCCCAAGAGCCCTTAATGTCTTTACTTGCCCTGCATCAACTAAGAATCCAAAGTTCAAGCCTTATCTATACCAGATATAGGTGAAAGTCAGGACATGATTCATGCAGGGGCAAATTTCCTCAGGCTTTGAGCCTATGAAATCAAAACAAGTTATCCACTCCGAAAATACATTGGTAGGACAGGCATAGGATAGACTTTTCCATTCCAAGTGGGAGAAATATGACAGAAAAAAAGGAGTAACAGGTCTTCAAGTGCGTCTCAAATCCAGTAGTGTTAATAACGTTGTCTTTTTTTTCAGCTTTAATTGAGTTTATTGGTACATTTTAGGGATACAGTACAGTTACATTCATTGTTGGGATCATGTACCTCTACATGGCAAGTCTTGATTCTCATTTTTTCCCCTTACCTCTGCCCTCCCTTCACCCAATAACGTTAAGTCTTGAGGCCATGATAATCTTTTACTCCATGCACCACCTCCTGGACACACATGGTTTTGCTGGGCTCAGTGCACCCAATAGCTTTCCTAGGCTTGAGTCTTGTACTGACAGCTCTTCCACGCTGGTGTTGCACGCTGACAGCTCTATGGTTCTGATGTCTCGAGGTCTCCCACTTCCACAGCTCCTCTAGGTGCTGGCATAGTAGGGATTCTCTGTGGTGATTCTACCCCATGTCACGTTTCTATCTGATCCCTAAGCTGTTCGCAACACCCTTTGAAGTCTAGGAACAAGTACTCATCTGGCAATCTCTGCATTTGGTAAGCCTGAAAACTTAACTCCACTAGATCCTATTAATGTTTGCTGCTTATGCCATACTTGGTGTTTGAGCCACAGCTAGGAGGGCTGAGGGGCAGTGAACTAGAATGCAGTGTTCAGAAACTTGAGCTGGTTTTGGCCAGCAAACCATCAGGAATGTCCCAGGCCTGTCCCCCAAAGCCATTTCTTCCTTGGGAGAAGCAATCTCGAAGATCTTTGAAATGTCTTTAGGTTCTTGCTGTCATTGTGTGGAGGGATAGCATTTGAATTCCTTCATTCTCCTTTGCAGATGGGTACTTGGTCACATACTTGTTTTACTCTTCTAAAGACGCTTATTTTTAATCTTTATCTTTTCAAGCTACAGAGTTTTCAGATTCTCTTCTGCTTTCATTTTAATTATAAATTCCATCTTTTAAGTCATTTCTTTGCTACCATACTTCACTATATGCAGGCAAGAGTAGCCATGCAGCAGCCTGAATGATTTATTTCTCAGATATTTCTTCCGACAAATATTCTATTCATTGAACTTTAGTTCTACATTCCATATAAAGTCCTGGCACATGCACACAATTTAGCCAAGTTCTTTGCAAATGTATAACAAGGATTTCCTTCACTCCAGTTTCCAGTAACTTGTTTTTCATTTCCATCTGAGAGCTTGTCAGATGACCTTTACATATTTTTATCAACATTCCTGTCCTAACTACCAAATTAATCTCTGTGAAATTTCAGACTTCCCCACAGCGAGTGGTCACCAGTATACTCCATAATGTTCCATTCATGGAAAAATGAGCTGTTTCTAGACCATTCCTTCCCATTCTTCCAGCCCCTGTCCACTACTCAATTCTAAAGCAGCATCCACACTTTCAGGTATTTGTTATAGCAACAACCCTATTTCTAGGATCAATTTTCTATCAGAGTCTATTGTCTGGTTTTGTACCTGAATGCAACAGGCTGGATTAATTTTTAAAACTAGAATTTACTTGGCTCAAGATTCTGGAGGCAGAGAAGTCCAAGATTAAGGGTCCACAACTGGTGAAGGTTATAACATGGAAGAAAGCATCATATGGCGGGGGGAGGGGGAGAGAAAGATCCTTCTATCCAGAATCCACTCCTACAATAAGTAATTATTCCCACAGTAATGGCATTAATCTATTCATAAGTACAGAGTCCTAATGACATAGACATAGTCACCTCTTAAAGGTCTCATCACTTCAAGTATCACAATGGCAAATAAATATCAGTGTAAGTTTTGAGGGGCATATTCAAACTATAGCACATACTGAATATTCAAGCTTCTTAGGAAAACGAATTAGACGATGGAATTTGCATCTTCGTACACTTTCAGGGAAATAAGCATACATATTATTCTGTGTAAGTTGTTTATAAATGGTTCGTGAACTTCATAATATTTTTGTATTACTTCCACAATGTGATTAATAAATATTCTAAATATGAGGAGTGCTATGGTTTGAAATAGCCCCACTAAAACATATGTCAAATTTTAATTGCCAATTTTAATAGGAAGAATTGTTAGGCAATCAGGCCAAAAAAAGCTTCACCTTCAAAAATGGACTAAGATAGTTATCACGGAAGTGGATTCCTGACAAATCCAACTTGGCCTCTGTCTCACGTGCTGACCTACCAATCTATATTCCAACATGAGAATATGGTACCGAGGCCTGCCCTACGCTCTTGGAATTCCCAGCTTACAGAACCATGAGTCCAATAAACTTCTATTGTTTGGAAATTATCCAGTCTGGAGTGTTTTACTATAGTGGCAAGTGACGAATTAAGACAGGGAATTATAGTTCTAAAATAAAATCTCCCAGTATTACACATACACACATATACATAAACTCCATTATTACATATATTTATAAAATTTCCCAATACTATGTATATGACATATATCCCCATAATAGATATATGGACAAATTAAATGTATTGTATGCATGCATGCATGTACATACACACATACACACTCAAACACAGATACGCAAAGCCTCCCATTATGTGAAGACAAGGTCCACACCACCAAAATTATGACATACATGTTATCTTGAGATGAACAACTGCAAAAATGTTGTGATGACTAGAAAGTAACAGCTTGGTGAGGATTGGCTTGGACATAATGGGAGTATTCTTATTCACAAGGACCCCAAATCCAGTAGTTTTCACCTATCTACCACCTCCCTCTACACATAAAGACTCTTAGAGGATACTATGAAAAATTTGACCTGAAACACCTTTCTCCCCAAAACAAATCGAAAAACACGCTTTATTATCCATGGATTCACAGACAAAGGAGATGAAAATTGGCTGGCCAGTATGTGCAAGGTAAACCCTCGTAATCTTGTAAGGGAGTGCTCTCTCATGCATGCAAATTAACAGTCAGTAAGGCCCTGGCTCAACCAAGGAGGGCAAATGCTGGGCCCTACCACACTGAAGGATCCCCTGACCCTGCAAAGGTACAGGGGAGGTCCAGGAAGTGGTGATTGGTGGAGAGAGCCTGGGATATTCCAGGCGATCAGGTGCGCAAGCATTTGGTGGTCCAGAAGGTGAACATTTAATAATTAAAACAGAGGTGTTTCAGAACCTTACAGTAGAAACTGGCATGCAGGTGCATCCTAGCTGGTCATGACCCCCATTTGTTCATTAGCTTTTAATTTCCTGAAAAGCTAAATGATCCCATTTGCCCAAACTAACTCTTCTTTGATTTTCATTTGTTACTCTGACCTCCTCTGGTGGCGATACCTAGGAAAAACATGAGGTTTTAATTTCTGGCTTCTGTTGTTTCTGCAGCAATGATCTGATTTCTCTAATTTGGTTTTGGCTCTGTTCCCAGGGAAAACAAAGATTTAAAAGACAGAAAATCAAATGGAATAAATTTGCCTAGTAACTGGTGGTGCTTGAAGAACATTATTATTGATTCACTTATTTAAGTATTTATTCATGTTTTCATCAAATTTCTGTAGTTGCCGTGGTACAAAGCAGTAGTTAGTTTTCCAAAGATGTCAAGAAAAAAACAGCAATGCCCTCCTAAACCCATTCATTTCTGGCCTGTTTGATTCATACCAAAGGCAGAACCAAGTCAGCTCAAGAATACAAAAGCTAATCCCAGGGTCAGAGAAGCACACCAGAATCCATTCATTACAAAAATTTAGAAATTAGCACTAAAACTACAGTTTTCTTCTATAATAAATTTGATAATTATTGGATGGGGGTGGAGGTAGATGTAAAAATGGCTTCCTATACAGGAATATATGAATATATATGAAGGAAAGAAACATGGTTCTTAACTCAAAGGGAATATAGATTTATTAGACATAGATAAACAATTTATTTCTAAGGTTTCAAGAGCAGATGTGTTTTAAATGAATTTGATTTGGCTTTGACAACAGTTTTGTGTTGTTATAAAGAGTAATAGGTTAAACTAGATGTTTAAAGGCCTCAGGTTCCAGTCCTGACCCTATTCTTAGTTTATGAGAGCATTAATAAGTAAGTTTCCTGCTCTGTATTCTTCCTTTTGTGAAACCAAAGAGTTAGGAGATGCTAAGGTTTCATTATTCTGAAATTCTTTTGGGAAAAGCTAGGACTACAATATATATAATCACACAAACAGTTTCTGCCAGGACTATACTTCATGAACCTATAATTGAATCCTATTACACAGAATCTACAGTAGATATCTGGTAGACTGTGCTTTCATATAAAATAACTTTAGTGATGGATAATACATTCCCATTAAAAACATTGATCAGGCTTTTCATCATGGAAAAGCTTACTCCTTTATCTTCAATATATTTACATATTTAAGGAGTCCTAACATAGTCTTTCATTCATGCAGCAAATATCTACTGAGCACCTACTGTGTGCCAGGTGTTGTCTAGGCACTGAGACACAGTGAAAGAGACAGCAGTATCCTTGGGTACATTCTAGTAAGGGACATGGGAGTCCTATGGTATGTATACTTGGTGCTCTAATAAGACAACTCGTTATACCACATCTTATGCATTCCTCTCTTAACCAAATGTCTGTGCGCCTCTTGCAGTAGAAATCCCAAAAATCTAATTCCCACAATGGTCCCATCTCCAATTAGAGCCAATGGTAGACTCAACAAAGGACACCACATCCATTACAGACTAGGTGTTTACTTATCGCTTTGGGGTTAAAAGTGATATGATACAGCACAGGTCAAGGTGGGAGTTTATTCTAATCCTCAGATGTGTTAATTAGTAACTAATAAAGATCCTGCATTGTTCCGCTTTTACTGTGTCTCTTCCATTAGAACATGTTTCAGGTGGAAAGCGTGAACTGCATGTGCGTGGACTGGAAAGGTGGCTCCCGAACTGGATACACCCAAGCCACACATAACATCCGAGTTGTGGGTGCAGAAGTGGCCGATTTTGTGAAAGTTCTTCAGGTAACAACTTTCAGGTTACTTAAAATCCACAAAATTGCTCTCTGGGTTCTCTTTCCCAAAGGAAAACGAGATATGTTAATAATTTCTTGTATTAAATTTATATTTAACTGATACGCTGTACTCCCATGTTTACCATCACACATAAGAACACGAAAATTCTACTCATTTACAGAGCACTTGTGTTGTTTCCATTCATGTATATTTTGTTGTGTTAATATATCTATCTCCTCAAACATTTAACACTTTCATGATAGAAACATTTAAAATCCTTTCTTCTAGCTTTTTCAGATTCACACTGCATTATTATTTATATTCACCCCACAGTGTGGTAGCACACCAGGACTTCTTCATTCCTATTTCTTAGTACCCATTAATTAAGTTGTTCCTGTCTTTCCCTCCTTGCTACTCTCCCCAGCCTCTGCGCTCAACTTCTCCTCTCAACAACTTCATTGAGTCAACCGCTTTGTATTGCACATACGAATGCAATCATGTGGTTTTCACTTTTCTGTGTCTATTATTTCACTTACAGGATGGTCTCCAGTTCCATCCCTCTTGCACACGTCACAGGATTTCACTCCTTTTTATGACCAACCTTATTTCATTGTGCACGTGGACCACGTTTTATTTACATAGTCATCGGTTGATGAACACTTTGCCCAACATCTAGGTAGTCAGAAAGCAGGCTAACAAGGAAAGAAGCAGACAGAAGGGGTAGAGCATGTAGCTAGCGAAGGCTGAAGATGAGCAGTTTTAATCCACTAAATCCCTTCAGAAGAAGCAAGATCCAATCAAGAGAATTACGACCTGATTATCAGCTTTTAGTTATGCCAAACTATAGCTCTTTTAAAAATATAATTTTCTTTCACACATTTTCCCGTCAGAGGTTTAGGGTAATTCTCTATTTAAATTTTGCCTTCTTTTAAAAGTATAAGACAGTTCCTTTTCCACTATCTTGAATTTTCACAATATGTACAGGCGAGATTAAGTTTTACAATATATACAGATGAGATGAATAGGTGAGGTTTGGGTCTTGGTAAAACTAGTTGGGTTTTTAATTCCTTCTAGTGATACATTCCTACTTTTATAAAGTTTCAATTTGCAAGACAAGAACAGTTGTTTTTAATTCCTTGAAAAACCGGGTGGCAGCCTGAGTGATGTAGAAGAAATCATTTGTTCATCTAATTGCATTAACTTCACTCTTCCTCTATATCAAGCTGCACATTTTCAACTAATGTAGAAATCAACTGATCTGTCGTCCCAATTTATAGTTGTTCATCTTTAAAATGTTTTAATAAGTCAATTTCTTTCTTTCTGAGTATATGGGTACATGGTAGCTCAGCAGAGAAGGTTTAAAGTTTTACAAAAGCCCCATCATTCTTTGAATGTAAAGTAAAATCCTAAACCAATAGTACACTTTACACTTTAAAGTACACTTTACAAACGACTCATGACAAAAACTGATAAACCTTTTATGGCTTTACGTAAGGTCTTGCAAAGAAGGAGCAAAAAGATACAGCCCCTCAAAACTTCAGAGCCACTCCCTAAAGACAGACAAAAGTAGTAAAAAATTTAAACACAACAGTCAGGGGCTGGGGATTCAGCTCAGTGGTTCCACTGCCTGCCTCATAAGCGCAAGGACCATAGTTCGATCCCTGGTACCAAAAAACAAAAACAGTTAGCATGCTTAGCTGCAAATGAGATGTAACTCACATTTCTCTTTGGCCATATTCTTGATGCTTCCAAACCTTTGATTTGTTGCCTACACACTAAGGCCTGATAAACTATGTTCCCCCTATGGATGGAAAATCAAATGAAAATAAGACAAATAAGAAAACACAGGCTGTCCATGGAAAGAACAGAATTATTAGCAAGTGAATATACTAAAGCTTAAAATCATATTAATATAAAATTCAAAACAAATTTATTAATTCAGAATAATGTTTTACCAATGTTTCCTGGACTAATGGAATTTACTAAGGTAAAGAATTTATGGTAAATTTAAATATTTATAGTTTTGCTTTAAAAGTGATTCTTGTTTGTAAATCTTGGTAAAGGAATTTTTGAGGCTAATCATTGTACCCTTTTCTAGCTGCTTTGAATTTGATTTTCCCACTGCTTTCCATAAGACAGTTGTTTAGAGATTAGAGCTCTCTAATTTTCCCCCTTTTTATATAATCAGTTTACTTATGAAAGCAACTCAAGTCAACACGTAAGATTTATGTCCCATCTCATCGCCCACAAAAAACACCAGAGTTTCTCTACAAGAACTAGTTCACACATGGTTTCTCCTGCCAATGTGAATTTTGAAAAGGAAGAAACAAAGAAAATTTTTACTATTCTTCTTTGATCAGACTTTACATACAGAGATGAGGGAGAGCTTCGTACTTTTTCTGCCAGCTTTTGCTGGTCATCGCAGGAGCTTAATCTCTAGTTTTTAGAGTAAGTAAAGTATCCCAGAATCTCCTAGCTCACTCATTAAGAAATGTAGAGCAGTATAATTATCTTTACCCATCTTAGTTCTTTTTCAGTATCAGGCTGGGTCTAAGAGCCAGATTAACATGAGGCAGATGAACAGGAGAAAAGCACACCATTTTTATTGATTTTTACATGTGCATGGGGATACTTTCAAGAAGGCCCAAAGAAATGTGCATGTCAGGAAGTTTTTATACTTTTATATACCCCCACACACACGTGTGTGTGAAAGAATTTTGTGGGAAAAAGTGATGAGACAAAAGGGGGTATGGCCTAGGGGTGCTACATTAGTAAGGTTATTTATATATACCAATCACAGCATCCATTCTGAGTCATTGATGACAAGTGTTATCTTCTCATATTGGTACAGGGAAGGCATCTTCTCATAGAAACTTTTACGGCTTTCTATAGGTAAAGCCCTTCCTACAACTGTTGCTTCTCAAATGCCTAACAGCTTGAAAATATTTATGTTAAAGAGATTTATTTTGATGTAACATAGCCTTGTTTCCTTCACTTTCCAACAGTCTGAATTTGGATACTCACCTTCCAACGTCCATGTCATTGGCCACAGTCTGGGTTCCCATGCTGCTGGGGAGGCTGGAAGGAGGACCAATGGGACCATTGGACGAATCACAGGTTGGTCACAAGAGCAAAAACTAAAATTAGACTATGGGCAGCTTGCATAGGATCAAAAAAGAAATACAGGAGAGAAGTTTGGTGTAACCTGCCTTGTACTGGGCCACATTTTCTGAGTTGGGCTGTGTGATCATTAACAAGGCCTTGTGGATTTGTTGTTGGTATTGGCCCTTGGTATACAGTGCCCACTTTGAAACATTCCATGTGTCTTAAATGAGAATTAAGACCACATGTCTCACAAAAGACAATAGCAAAAGTAAGAGAATAAATAGACTTCAACCCACAGAGTTCAGTTTTGTTCTGCTTCAACTAAAGAGCCCCATGTCAACAGAGCTGGGGGAAATGGAGATAGATAATCAGGTTTGCCTGGCCTACCAATTTTTGGTACTACTAAATAGATTTAGAATGTTATTTTACAAATGTCACACTGGCTGCATTAGGCCAATGGAGTCACAAGTATCCTAAAACAATCCTGTAACCTTATGAGAAAGATGTTGCTATCCTGGATCTGAGGCACGACTACTTCAGGGAAGAACTACTTTTCTCTTCCATCCTCCAAGTTTCTGTTTTGACCTAGTCATTCTTTTTTTTAATACTTTAGATACGTTGGTTGCAATTGGAATGATAGGAGCATCTGTCTACTAGCTTGTAACAAAGAAGTTCTAGAGTATTCTTTCCCATAGTTTATAACGTTGATCACAGCCTGCGCAGACAGGCGCCAGACCACTTCTAGCTGTGGACTCAGTGACCAGGACAGCCAAGATCCTTGCCCTCCTGGGATATTACAATCTTGTGGGGACTCTTCACTCAAACAGCTGTTAGTCCAGTGTCCCCCAGGGTCTGCATCTTTTCTGGTGATTGGTGTTAGTGAACAAGATTCTCCCATAAGTAGAGACAAAATTTGTGTTGGGGAATATTCACTTTCAGACCAACAGCAAAGTGAAAGCAGATTTCCCTCCAGAAAACAGTAAGGTGAGGAAAAACTTGTTCATATCTTCCCACTGTTAAGTTGTGATTAGAGCCAATACTCACATATTCACATTCAAGTCTATAACTAATGAAGAAAAGTGAATATGCATAAACCCTGATTTACGCGGTCTGTTTGTTGTTTTAGGGCTGGATCCTGCTGAACCTTACTTTCAGGATACACCTGAAGAAGTTCGACTGGACCCCAGTGATGCCCAGTTTGTGGATGCCATTCATACAGATGCTGTCCCCATGGTTCCCAACATGGGTATGTTCCATGACTTGTCCTTTTGGCAGGTTTTGAGTCTACAAATTAGAGTGTTTTAGAGTGTCTTGAGTCTATATCATACCATAAACTTTTCTTTATTTTAAAAATTCTCCAGGATTAGGAATGAGCCAAACTGTGGGTCATCTGGATTTCTTTCCAAATGGAGGAGAGGAAATGCCGGGATGTCAGAAGAATGTTATCTCTCAGATTGTTGACATAGATGGAATCTGGGAAGGTAAAACTCTTACGTGTACAAAGAGATTTTCATTGGGAAAAGTGTGTGTTTTGTTTGCCAAACTTACTAAATACTTTGGAATTGTGCAGCTTAAAAAGATTTTTAACTGCATCCTTGAGGTATAGGATCCTATGGGGACAAGTGGACATGAGGAAACCAAGGGCAAGAAAATATATTTGCCCTCAACTTGCCAAGGAATTCATGAAATACATTATTCCATTCAGGGACTGCATTATCAGTTGTACATGTATCTGTATGAACCAGTCTTTCCCTTCTTGAGTCATTTTTCCTTTTCACTTAACAATAACATTGGTTATTATAAGTTGAAATAGTACTTAATATTTGACTATATCACGTATCATAAGTATACTTTGTAAGTGATCTTGTGCCATAACCTCCAGGAGTTCATACTAATTAGGGAAATCTGTTCAATCACTATTCTGATCATGACATAAACTTGCAAAGATAAAATCATCACTGATGTGTAATCAGCTTTGATTTTACAGGAACTCATGACTTTGTGGCCTGTAATCACTTAAGAAGCTACAAGTATTATGCTGATAGCATTGTCAACCCTAACTGGCTTTTCTGGCTTCTCGTGTTCGTCTTATAAAGACTTCCATGCCGTAAGTAGACACATTGCAGCTTCTCTTGACTGGGATGGCACACTGTACAAAGCATGGTTAAATGGATATTTTATCACGTCTCTGCATATCTGATAAATGCTCAAATTTGTTTTATAAATAATCTTAAATAACAGAAATAAAACAACTAGTCTGTGGACATCTTAACTGTGTTTATAGGATGTTATGAACACTGAAAAACTTTCTTAAATGCTATCCTTTTAAATTATGGATTTAGGACAGGGGAAGATTCCTGCACAGTTTCATAATATTCAATAATTCTGTAAATATCCTCCTGATATCCAGGTTGAATTGTTACGTGTGTTCTTGGATACAAAATATCTATTGTCAGTTGTTTTTGTAAAATTAACTTTCCTTCATACTATATTTTTTTAATTAGTGCTTTAACATAAGCCCTTTAATAAAGAAAATTTCAAATTAAGTATATCATAGGGGCAGTTATAGTTGGCAAGTAAGTATACTTTGGTGATTAAGAGAACCAAAATTCAGATTTCACCATTAAGTAAATGACTTTAAACAAGCTACCTCACTTCCATAAGGGAGTCTCTTTATTTATAAATGCAAGTAATAATGGTAGACTCAATATATTTGGTAGGAGAAGTTAGGAAAGTTATTTATGTTAATTACTTAACCCAGAGCAAAAAAATAGTAATCATTAGTAAATATTGGCTGTTATGAGGAAGGGAGCACATATTTTATTCCCAGTATGTATGAAGTAAAAATACACAATAACGCAGAAAACTCTCTTTGATCTTTCTTTGGTTTAATACAGTTTTTCATCTTCCTCTATATCCAAGAATAGATAATGGAGAAAACAACAACAACAAAGCTTTAAGTCCCATTCAGTTAACACATAGCCTGATTCAATCATAAAAATAATCCTTTTAGGTGGCGCTAAGTATTTTTACAAAAATAACATCTCAGTCTTACTGATTTCTCCTGCCTTTGTGTCCTCTTTCTCTTCAGCTTGTCCCCATGCTGGTGCTAGGGCAGTGGTGGTCAGTGTGTGCTGCACTGAGGGAGTGACTGGGGTTCTGTTGGTGCACTTGCTCCTGCTCCTATGGTCTCTGAGCCATACCCCTGTCTGCTTGATATGAGGATGTAGCCCAGTGCTAGAGTGCTTGCCTTTCACTCCTATGACCCTGGATTCAAGTCCTATCAAAACCAGATAAATACATACATTTAAAAAATCTAACCACCCCACAGGGAAATAAATGTGTTAGGGCAGATGGTGCAACATAGGCACAGGGGAAAAATAAATACATGAATCTAAATTCTTCCGCTTTGTAGTTTATATAGCATTGTATTATCTAACAGTGAAATTGCTGATTTATCCTTGTAAATAATGAGATGCATTGCTATCCTTTGCTGAACCACTGCTGCAGTCCCCATTACAATCAGAACAGAATAGTCTTTAGAATACTTGGGTCGTAACAATATGTAGGAAAGATGATCCACAATCAAAAGGAAGATACTCTCATTTGTTGTTTGTTCTCACTAGAATAAGTGCTTCCCCTGTGCAAGTGGAGGATGTCCCCAGATGGGTGACTATGCTGATCAATTCTCTGGAAAAATTAGTGGAGTGGGCCGGAAATTTTATTTAAATACTGGCAATGCCAGTAATTTTGCTCGTAAGTTTCTACTTTATTTACCTTAAATTCTAAGTATTGGGTGTTTTATCATGTTCACTGATAATGTATGAAATTAAAGCCCTCGACACCCCTCCCCAATGTGAAAAATGTCCAGTGCCATGTTTAATGTCTACTTGGAATAAGAGAACAGAATTTGAGGCCTGAATTATTAATGAGACAAAAAAAAATCTCTTCACCTTTGATTCTAGTGTAGAATTCAGAAGGCTTCTTCTGCTCCAACTCTTTTGTATGAGGTTAGAAGTTTTGCTAAACAGAATCCTGTGGCTTTATAGAGTTGGAAAACTAATGCCAGAAAAAGATGACAGAGGTAGTCGGAATAAAAAAATGCTGAAGGATTCAAGAAATATTTAGGATGGTAGCTTCTATGAGTCATGGGAACTAAAGGGTGTGGGAATGGTGAGGCATGAGAACAGGTTCTAAATTTCCTTCCTGAGTAAACAACTTGGATGGAATTGCAAAAATTGTAAAAACTGAAGACTAACTTTATCCCATGCTCAATTCGACCAAGCTACTAGTAAATGAAAACCATGGTAGTTGACTATTGACAGGTACCAAGGAAGAACATGTGTGTGTGTGTGTGTGTGTGTGTGAGAGAGAGAGAGAGAGAGAGAGAGAGACTAGGAATGAAACTCAGGGGTGCTCTATCACTGAGCCCTTTTTATTCTGAGAAAGGGTCTCCCTAAGTTGCTCAGGCATGTACCATGGCACCCAGCAGGAATTTTCTTTTGATTACCTGTATTAGTACAGTTCCAAGGGCAGTAGAAAGTTATAGGATTTAAAAAAATAAATAAAGACTATTTAGACCAAAAAAAATCATAGAACTCTAAAATTTGATGGACAATGAAAATAAAACAAACTGATTAAAATGTCACACTTTTTCCACTACTCTTAACATAAAACTCTTAAACCATTCAGTAACAAATAGGTTAAAAATTTTTAAGCAACACATATCATGTAGGCCCTTAGCTTGAAAAACTGCCCACTAATTTTGGAAACATTCTGTACATCCCCCAGTCTCCAACACCAGTCCCCTGAACCCTTAGATAAAGAAATGACTAAGACTATTTCATTAGGAGAATTACTAACAACATATATAAACTATCCAAAATTCTCTAGTAGCGGGATCTAAATTAGCTGGTTTTCTCTACATATTGACATTTTGCAAACTTTTTCCACTGCGCAGGGTGGAGGTATCAGGTAGCCGTCACGCTGTCTGGAAAGTCCATTACAGAACACGTGCTCATTTCTTTGTTTGGAAATGGAGGGAACTCTAAGCAATATGAAATTTGTAAGTGAGTAAAATATGATTTTACGTATTTCAGTGTTTGAACACTGTCCATGTGTGATGTATGATACTGGCAGAAGAGTTTGTTTATTCATTAACATGCAGAGGAGTAGTACTGTCACATAATAAAAAGGAAAAACTTTCTGCACTTTTACATCTTGATAAATTTCAGAAGTCTAGCTCTAAATTTTGTCCGTATTTCCTGAGAAAACCATTAATGTTTACTGTGTTAGTCAGCTTTTCATCACTATGACCAAATGCCTCAGAAAAACAATTTAAAGGAAGAAAGGTGTATTTGGGCTCATAATTTCAGAGGTTTCAGTACATTGTTAACTGTCTCCATTACTTTTACCTTGTGGTGAGAAAGAACATCACAGGAAAAGGCTGTGGTGATGGAAAGTTGTTCACCTCATGGCAGTCAAGAAGCAGATAGAGCTGCATTATATACCTAAAATGTACCAATAAACTCAATCAGGAAAAAAAAAAAGAAGCAGATAGAGAAGGGAAGGGTGGAGACCCAGAAAGCTACTTAGAAAAAGTTATAACCTTCAAAGCGGTGCTCCCAGTGACCACCTTGTGCGACTAAGCCCCATCTTCCAGGACGTTCATTGAGCTATAAATTCATCAAGGATTTAATCCATTTGATGAGTTTAGACCCCTCACCATCCATTCGGTTCCCTGAACTCCATCATGTGGTAACCAGGCTTTCAACACAGTAAGGTTTTTAAGAGACATTTTGGATCCCAACCCAAACAACTTGAATGCCTAGCATCTGAGCTATACATCGTAATTATTCTCTTTAAAAAACTGAAAAGGTGACATGTTGATGAGAAGATTGTGGCCAAAACATATTTGTAGCTTTATTAAACTTATGATGACTTTAAAGTAAAAGAATCATCGAGGGCAAACCTACCACTGAGTTAACATATATGTATGCATTTAGTTAGAGATGTATCATAAACTGGTTTGGGAAATGTATATGTGTGTATATGTACATATATATTTACCTGCGTGTTAATTTGTGTATATATTGGTATTTGTTCATGCATTTTTTTTAATGTCTTAACTTCCCAGGGGCTCTCTCCAACCAGGAAAGACTCATACTAATGACCTTGATTCTGACGTGGACGTCGGGGACATAGAGAAGGTTAAATTTCTTTGGTATAACAATGTGATCAACCCAACCCTACCCAAAGTGGGAGCATCTAGGATCACAGTGACTAGAAATGACGGATGAGTGTAAGTAGTAAAAATCAAAGGCATGAGAAAGATCAAGTCATGTTTAAATTATATCCCCATTAAAATTCTCCTTTAAGTTAAACCTCCTATGACAGTTCATTATGCCCCAGCCACAGCTGATTCCTAATTCATTCTTTGTCTTTAGAAGAAAGTACATCACTTTAAGAAAATTTTTGATAGATTTATTGCTAAAAAGTGCTGCATGATCTGATACAAATTGAGGGTTAAAATGGAAAACTGGCTTCATGATCCTAAGGTAAAAAGGATGTTTCATTTGCTAAGTAAGGTTTTTGCTAGGTGCGTAATTAATGTGCTTATATTCCAAAAATTCATGGGTCCACTAAATTGCCACTTAAATTGTCAGGAGTTAAGTTCACCTATCGTGGACAAAAATAAGCCGTTCTGTATTATAAGTCTTCTTGATGAAAACAAGGACCCAGGAGATCAATCCTTGGTTCTAACCACAACTAGAATTTGTGTGAGCCAAAGGATGCTTACCAAGTTGAACTACCAGAAAAAGGAACTGATGGTAATCATACTAATCAACATTAGATCAAGAATTTTTGAGTATGTAGCTAAATTCTTAGGCAAAGAGCTTTTTCTATCATCAATACATCTCATCCTCACAAAAACCCAATGAAGAAACTTTTGCTCCTAGAAAAGATCGAGTAAAAGATAACACCTTTACCTTCTAAACTGAAACAACCAAAAATTCAGACAAACTATGCAACACAACAGTTTTCAAGTTACTGAACTTTAAGCCATAAAGAACAATGATGCTAGAGAGAAAATCAAATAAGGTAGAGCTTTAACATTGCCCCAGCTTACTGGTTTAAGAGAATTTCCAGGGTGTGACACAGGCAGAGATATTCAGGCAAGTATATGCCAGGATATGCCAGTGCTCTGTAAATTGAGGTGACAGAGTTAAGAATCAAAGAATCTGAGGCAGATGGCTTCATAACACAGCTTAGCAGAGAGCTCAGAGGCAAAGGCCTAGAGTTCTGGAAAGACCCTGTGAATAGACAGCACAGTGCTGATCAGCACACATATGTAAGCAAAGTAGCCATGGCCAGGGAAACAGCCACTTGGAAGGATTGGAGAACAGTTCCCAGTGCTCTGGCAGGGCTGAGAACAGTGCTATTTTCCATCAACCAGACTGGAAAAGCTTATAATGCAAGAGAGATTGGGTATGGTATTTAGGCATGTTTTGTTTCTCAATGGGAAATGATTAGTCTAGATTTAGAAGACTATGAAATAATCAAACTGTTTCCAAATAGCTGTGTTTCAGAACGAAGCTTAATAGTATTCATAGAGATACAAAATTATCTGGTAACTAACAAGATTAAATCTACTGTATCTGCTGTTAATTCATGGATTCTCAGCTAGGCAAATAGCAGGACAACATAATCCATAATGGGGAAGATAATCAATGAATTGGTACCCAGCCAGAATTGGCACAAATATCATAATAGTAGTCAAGGACATTAAAGCAGTTATTAAACATCTTTTCCAGTTATTCAAAAAGGTCAGAAGAAGTATTACATGTATTTAAAAATATCAACTTGAACTTCTAGAGATTATAAAGTACAATGTCTCACATAAAAAATAAACTGAATATGACTAACAGCATTTCAGATCAGAAAGTAGTGAAGTTGAAGTTATGATAGAATGCATTAAAAAATGAAACAGAGTAAGAAAAAATTTAATGCAAAGAACATCAGTGGCTTGGTGAGAACATTCAAGAATGTTAATGTACTTGTCTTTGAAGACCCCAAAAGAGGAAGGACGGAAGAATATATTTGAAGAAATAATAGTTCTTCAACTATCAAATTTGGTGAAAATTATAAAACAATGAATAAAAAGTCACAAGAACATGAAGAAAACAACACTAAATGCATCTAAATCAAATTACTGAAAACTGGTTATAAAGAGGAAATCTTAAAGGTACCCAGAAGAAAAAAGACATATCACATACAGGAAAATAAAGGTAAATATAGAGCATATTTCATATAAAAAGCCAGAAGAACAGTATCTTTAAAATATTAAAAGAAAACATTCTTAACCTAGAATTTATACTCACAAATTTTCAAAGGCAAAAATGAAGCAAAGACTTTTTAGACATACCCACAATGAAAGATTTTTATGATTAACTAGTCAACACTTCAAGAAATGTTAAAGGATGAACTTCAGGCATAGGAAAATCTTTCGCGTGAGAAGGAATCCAAGAACACAAAAAATAATGATTACATTGCAAATGCATAATATTCTTAACTATTATTTAATTTTCTTTAAGATAATTTACTGTTGAAAAATAATGACAACACTTAAGAGTGTTTTATGTTATTAGATAAATGATAACAATGCCACAAAGGAGAAGAAAGGAGAAATGGAGATATACTATTAAAATGTTCTTATATCAAACATGAATTGGTATACTATCACTTGAAGTTAGGATGAAATAAATTAAAAATATGTGCTACCAATTCTAAAGCAACTACTAAAATAATAGCAGAAAGAATTATACCCAACCAATTAACCAGATGATAAAATGGAACAAAAAATAATTTAAAATGTAGCGTAAAAAGAAGTAAAAATGAGCAAAGTCAAGGGGGCAAAAAGAAAAACTGAAACACAACAAACTTAGACCTAAGTGTATTGACAATCATATTACATTTAAAGAGTTGAAACATAATTATTGTCATATTGGTTTTTTAAAAATTAGTATCCAATTGTATTTTTCCTATTTGAAATCCATTATTATAAAATAGATTTCACAAATTGAAAAGACAAAAAAAAAAAGGTATGCTAGGTCATTAGGAAAATGTAAATTAAAAACACAATGAGATATCACCATAAACCTATCTAAATGCCTAACATGGAATAGATTGACACTACCAAGCATTGTACTATAATGAGAATTTAAAATAAAATGATACATCCATTTTGGAAAACAATTTGGCAATTTCTTAACCTGCCAAACATACACCTACCTTTGTTTCAACTGTACCTCTCTCTGGTTCGGTGTCCTCACTTCTTGTTTCTCACAGTCAATGATGATGGAAATTTCCACATGGAAATTTTCCAATAGAAAATTCCAGATATAAATAATTTGTGAATTTTAAATTACATATTTTTCTGAATAACAATGAAATCTCACACTGTCCCATTCCATTGTTGTTTGGACAAGAATTATCCCTTTGCTGCATATACTTCTGATGCATTTGTCACTTTCTTGGTTATTGGATTGATTGTCAATGTATTAAGGTCTTGGGCTCCAGGTCTTATTTTATTTAACGTCCCAGGGCACCAGAAGAATTCTGCTGGAGATTTTATTTATTTTTCTTTTATTATTAATCTCTTACTGTGGTTAATTTATAAATTAAATTTTATCAAAGATAGGTATGTACAGGAAAAAAGAAGTATACATGAGATTCAGTACTATGTACAGATTTAGGCACCCACTGGAGGTCTTGGAAATACTAAAGTAAGACTGGCATGTACCTAAGAGAAAAAAAGCCTATGTTTGCCCAAAGATTTGTGCATAAATACCCACAATAGCTTTATTATAATAGTCAAAATGGAAGACAACCCAATCTGTGGTCTATCCATGCAATTGAATACTTTCCTATAGTGGTAAGAAACGAACTCGTATTATGTGCAACAACGTGGATGAATCTCAAAACAATTATACTGAATGAAAGAAGCTAAACAAAACTGTGTGCACACCTTTGATTCATTCATAAGAAGTTTTAGACAATTCAAATTACAGTACTCTATAGGAAATAGGCAGCATGTTACCTGAGGGAAGGGAAAATGGGAAAAGATAGGAAAGAGGAATTACCAAGAGTCAGAAAGAAAATTTGGGAGTCAATGGTAGTCTTTACTACTTTGATTTTTTGATGATTTCAGAGGAATGTGTGAGAGTAAGAAAGAGGAAAAAATATTAATTTAAATGAGTAGTGCATTCTGGGTCAGCTAATGCTTAATAGAAATGCATACCCTGTGAGATAGACACCATCGTTAACCCACAGAAAACCATGCAGATTCAGTGCCAGAATTCAAATAGAGACAGTAGGACTCCAACAAGTCCTTAAGTATCACAAGACAAATTCAGTGTATACGTATTGTTCACATATAAGTATTACGTACCGTTCATTTCTTGTGTTCTTTACTAACATTAGTTTTTAGCACTTTAATGTGACATTTGTAAAGCTGCCTGCCATCAAACCACAGGAAGGAAAATGAAGATAATGAAGAAGAAAAAGCATCTTCTGAACAACTTTCCAGGGCCAGACACTTTACATATATTTTATTAGAGAAAATTAGCTCCAAAATGATTTAAGTATTGTTTAGTCAAATGACAAAATTAGTTATTTTCGGTTCAATTATTGAATTAAAGTAGGAATGTCTAGCAAACATTAGGACCTTTGAGTTCGATGCAAGGCAGATCTTATCACACTGTTGACTCTGCCCTTCTTGGTTGTACTGGCTGACTTGTGCCAAGTGTTAGCAGCTGCTTTGTGGACATGACAAAAGAGTTCTTCCTGACCCCGGGGCAGTCTACTGGCCACTTGTCTCTCTGCTTTTTGAACCACTGTGAAACAAACTTGGAAAAGAGAATTCAGTTTTTTATAAAGAGTACATCTTCTCTCAGTCAGTGTTCAGTTTGGGCATGAAGTGCATCTGATTTTTGAAACAGAGAGGAGGGCGGTTACTGTCATGTCTAACAGTCCAGCTGGGACCCAGAAGGAAGTGACCTTTGTTGTTTTCTCTCCACAGGTTTAACTTCTGTAGTTCAGACACTGTGAGAGAGGATGCTCTGCTCACCCTCAGCCTGTGTTAGGAGCTGGGTGTCACGTGACCACTGGATCTTACTGCTAATAAAACGTAGTGGTGAGGCAAAACATTCTGTCTTTGTCATGAATGTCCATCGCTTCTGACTAAACTTTCAGATATGGTGATTAAAATACAAACTCTGCAACTCATGTGAAGAACCACAAAGACTGCTGAATTTTGCTATATGTTTTGTGGCATGTGAGCTTGGGACTAATACTTACATGACACTGCCATGTCTACCGATAATGTCAATATCATTCTGATCACTTAAGGCAGATTTCTGGGCCCAGTGTGATCCTTTCTTGCTAGAACTATGAGAAAAGTACCAACCTTTACCACTTTTCACATAATTTTAAATTCTGTGCCTCATCCTAATCAGAAACATCAGGATTAACACACATGATGCTTTGTAGTCTAATTTCCCCAGACCCCTTGCCTCTCTCCAGTCTACTTGATCCTTGTGAAAGATGAAAGATTAATACCATCTGAAGAGAAACATGGATTACCTATTCGATCTTCCTAAAATACAAATCAAGCATCTCCCCAGAGATCACACACACACACACACACACACACACACACACACACACACACGCCCAGGATAGAATCCATATTCACTAGGGAGCCCAGCCAGGTCTCTCTTGGTCTGGCTTTCTCCAGCCTTGACTCTCTGCACATTCCTTCTGGAATTCCATATTTTTGCCCCGGCCCCACAAAGGTCCTTGAGTTCAGAAGCTGCTGGATATTTGTACAAATGCTTTCTCTTCCTAAAATGTTCTTTCCTTGTATTTCTATCTATTTAACTCCTATTGTTTCTTAAATAGTCGTGTACATAAGGCATCAGCTGGAAAGGCTTGCCTCTCCTCTATTACCCACTCTTCTTAAGATTGCACTCCCACTGCACCCACAATTTCCCCCTGTCTAAACACATCTCTCCAAATGGAAATTGTAGGTTCACTTCTCTGTGTCCCATTTGTAAGTACAAGGGGTTTACACTTGCATGTGCCTGTCACGTGGTAGTAAAGGAAATCAGTATTTTAAAAACACTCATCCCACAAACAGAAAGCATAAATAATTATATTAGGGTCAAACATGTGACTTTAAGCCATGTCTAAACAAGGATACCCTACAAGAGAAGGGGATATCTATACTTCAGTGAGGTGCTAAGAGCACATCGGCGGAAGGTCACTGGAGACAAAGAGACATAGACCTAACTGTGTTAAAATAACAGACGTTGAAAAGACTGTTCATTCCATGCTTCATCAAAATATATTCAGATTGATCAAATGTGAAGACTTGTTCTAAGGATTATCAACCTGTATCAACTAGGATGCTTTCTCTTGCATAAATCAAAAGCTTCAACTTAAAATAGCTTCAAGAACAAGGAAATATATTGATTCACATGATTGAAAAGTCCAGACGTTAGGAATCTTCAGATATTTTTGACTGCAGCTCAATGGCCTCTTAAGAGCCACTTTCTCTTTCCATGCTCTGTTGGCTATGGTGATGCTTTTATATCAAAGGTGACTCGCTTCCCACTTGAGGAATATTCATCTACCACAGCTGGGTACCAAATATCTTTTTTCACATTCCCATCTTTCTTGACAAAAATCTGAGATTCCATTTAACTGGCGGCATGTGACAAGAAAAGTAAAATGTGATGACTGGCTTAGGTCAACTAGAACTCATCCTTTCCCTTTTTTTTTTAGTACCAAGATGGAACTTGGGTCCTTGCTTTTGTGAAGGAGGCACCAGAACCACTGAGCTAAATCCACAGGTCTAGAACTCACCCTTGAATAGGGATCAGGCCGGCATTCCTGATTTGCATGCACCTTGTGAAGGAGGAATGAATATTTACCGAAAATGAGGAGTGACGGGTCTGGGTCATCCTCACAACTAGAAATATGGAATTATCGCTGACTGAATAGGGAATGCTTTGAGAGAAAAAAGGTTGGAAGGGAATCCAGTAGGTCAGCTTTAATTATGTCACATCTCAGAGACATCAAATTGGCCTCGTGAGGTAGACCTGTGGATGTATGGTATGAAATTGAGGCTAGGGATCTGGATTAGACATAGGAGCTTTGGCATCATCAGTAGACAGATGACAGTTTCACAATTCTATATTTCTGTGGAGACACTAGCAGCACAATGCTCAACATGTGATGACAATGTTTATAACTAAATACTGTGAATAGCTCATGAAACTACCATATAACATTAAATTATAATGATAATGAATATAAAAATCAATAAAAATGTTACCTGCAAATTTACTGAGAAGTAATAAGATGGAACAAAGGAGTTTAAAGTAATTTCTTTTTAAAAATACAACTGTTAAAAAGCCTTCTGTTAAGAAAGATGTTCATTTTGTGAAAGTTGCCAGACTCGAAATGGAGTCACTTTTGTGAAACTCTAACCAAAAGAATAATAAAGGAACCCCTAGAAGGTAATGAAGAAAGAAATGTCATGCAGGAGTCTGATGACAAAAAAGTTTCATATGTAACTGGTTTATTATGGTGTCCGTGCAGTCAGACTTCTCTGCTAATGCTAATATATATTTGCAGTCACCCCTAGCACTTGAAACTCTGGCTCAGCTCCACCTCAGGTCAGTAGGCACTAGATTCTCATAAGGAGGGCAAACTGCACACCCAGATCCCTCACGCGCGCAGTTCACAGTTCGGTCCCTGCTTCCACGAGGATCTAATGCTGCTGCTGATCCGGCAGGAGGCGGAGCTCGGGTGTTAATTCAAGGGATGAGGAGCAGTGGTAATATAGAGGAAATTGTGCTCCCTGGCCCTCACTCACCTCCTGCTCTGTGGCCTAGATCCTAACAAGCCATGGACCCATGCAGCCCTGGGGTTAGGAAACCCTGCTGTAGGCAATTTGTCTCTCTCTTTTTTGCCTCAGTTTCTACATCTGTAAAGGAAAGCCGATGACAGAGCCTACCTGGTGTGGTTGCTGTCAATTTTAAATTAAGTAGTGCACATAAAGTGCCTGGACCTCCCATTGTACTTTGGAGGCCTCAGAGGCTGCTGGCCCACTATTCTGTATGGCTCCAGGGAAGGCCTTTTCATGTTCTCAGCAGGAGGCCCTGAGGCCTGCACCCCAGGATTTAGTTACTCAGTTTTGTGAAATTTAAGCTTGAGGCGCATTTCACATTTCACTTGAGGGGGACCCATATGTTTGCCCAGGAAAGGCTTTATCTCTCTTGTGAATTGGCCAGCTGCTCACAGGTGTGCTGATCTGCAAGTAAATCACGATGCCCTTGGAGCCTAGTCTGTCTGGCAGGTGTGCAGCCTTGGGAAGATCTGGGACACCCAATGGATGTGTCCTGGAAGGCTGATGTGTACTTTAGGGGCTCCTGAACCCAACCATTCAAATTATAGTGAGGTACTGTAACCATTGTTGTTGTTTTAAACCATTATGCTTAGCATTGTTTCACTGCATAGTAATAGAAAACTGAAAGGTAGTAATGGGCTGACTATGAGAAAGGCTGTTATGAGAGCTTCTGAGTACTGTTTATCTCCAAGCTCAGGTCCCCAGGTGTCGCTATTGCACCAGCAGGGGGCAAAGAGATGGGGAGTTGTTTTTGGCTTTTGTTTTGGTGGTACTGGAACGGAACCCAGGGGCACTCTACCATTGAGCTGCATCCTTA
This sequence comes from Fukomys damarensis, assembly GCF_012274545.1. Classification (NCBI taxonomy): domain Eukaryota; kingdom Metazoa; phylum Chordata; class Mammalia; order Rodentia; family Bathyergidae; genus Fukomys; species Fukomys damarensis. The sequence continues at coordinate 20,665,113 of NW_022900920.1, read as the reverse complement.
GCTCTTCTCATTTTTTATTTTCAGAAAAGGGCTCACTAAGTTACTCAAACTGGCCTTGAACTTGTAATTCTCCTTCCTCAACCTCCAAGGTAGCTGGGATTATAGGTGTGTCCTACAGCACCCAGCTGAGAGATCATCTTGATAGATGTTTTCCTTTACTTTCAGCTAATTAGGGACATTTCCATCAGACATGAATGAAAACAGTGACCTCCTATTATTAGGTATGCAGCTGTGTCCTTATAGAGGTGTGTAAACTATCTGATGATGAAACAGAAAACAAAGAAGTAGAGCTCACTGAGCTCCCAAGTACTTGCAGGCGTTCATATGTGCAAAGTTAGTGACCTTTCTCCCCCTTTCAATCAAGCATTCTTTCATCTTCCGAGACTTGTGGGAAGACTTACCCATCATTACTAATCTTGTTTTGTATATTTGCACAGATTAAAATATCAAGTACACATAACATGTGCTATCATCACTCACCACTTTCTAAAAATAGTGTCAAAATGATAAGGCTAGAATATAAAAAAACATCTTGGGGGACCCGGTGGAAAGGAGTGCCTGAATGCTCAGACAGGGTAAGCCACTTCTATATTCTGTTTGCCACTAGCTGAGAAGCAGAGGCAGGGCGAGCCCTCCAGAGTTTGAGAGACTGCTCACTGGTATCTCTCTGGAAGGTTGAAAATGTTGGAATTTATTGTAGACGCTGCTCTTCTGGACGATCATGCTTTTCCTGCTGGGTGCAGCCCAAGGTAAGAACCACCAGACCTGCTTCCAAGAAGAACGTGATCCAAGCTGTTGGCACCGTCTAAAGGAAATGCTAAGCCATCACAGGTCTTCGGGGAGCTCCACACAGTTCCAGCTCCCAGGAGGCAAAGGCAGGTAGGACGGATACAGCCTGGCAGAGTTAAATGAAACTTGCTTTAAAGGGCTGGTGCCAACCACCCCATGCTTTCATTTTCTAGAAGAACTGAGGCCAGAATTTTCTAGGGAAAGTATTAAACACCTGCCTTGGTTTACGTACTGCCTCATGAATACCCATGAACACATTAGTCAAATCAGGGTATCAGAAGAGCTTGTGGGGATCTCAGAACACTTATGTTTTGATGCCAGTTCTAAGTGAAAGCACCATTAGCATCTTGGTGGAATTCCATGGGACTGGTCCAGGCTAATCCCTGAGCACTAAGGGCAAGAAGAGGAGGAGATGTGGTGTATCCATTGTCTTCAGATTTTTCTAGGGCAGGAAGAGGGAGCCAACCTCAGGAGATAATCCTTGACATGATCTATCCTTTGTCATTAGGGAAAGAAATCTGCTATGGTGATCCTGGATGCTTTTCTGACACTGAGCCCTGGGCTGGGACTACAGTCAGGCCCCTAAATATTCTCCCCTGGAGCCCTGAGAAGATTGACACCTGCTTCTAGCTCTACAGTAATGAAAACCCAAACACCTTCAGGTGAGATTCTGTCCATCGGGCTAGGCCACCACAGACTATGATTTCCTTATCCCTGCCGTGCTTCCTCCACCACACCCTGCCCGTCCCAACCCTCCAGCTGCCCCCCTGGCCTTGCCAGACTTGGACAGATTAGGTGTTCTGCAAGTGTTGGCTGGAATGAGTGAATGGTTCACAGTGCTGGAACTTGCAGCTGGCTGCGTGGTTCTGGCCTGGGCAAAGGAATTACTGTCTAACAAGACCTATTGGAAAGGTAAGCCTGTGAGCCACGGCCCGGACCCAGGAGATGGAGCAGGAAGAGGGAGTCTGGGGGCTTCATGTAAGAGATGGCTTTTTCCTAAGCTAGGAAAGGCCTGGTGAAGGGGAAGAGATGGGCTTGTGGGCCAGGTCACAAAATTATGCAGCACTGAACTTTCACAGATTCTCCATCTCTCTGATCCATCAACAGTTGAAGCATCCATTTTTCAAACAACCAGGAAGACCCGGTTCATCATCCACAGCTTCATAGCCAAGGGAGAGTAGAGCTGGGTGACAGACACACATGAGGTAGGAGCCGGCTCTGGCCCCTGCAGCTATCCTGCCGGCTGCGGTCACTTCCCTTGCTTGTCCCTGCCTCATGCTGTGATCACAACACATGAGCCTGATAATAAGAAATCTTTTTCTATATTTGTGGATCACATCTGGATCTAGAAGCAGCAGCATTAGCTATATGAACAAATACTTCCACTGTCTTACTTCTGGTTAAATTAAGACTTGGTGTTTTCTGCTTGTATTTTCCGTGTGTGTCCTTTGTATTTCTGCAAAGGAGGGATTATCCTCTTTTCACCCAAAACTGCCTTATATTCCTGAGAGTATGAGATGTGTTCCTGTAACCACTTATCTGAAATATGGAGAACAAGTAGAATAGAAAGTGCAAGGACTGCATGGAATACGGAGCCTGCTGGTTAGGATGCCACACAACACGTAGTTGTGCACACAGCTGCAGCACATACCACACGGCAGCACAGGTGTACAGTGGACATCTGTGCACATGTGTGCTTGGGCACACACACACACACACACACACGCACGCACAATACACCCCCTTTCTTTCTGTGTACACTGATTCAATCTATTTTTCTGTCACCCAAGAATTTACACCCACATTAACAACATCAGCCTGCCTTCCACACTAATAATGACACCAGTGATGATGTCAACAAGAAAAAAGTCACAAACCTCAAATATCATTCTATCTATATGTGGTGGTGGTTTTCTGGGCCTTCAGCTCTTGCTATTCTTGTCCCAGCATTAATAAGCATCTTATTGACACAGTTGATATCCTAAATTCTCCAGGTTTTTAAGAGGTTCTGTGAGACTGCTTTAAAAATAAAAGTCCTGAGGGGGGGGAACTGTCGGGAGGTGGCACATACCTATAATCGCAGCACTTAGGAGACTGTGACAGGAGGATCACCATGAGTCCCAGGTCAGGCTGAGCCACAAAGAAGTTCAAGGCCAGCCTGAATTACATAGTGAGACTCTGTCTCAAAAAAATAAAACAATACTGTCAGTATTTCTGTGTATGTGATCACACATATTAGCTACCATACTAGTCAGTGGTGGAACCGAATGAGATTCAGACCTGCTCTCTTTATTTCTTTCATTAAGTTTATTGTTACATTTTACGTGAACAATACAGTTACATTCATCATTGGGATCTTGTACCTTTACAGATACATCTTGGTTCTTATTTTTTCCCCATTCCCCTGCCCTTCCTTCACCCCCCTCCACTCCCAGACCTACCCTTTGGCTCAAGCAACTCTGCCTATATAAGAAATCTGCCTTTTATTATCAGTAAATTACTATGCTAGTTCATAACTTTTTAGCTGCTCTGACCAAACCTTCTAAAAAGTATTAAGAAATCCAAGACCTCTGCCAAGAAGGAAATATGGTCAAAAGGAAATACTAATAAATAATATTTTACTTAAACAGCCATGACTAATGCCAGGCACTGTGCTAAATACTACATATTAACTTCTTCTATCTATAACAACTTTATAAAATAGATATTATTTGCTCCCTTTGTAAAATGTAAAATGGGGAAACTGAGGCACAGGAAGATTTTTTTTTTTAAAACGTCTTGCTCAAGATCAGGCAGTTTATTCAAAAAATAGATGAATAGATATTAGGAGCCAAATGACCTAGCCTAAGAATCTGCATTCTTCACTATGATGAGAAAAAGAGAAATGTGACTGTTGAAGAAGAAATCAAAGTAAATGAAAGACTAATAAGGAAAGAAATCCTTGCTCAAATAAAATTTAAAGCTCTTTGCTCATCTTCCCCTCCTCCGTCCATGCTACCAGCATGCTCTTGTAACAAGCAACACTGAGACTTTGTGACTCCATATTCAATATCCAGGATCATGGCACTGACCATTCCAAGGCATGGCACCCTTTAAGTTGGGTAATGCATGACCAGAGCAAATGTACACCTATGTCCTTTGGACAGCAACCCAAAAGGCCTATTGTTCTCCATTGCTGGCCATCGCTTTTAGGGCTGGATCCTTTAGAAGCCAGTTTTGAAGGCACTCCTGAAGAGGTTTGACTTGATCCTGCAGATGCTGACTTTGTTGATGTCATTAGACATCAAGCTCCCTTGATCCCATTCTTGGGTGAGCCCCACCGTGCTCCAACTGTGATCAGGTGAGACTGTGCTTTATCCAGGAGAGGCCTACACTGCAAAATCCTCATTGCTATTGCAAACACTTCAGGTTTGGGAACAAACCAACTGATGGGTCATCTTGACTTCTTACCCAATGGAAGACAGGACATGCCCGGATGTAATAAGAATGCCTTGTCACAGATGGTGAACCTAGATGGCATCTGGTAAGGCAAAGCCATAGTGTCAGGGAAGACATCCCTTTCCCAGGTGAGCAGCATTTGCCATAGCAAATGTTAATACTGAAAACACACACTTCCCTTTAAGATTATACAGTTCTCCTTTCTGGACCTTATTTCTGAAAAATACAGTTGCATACTTATTTATTTATATCTTAGCTCTATGAATTTTCTATTTGCTTAAAATATTGTCCTGTGCATGCTAGGATATATATGCAACAAAGAATTGCAAAGTTATTGCCTCGAACTATAGCCCCCAAAATCAACTGGTAGCTATCCAACAGAGAAAAGAAATACCATAAGAATAAATATTTTTCCTCTACCTAAGAGAGTTTTTCTGCAGACTTCCCCTTAAAAATTAGTAATATGGCTCAAATGTATATAATCAGCTTCAATTCCATAGCCAGTATGAGAATATTCCCAGTGGCTGTCATGGTAAAGCCATTTGCATTACACTGAACAGAAATGAGGAGCAATCACTGTAAGACTTTGGGTAGAGACTATCCAGTTGCCCCTGATGAAGTATGCCTAGGAATAAAGCACATCCTTCAGATACAGCTCTGACTGAATATCTAATGAGGTCACAGAGACAAAGACAGCACTCTGGGAGACTGAGGTAGGAAGGTCACAAGTTTGAGCCCAACCTAGGCAACATCGCAAGACACTGTCCTAAAATTAAAAAAATAAAAATGGAGGTAAGGGTTTAGCTCAGTGTCAAAGCCCTGGCATAAAAAAAAAAAAAAGAACACTAACCCAGTGTAATCTCCAGCCAAAACTGTAATATAGCATCCTACAAGCTAAAATCCACAGTGGTCTAATCAAACCTAATGTGTACAGGTTTTTACTGGATTTGCTCAAAATATCTTAGGTGCCCTCCAAGCAAATATTAAGGATGATAATGTTTGCATTTTACCTTTTCCATCCTTGTGAGGGTTTGCAGGGGTAAGAGTAGCCCAAACTCTCCATCAGTAATGGACACGTAAGTTCAGGCCAGGTCTGGAAGGTGTGTGGTAATGTTTGTCACTTGAACATGAGTTGTGAAGAACCAAAGAATGTTGTGAGGAACAAGATAACAGGAGAATGTTCCTCAGATGGGCTCCACTCGCTTGCTGTAAATTGTGCATGAGAGGATGCTATCTGTAGCTAATCCTACATAGGGATAATATGGTACCCACCTCCCAGGAAAGGAGGACTCCATGGCCAATGCATCTAAAGGGACCAAAACATTTATGGCACATACAGAGCACCCTCCGTATGTTCATTGTTATTATTGCGACTGGATTTTGAATTTATCTTAAATTTTTAAAAATGCAATTCCACTTTGGACTCAGCCCTCTTGGAGGCAATAGCATAGCAGCTGTCACAGCCATCCCCCATGGCCTGTGCAGATTTCTTCCTTTATTTTCCCTAGGAACCCAGGACTTCGTGGCCTGCAACCATCTGAGAAGCTACAAGTATTACTTGGACAGCGTCCTCAACCCCCATGGGTTCGCTACATATCCCTGCACTTCCTACAAGGACTTTGAGTCTGTAAGCAATTGTCCATCCGGGTACCATGGGGGCCAACCACTGTATAGTGGTCCTTCTGTGTCTGGGATTTCGGTGCTGTGATAAGCAATGTAAAACACATAGCGAGAAAGCACCAAAATGTGTTCTTGTGGAACACATTTTTTGGTGTAAAAAGCCTTGATCCCAGTGGTTAAGCTTTCACCTTTTGCCTCTCCCTCTCTCTGGATGATGGGTATTTTTCTCACACGTTTTTCTGTGCATGCTCTGGCCTTGCCAGAAATGTGTACTCCTGTTCTTTCTAAGATCTGCTGTTCTGTAAGTCAGATTCTACTGTGACGTAGCAGACATTCATCACGTGGGTGTAGATGTGCTCTTTAATTTCCCAGAGTTTTCCTCTCTCATGTGACTCATTTGGTCTAGAATCATTGGCATCTCCTGTGGAGTGGAGGTGAGAAAAACTTAGGAAGACGGTCCTGAGGTCTGTTTGCTGGGATGTTGAAGGAAGAGATGGAAGAGAGGGCTGGCGCCAGTGTGAAGCTCACTTGTCAACCTCACTTGTCAACCTCGCATCCAGGACAGCATGTTTGTAGCTTTAAATACTTCAGGAGGAAGCATTTATACCACAGAAGCTTAAACACTAGAATCAAGGCCTTTGGTCCCAGAGAACTGGTTGCTAATCACTGACCAGTGCATCACTAAGTGGACAGTATGATTGACTTAATCTGGGCTGAAGGCATCAGTACATTTGAACGCTCCTTACAGCATTCTAGTGTGTGTGAATCACGGCTGGGAGTTGAAGGCAATTTAGAGTTCATGTGCTCCAACCCCTTTTCTGTTCCAAATGAGGAAGCCAGGGCTGTAGAAAAATTGAGGGTTGGCTCCTTCGAGTATACTGGTTTCAAGAAGACAGGATTGCTTTATATCTCTCTCAGTCCCCTCTCACTAGAACAAGTGGTTCTCTCCAGACCAAGGGTGCCCACAGATGGGTCACTATGCTGACAAGTTTGCAGGTAGGACAGGTGAAAAGCAGAAGAAATTCTTCTTTCTTTCTTTTTTTTTGGTACCGGGTATCGAACTCAGGACCTTGCTCTTACGAGACAGGTGCCCGAACCACTGAGCTAAATCCCTAGCCCCAAAAGAAATTCTTCTTGAACACAGGAGATGCCAAGAATTTTTCATGTAAGTTTTATTTTGACCACTTACTTTCCCAAGTAAAGAAAATACAGTTTCTGTTACAAATGCAAGGCTTGCCTCTAACCTGAAGTGTTTGTGGACACATATTGATCATCGTAGAAAAGGACACATCTATCCACCCTCTCCCATTTAAGACTCAGCTGAGGATTTAGAAACAACTTACACTTTCTTCCATTTTATTTCTATGCCATGAAATGAGAGGAAGGGAATGGTATGATTAACAGGATTATGGCGATTGGCCAGGCTTTGTGACCATTTACCCTGGATTCTTACCACTCTGCAGTTCATTGTTCCTTCCCTTTAAGACTTTGTTGACATCTGCTTCTTTATTTAGCAAACTCATTTCATACTAGATCTTTCTGGGACTGCAACCCAAGGAGCCCATCTCTCTGCCTTCCCTTCCTGTCTATGCATCACTGAGGTGGGCGGGGTAGTAGGTAGGGGGAATGGTGATTTCTCTCCAAACCTTGGAGAATGACTAAGACACAGGGTAGAAATAAGGCTGTATGTGGTACTTTATGACCATTTGCCTCTGACAGTTCCACTGGGTGCTGGCCAGCAAAACAAAGAGTGTGTGTTTATTTATACAGATATATAAAAATAATACATGTCTCAAAAGGCTTTTAAAGTCAAGTTTATTTAGGTATAATTTATATATAGCAAATTCATCCTTTTTGGTGTATAGTTCTATGAGTTTTGACAAATGAACAGATGTGTAATTACCTCCGCTATCGAGATGCAGAACCTTTCCATCATGTAAATATATATATATATGGATAGATATATAAAGATACATAAAACTTTTTCATAAGAAGATGTTGGTTAATCCATCCATCTACCAACGTAGTGATGCATGAAATACTTCTCCATATTTTAACAACAAAGTAGGCACTCAAAAACTATGTATTTATTCCTCAACCCAGATTTATTTTTGAGGCATAGACTTGGGCTGCTAGACCCTGGAGATGCAGGGGTGAAAAAGATACTCTACTCATAAAATTTATAATTCAGCAGAAAAGGAAACTGAGCAACTACAAGTGTAGAGGGCTTGGCAGTTACTGCCTCCATATTATGAAACAGGGGACCTGACCCTGACCAGAGCGAGGAACAGGGACAGTGTCTCTGAGGATATGAAAGCTAAGAAGGAGTTAGGCAAAAGTGCAGTTGGGCACGTATGTGTGTGCGCATGTGCGAGTGTGTGCATAGGTGTTTCCGTGTGACTGTGTGTGTACTGAGTGTGTGCAATAATTTCTGTGTGTGTGAAGGTGTGACTCTGTGTGTAGTTCACATGTATGTGTTTGGGTGCGGGACAGCAGTCTGGGTACCCACATAGATGACAATGGCCTGGGCACCTGCTCTGTGCTGGAACCTTCCTGGGGCACTGGGGATGCAGAGAGGAGACAGTCTGGGCAGGGTACTCTGCTCCTTGGCTCACAGCACTGCCCTCTGCAGCAGAGCTGTCCCACACAGATTTCTGCAGCCACGGGCACCTTCTGCCCGTCACTTCCGGAAACCCCTCGGCTGCATGGCAGTTTAGTACTGGGAATGTGACTAGTGAACTGGAGGGGATAAAGTTCTCGTTTTATTTCATTTAAATTTAAATGTAAATGGCCATGGTGGCTGTGGGCCTCTTAGCCGGCAGTTCAGGTACAGAGTGGGCTGCTCTTCCCCCTTCAGAATGAATTCAAGGTGTGAATTAATAAGTAGAGTTTCTCCTACTATAATGCCTCCATGTGAGGGACAAGGACAGGAATTCTGGATTTGGATCACCCACTTTGTGCATGGAGAGACTGAACTCTTCTGTGTGCTGTGCAGGCTGGAGATAAGGAGTTTGCATCACACTATCCAGAAGAATGATCACTGGTCAGGTCAAAGTTGCTCTGTTTGGAGATACAGGAAGCACTCGACAGTATAATATCTTTAGGTGATTCCTACTTTAGTGCACATCTCATATTATAATATACATGGTTTTCAAAGCATGTACTTAACTCATCATTAATGGGTTTTAATTATTTACATACTAAAGTTCATTTCAAAACTTTACCAATAACTTATTTCCTGTAATCTAAACTCAACCATTTAGATCTGTCTCAGAACATCATATTTTAAAAAATCTAATGTACCCCAGATATCCTGTTTTCTTTTTTTTTCATTAAGTTTATTGGTACATTTAAAGGAAACAATACAGTTACATTCGTCATTGGGATCTTGTAACTTCACATGATGTATCTTGGTTCTTGTTTTTTTCCCATACCCCTGCCCTCCCTTCACCCCCTTCACCCTTCCCAATTTACAAAGACTTTGCTTCCATTTTTTTCCTTTTTTCACCTTTTTTCTTTCCCCTTATTTCCTTCCCCCTCCCCTTCCCACTTCCCCTTTAGCCATTTTCTTCCTATTTCACACTTATCAATTATATCATTTGAACCTTATTTACACTTTCAGTTTTTCACACCAGAGAAACTATTTGGAATTTTTACTCAAGTGTGTCCTGTTCATTTCACTTAAGAGTATGGTCTCAATGTGCATCCATTTAGCTGAATATCCTGTTTTCTTACTAGCACAATAACACATGTTAAGTCACTAATTTGTTACTATATGAATAAATCTTCCAGAAAAAAAATAAAATGATGTGAAAAAATTGTATAAATTTCTATAAGAATTTTTTGAGGAGAAATCACTTTGAGTTTGAAAAGCAGTCCTGTATTAGACAGGTTCCTGTCAATGAGACAACCTAAGGGAGGAAAGGCCTAGGTTCGCTCATAATTTCAAAGGCTTCAGTCTGTGGTCCGCTGGCTCCAAGGCAGAAATATCCTGTTGGAAGGGAGTGGTGGAGCACAGCTGCCCGCCTTAGGGCAGCCAGGAAGCAGAGAGAGCTTAAGAGAACAGACAGAGAGGAAGGGGCAGGGGACAGGATGTACCCTTCAAAGGCAAGCCCCAGAGATCCACTTCCACCAGCTAGGCCCTGTCCCTTACTGATCCATGCAGCTATGATGAGAACAAGCCTCACCCTGACACTGGGGCATTGCTACATTGCTACCTTCATTGGGAAGCCAGCCAATGAGCCTTAGGAGGCATTTACTGTTTAACCCATAACAAATCCTTAAGTAATAGGCATACAGCTGTCTTTTCCATTTCTTTTATTTGAGGATTAAATTGGAAGAAGACTCTTGCTTTGTTTTGTTTTGTTGCTTATTCTTTACAGTTCTGAGGATTGACCCTGGACCTTCACACTGAGATATATCCCTAGCCCTTTTTAACAAGTTTTATTTTGAAAGAGTCTACTACATTACCCAGGCAGGACTCGGCAATCCTCCTGGCCTCAGTCCTCATTAGATGAACTTGCATGACCAAAGCTATTTCCACTTCTTTGTTTCCAGGGGGATCATCACACCAGGCTCTTCCCTCTCCAAGGAGGTTGATGGGGAGCTTGATGTTGAGACAGTTGAGAAAGTCAAGTTTCTGTGGAATAATGATATAGTAAACCCAATTTTCCCCAAAGCAGGTGCAGCCAAGATCATGGTACAAAAGGGAGAGGAGTAGAAGGTGTAAGTACCTTTGCTGGTTGTGTCTCAGGGTGTATGCAGAGATCCGTGCCTGTAGTGGAAACTCACTCCAGAAAGTCAGTTAAGCCAAGAACATATACCTATCCCTGGTTCCTTCTTCCTGGCAAACAAATAGCTGACAGCAAACAGTTTTCCTCTATGTGTACTTTACTGGCATTCTAATGCTGAAGGACAAATAGAAATGCAGAAGTCATTTCTGAAGGGTAAAAGTTTGTAAGAGTGAGCTAGAGAGTGACTACATTTTGAAAAGGAGAGACCAGTGACATTTCTGAGTAGAGGAAAGAAAAATAAATCAGTTTCAAGAAAAGGTAGAAAATTTGGCATAGGACAAGAGAGCACTGAAGTAGTGATATTTGTGGGATTGTCATCCTGCCCCATGGCCTCTATGGGCTCAAGGAATAGGGTTTGAGCAGAGAAAGGAGGCATCTGGAAGGGACTATGGGTAGTGACCAGAGGGCTACAGATCAAAGTTCGACCCCAAGTCTACCAGCAGGGCATTTCTTGTGTGGCTTTGTGGGAAGGGGATCTGGGAGTTCAGACACTGGTGGTCTTGAAGTTTAGGAATTAGGCAGGACCACCAAGCTCAGGCGCCTGGGAATGTCACTCTCCCAGGTGAGGAGGGAGGGTTGGCGAAGTGGCGTGGAGGCTAACATGTGTCATCGAACTGAATGGCCTTCTGATGTCCCCCCTGTCCCTCTGACATGGAAGGACATTGAGGCTGGTCCAGGCTGGTGGTCAGTGGAACCAGGAGTCCCTATGGCTAAAGGGCAGCACAGAGAAGTCCCCTTGGCCAATGGAGAGCCCCGAGCAAGCTGCGGGTACAACCAGGGTCTCCTCTGCTGGGACTTACACAAGGACATGCTGTAATGTCAGCTCCCAGGGGTCCAGGAGGCAACTCCCTGGACCTGGATCCTGGGACTCTGTGGCCAAAACTGCATAAGAAGAAGGGAGCATCATGAGACTCTTGAAAATGAGAGGTGTTCTCAGGAAAGTTCTTCTTTTTAATCTTATAGAGTTTATTTGGTACCTTTTAAGTATACAGTATAGTTACATTCTTCATTGGGATCTTGTACCCTTATATGACAGATCTCAGAAAAGTTCTTACAGGTAAGAAGCAGGTGGCCAAAGAAGCCAGAGCATGGCACCTTCCAGGTTTCTGAGGAAAGGTCCGGACTTTCTGAACTCTCCAGAAATGAAATAGACATAGTCAAAGCCACCTCTGAGGCCTGGGCCCTTCAGCTGCCATCCAAACCCTCCAGTAGCTGAGGGTAGCCACCCCTGCCTATCCTCTCCACTGAGAATATATTTTAGCACAAGCAGGATATCAGATGTTAATTTTTTTAAATTCAGGAAAGCCAAAACCAGCTTTACAGATCACAAACTAGCCTGGAAATTTTTTTTTAAAATCTCAGTTATTCAAATCATTCGGATATTTTGTCATTATGGAAATGACCAACAACATTTTTAAAAATAGCAATTGCTAAGTTAAAGAAAATCTATTTGTTTGGTCCAGCCTCTTCTCAACTCCCCCTCAGATGTTCTAGTCACCTTCCTGGGGTTTTGAGTGCTACCTGGGAAGCTGCTAATCAGAATTATTTCCAGTGATACAAGAACAAAAGAAAAATGTAGTCCTCCCATCCCTTATTTCCCCAGGAACTTCTTCAGCATCCACTGTAATTGTACCTTTGTAAGGGACTTAATTAAGTCCCTATCCTCTGTCTGACAAACAGTAGGGGATATAAACACAGAGTCTGCTGGCCAGAAGTTTCAGCTGTTGAGAAAAAAGAATGAGAGGCATAGCAAGGTCACATGACAGGATAAAGAAGTCACCCTGAGGAGCCCAAAGAGACTGGCCAGGGGCAGAGCAGAGTGTCCAAAGGAGGAGCCCTGGAGGCTGGGGAGTCATGAACGGAGGGGCAAGAAGGACAAGAGCAGCAGCAGCAGGCACAGGGATGTGTGGGATGGAGGAGGCCAGACCGCCTGGTGGCAGGAGGCAGGGTGCAGGGCACAGGACAAATGCCAGGTTAGGCTTCTCAGAAAAAACAAACTAATTCAAAAGAAGAAGTAGAAGGGTGAAGACTGGAGGAAGCCTCAGCACTCAAAGATGGTAGGGTCAGGAGAGAAGCCCACGTTCCTGAAAAACCACAACAACAGCTGTTTATGTCTGCGTTGTTTGGGGGTTAACTTTAAATGGGTTATGTTTATTGCCATGGGAAGTTGAATTATTGTCATAGATTCTCAGGGATCATCCGAAGGAGCCCTTGTCTGCAAACAAAGATAGCGTCAAGGAACATGACTGTTTCATAGACAGAAGCTGGCAGAGGCTTAGGACACCTGGGGAAAAGCCAGGGCCCCCTGACTCCAGACCTGAAAGACAAGGTCAAAGTAGATTTGATGTGTGACCCGACCACAAACAGTTTGGACTGTGGTAGCAGTTGGACCTGTATTTGCACCTCCTTTCTTCCTCTTACTAACTGACAATTCTCTCTGCCTCAGTTTCCTCTGCCATGAGGTAGGGCTAATAAAGACCTCACATGCGTGTGGTGAGGATGGAGTGCATACAAGGGGATCATTTAGCAAAGTTGCTGTCACTACGAAGAGCTCTGTATTTCATTCAGCTGGGTCCCAAGAGAAACCTAAAGAAGAGTAAGTCAGCCGTATGCACTGAGCCTACCATAGGCTCACAGGAATGAGAGAAGGCAGGGTCACTGCTGCTTCACGAGCCGTAGTTCTGTCACACAGAGGGCCTGGCAACAGGGGTCACTCTGAAGCACGAGCAGACACTGTCCTGGACCCAGGTGGGCCCTCAGCCTGGAAGCCTAAGTAAGGCACCAGTTCTCCATGGCCCCAGTGCTTGCCCGTTCCTTCAGAACTGTCAGTCAGATTAACCTCTGCTGGACAACTCAGGCCACTGCGGCTTTCCTAGGTCACCCGACTTCTGTAGTGAAGATGCTGTGAGAGAAGATGTGCGCTCACCCTCATGCCCTGTGAAACTCCAGGCACAGTATGACCACTCAACACCAATAAAATCCACTTCTGAGTCTATCTGTTCACTGTGTCTATCTCAGACATCAGCCGCTACCTGTGCTGACGTTTAGGAACTGAATGTTTAACGGTGTCCCGAGCACTTCTACATCTCTAGTCAGTGGCTTCTATCATGTACCACTTTGCCCCAGCTTTCCTGGTCCGTGTGCTCAGTCTCGTCCCTTTCTCTGAGGGCCTGATGACTCACAGCAGAAGGAAAGAATAAATGCTTAGGGACCTCAGCAGAATCTCTCCCCCCACCCCTTGTCGTACAGTGAGAAACTGAGGCACAAAAGGGCAGAGTTAGCTGTCCAGACTCGCAGAGGGATTTAGTGTTCCCGCAGGATGGAGGGCCAGGCCTTGACCTGGCTGTCACACTCCTCCCTATCTCGTCGTTGGATCAAGGGAAGATGCTGGGATGGTATATCTTCTGGAAGTAATAGCTTTGGTGGGCATGGGACCATGTTGTGACCCTGGTTCTTCTCGAGGAATCCAGAGACTCTGTGGTGGGAATATGCACACAGCACCTGCAGTCTTCTGGCCCCCACTGCTGGCTACGACTGCCTCAGGGTCTTCAGGGTCAGACAGAGACTATGGCAGAACAAGGTGGGAGCCCAAGCAGGGTCCAGGAATGGGTTTGGAAGAGTGCACAGCACAGGCCTGCTGGGGAGGGACTCTTCCAGATAAATGCACTGCCATTGGAGCTTCTGGAGAGCCCTCAACCAATCATCTGTCTCCATGTTTCACCCACATAGGTCCTGGGAGGAAAGGGTGCCTTCAAGATGACCCAGTCTATGCCAAATTATCTAACCAGGTCACCACCTCCCAGGAGCAGGTCTTCTGGATCACCAAGCTTCACGTCCCCCTGTGGCACTTCCAGTCCCCCAGCTTCTGTTTCTAAGGAGCAACACCACACCAAGCAATGCCATCTTCAAACTCAAATGCAAGTGGGTTCCAGACTGTCGCTGATGGCGGGGCTGTGGGAGGACAGAAGGAGCTACCATAGTAGAGGCCTTGCAGTGTAACTGGGGACAAATTAACACTCTTGCTTCACTTGCTCTTAATATTTGCCTTTAATGCTCACTAATTTTAGAGGTCCCGTTGCTGAGCAATGTCAATAGTGTCCCACTAGCGTTGCTGTAGATGACACCAGCGTGTGGATTTTGATAATGTCAGTTCCTGAATTACTTTTCAGGTACTGGAGGACTGTGTTAGTCAAACACACTGACTCTTCATGTGGATCTAACATGACTGACAGGTGACTGGGACAGGAAACAAAAGGTTGGCGCCTCTGCCTGCAGATTCTATCTGTCTCCTTTGCTACCTTCAGGTCAGAGTATTTTGGTCCAACTTCACACAGAGCCATATTAGTCACATAAGGAATATTTGTCTGGCACACTAATTTACAAGGTTGATCTATCAATACGGTGAATGTTTAAGTTTTTCTTCAAAATTGCATGACAATAAAAGATACAGACACACATCCCAGTGTTCTTGCCACTTTCCCAAGCAGTTTTCGAAATCCCCTTTCATGAGTGTCTTTGAGTTGTGCCTGCTTCAATAACCTGAATCAATTCAAAACATTTACCCTTCACGGGTCAATGGGGGCAGAGCAGAAATGATTGGGGGAAGAGCCAGAAGTCACACAGCACCAAACTCAGAGAATAAGGTGGACGAAGACACATGTTTTTACCACAGCTTGGTGCTCTGCAGCAGCGTTCACCACATTATTTTATCACACCATACAAAGGCACTAGCCAGAGAGGATGTCCAGAACTGCTAATGCCTCCTACTCACATAAAGGTACCCCAACCTTTAATTAAGTCTTTTTCTTTCCAGAGAGGCCCGCTTTTCATTCTGACTGAGCAACTGGACTTTAATAATTTTGGAATTTGCTCACTATGCAGCTAATGTACCTGTTCTATGGGGTGCCTCCCTGGGAGGTTTGTTCCTGTTCTTCCCCTCTTTAACCCTCATGAATCTGACAAGGATTCTTTTTGTGTGCTAAC
The DNA here is from genome assembly GCF_012274545.1 of Fukomys damarensis. Lineage (NCBI taxonomy): Eukaryota > Metazoa > Chordata > Mammalia > Rodentia > Bathyergidae > Fukomys > Fukomys damarensis. Next base: position 20,649,490 of record NW_022900920.1, on the reverse strand, counting down.
AAGCTATAGGATTCATGTTTGGATTCTCTCATTTCCACCATGGGAAGCAGGGTAATATTCTGCTTATTAACGTAAACCTCAGAACTGGCTTGGTTGGAGGTAATAGAAGTAGTTTCTGCACTAGCAGTCAGGGTATAGCCAAGAAGATGACCTTGCATTAAGGGTTTCTGGATCTCTGGGCCACTGCTTTCTCACCTGTCCAATAGAGGCAAAGGCCTGGGGCTCTCCTTTTTTAATTGATGTTTTCAGGCTATAACCAGAAAGCCAACAGCACCACGGAATGTGAGGCTCTACCCTTAAATCAGCTGCTTTAAGATGAGTGAGGCAACCTCGTGAGTGTGACCACAGTCTGACTACAGACCCTAAAGCTCCCAGAAGGCTGGAGCCTCGAAGAACTCTGGGGCCCTCGGCACTAGGCACAGCCGTGCTTCTTAAGGTCAGATTCATGTCTATGCAATGCACACCCATGCAAGAGGCATAGGCTGCCCAGGCCCATAGGGCATTAAGGACACAGCATTAGCCAAGACACAACCGAAGGCTGCTCTAGGTGTTTGCATCCTGGCTGCAGAAGAATCACCTGGGAGCTTCAAAAAGGAAAAGGGAATTCCCAACCTGACCAGTTAAAGAGCAGTCAGGAGCAGAAGACTTGTAAGAGAATATACAGGTGATTTCAATGTGCAAGAGGTGACACTACACCATGATCCAGGAGACCTCAGGCTTCCAGGTGTGGAGAAAATTAATTCTGTGCATCTTTAGGAAAATATCAATTTTGTGCTCTCACTTTAAGGATAATCTATTTTAAACTGTTATAGAAATAAAGCTTTCTCCTTGCATTAATTTGCAACAAGATTTTGTTTCCTGTTCTGACATTTAATAAAGTGAGATCAATAGGAATATTCCAGAGGGCTGTGAGAATATTTTAGACAGGTTGGCATCCACATATTTACTTGATTCTCATAAATCTTGGGAAGTATGGTCTTGGACTGAAAATGTGGGTGACACGTCCAGCATCTCAGGCTTTGGAAGAGAACTTTCTCTAGGAACTGGAATGAAAAAGCAAATGTCACTGGGGACTGGGGACGTGGTGCAGGGAAGCCACAGGCATAACAGCTCAGAAGACAGAAAAAGAAAGTTCATCCCAGATCTGAGTCCTTCTATCTGAGTGATTATCAAGTAATGATCCAAAAGTGGCAGGACTAGGAGGCTAGGTTTCCTTTGCTAGAGTTTCTGTAACAAAATACCACCACTGAGTGGCTTAAACAACAGACATTCACCATCTCACAGTTCTGGAGGCCCAAACCCCTAAAACAAGGTGTCACCAGACTTGGTTCCTTCTGAGAGCCATGAGGGAAAATCTGCCCCCTGCCTGTCTCAGCTTCTGGCAGTGTCTAGCCAGTCTTTGACATTCCTTGATGATCTCTGCCTTCTTATTCACAGAATATCTACCCTGTGTGTGTCTCGGTGTCCAAATTTCCCCTTTTGATAAGGACACTGATCATATCAGAAAAAAGGCCCACCCTAATGACCCCATTTTCACTTGATTACTTCTGGAAAGACCCTATCTCTAAATAAGGTCATGTTTTGAGGTACTGGGGATCAGGACTCCAAAGTATCTCTTTTTGGACAAATTAGGAAGAGGGGGAAAAAGTTCATTTTGGAGCTGAGTCATTCTATATGTGATAGTCATTATTAGTCAGGAAGGCCTGAGAGAGTGGTAGAACGACCACTATCAGTGGCCACGGTTTGAGAGTCTGTATCCTTCCTAAATTCATGCTGAAACTTAAGCTCCATCATCATGGTGTGGGGAATGACAAAATCATGAAGGCTTACCTTTGTGAAAGGGGGATCGATACTCTATGAAGAGTTTGAAGAGGGCCACCTTCCCTCTGTTTCACCAGGTGAGAGCACAGCAGTCATCACTTTTGATGCCTCAGCCCTGTGTGTTTGCAGCAAGAAGGCAACATGTTGGAAACAGAGCAGCCCTCACCAGAGATCAGACCTGCTAGCGGCTCCATCTTGAGCTTCCTAGGTCTCCAGAACTACAACAAGTAAGTTTTTATAAAAATCCCCCAGTTCTTGGCATTTTATTATAGTAACACAGATGGACTGAAACAATACATTGCATATTCTGAAATCCTATTGTTATATCCCTCTCCTATTATTCTAAAAGCTCAAGTCACATATAGTGTAACCCACATACAAGCCTCCTCCTTGTGCTTTCTCTCATTAACACTTTTGGTAATTATGTGTTTATTTGTAGGTAACCATGTACCCTGTAGGAAAGTCAGTCCTATAAGAATAGAGAAGGAGGATGTTTTGTTTATTGTTGTACCATAAAGGCTAGATATATTAGTCAGTCATCCATCACTGTAACAAAGTACCTGAAATAAACAATCTTCAAGGAGGAAAGGTTTATTTTGGTTCGTGCTTTCAGAGGTTTTCCATCATAGTTGCCTGGTCCTGGTGCCTTGGGCCTATGGGGCATAGTCCACCATGATAGGAACATGTGGCACAGGTCTGTTCACTTCATGTGGCAGCTAGGAAGCAAAGAGAGAATCAGGAAGGGACTTGGGTCCCAATATCCCTTCCAAGGGCAAGCCCCCAATGCCCTACCTTCCTTCCATTGGGCACCTCCTAAAGGTTCCAACACCTCCCAATTGCACTATAGGTTCAAGACCAAGCCTTCAAAGCAAGGGACTTTGGGAGGTGCTAAGGCTTGTGTCTCGATGTCCCCCAAAAGCCTCATATACTCACAGATGGAGCCTTTTGGAAGTGTGAATATAGATCTAGGGTGTGTGAATATGGATTAAGGATGTGTGAAAACTAAATTAGTCTATAGATTCATTTACATTGTTCTGGGTGTGGATGGCACCATCCAATAAGCTTGAATCCTGGGTGGAGTAAAAGAGAAAGCCAAAGGAAGGTTACTGTTTCCTGACTGCCCTACAGTAGACTGTTTCTCCTCTTCCATGCCCTTCTTCCATACCAACCTACTTTGGTGACTATGGACTGAAATCTCTACAAACTGTGAGCTAAAATAAACCTTTCTTTCTTTGACTTGCCAGCGTCCTGTATTTTGTACCAGCAATGAGAAAAGTGACATAGAGGATATTCAAGATCTAAACTATAACACTGTGAGAGTGCTCAGCACACTCTAGCTACGTAATGAATGTGAACAAAGAAAAGAACATGTGAATCATGCACCTGAAGGCACTGACGAAGTACTCGCAGGACTAAAACTAGGAAGGAAATCAGAGAGGCTGGCCTGGAGGGACATGCAGAGACCTGGAGAGAGGTGATGTCAGCTGCAAGCAAGGGCAGGGAGATGAAGGGGAGGAAACAGGTACAAATCAAAGTGGTTTCAACACAAAGGGAGGAGGACCCAAGCACCCCAGCCCCTGGGTAACTGCTAGGCCAATTGGCAGTGCTCACCCAGGCCCTGACCCTGACACCTGACAACCACCAGCCATATGGCCAGAGAGTGAGTTTTCCCACAGATGCTGGCCTTCGCTTCCTTCCCACGGCAGACTGCTGGCAGAACCTCAGGTCGTAATGCCCCAGAGAGGGTGGGCAGCTGAGCTTGCCTGGCCTTGGCAGGCAAGTGGAAATGAATAAGTGTCCCTGGACCCAGCTGGCCTGTCTTGGGCCACCCTGTGGAAGAAATCAAGCAGGATCTAGACTGCTTAGGGACACCCAGTATAGCTTTCTCCAACCACCAGTTATGGAGGCAGGGATTATGGTGCCCTCCTTGAAGGCGGCTTAGTGCAAGGACAATAATCTAAGTCAGCCTAGATTCCTTCCATATCACAGGTCAATAAACTGAGACCTGCAAGAGAGAGGAAGTGGGAACCCAAAATCAAGCCCTCCTCTTTTATTCCCTTTTATACTAAGCTCAACCTTTCTTGACCTCTTGCTTCAGGTGTAAAATGGGAATGGGCTCCCTCTGTTTCTTGAGTGTTTTACAGCTCTAGGAACTTGGACTTGATCACCACTGAGGACAGCTCCTAAACCACCACTGCCTAGTTCTTTTCTTATACTCAGCTCGCTCCACTGCTCTCAACATCTGGCTCTGGGACTGTGCTCCTTCAGTGGGTTCATCCCTCCCACTTCTCATTCATTATGTTGGGCATTGTCACCTCTGGATGATTTCTGATCCTCTTTAAAGAGGACTTTAAGTGATGTATCCCTTCAGGGTGATTCTCTCTTACATAGAGAGGTGGCATTCTTTCTCTAGACTATGGTTTGCATATTTTTGTAGGATCCCACAGTTGAGAATGGCTTTAGGAGTAGATGACCCACTGAACATCCTGAGCAAGGACGGGGAGCAATTTTAAGCTTTGGCTTCATTGAGGGATAGGTGACCCCATTCAGTTCCACTTTCTCACTTATATGTCACTTTCTCAGTTCCACAAGCCTTGACTTTCCTTAAGCCCATTTGAGATGGGAAGTTTATTTCTTAGCTCCATCAGCTCCACACTGCGCATCTGCAGCCTTGCTGTTCTCAGAAGAAAGTTCATACACACACACACACACACACACACACACACACACACACACACACACACACACACACACACACACACACACACACACACACACACACACACACACCATTTTATACTTGAAACTCTCAGGAAACTACTGGGATTGGATACTTCTTGGATTGGATAAAGGGCAGTAGTAGAACATGGCACACTGGACAGCCCATCTTACTGCTGCTGGTGGGAGTTTCCACCAGTGCAACTACCCAGGAGAACTGTGCCCACATCCAGAGCCCTCAAAGCTTTCCTGTGAACCTGACAGACATGAGTGCGTGTGTCTATCCAAATACCCAGACTAGACTAGAATGTTCCTAGCAGTATCACAATAGCCCCAAACTGAAAAGAACCCACATTCTCACAAACAGCAGAATGGAGACACAGACTGATATATTTTCCTGAGAAATATGTCAATACTACATAGCAATTTAAAAAAATAATAATCAAATACTAATTGATACATGTGCAGGGTACTCAAGAGCCCATACTGCTTTGATTCATACTTGATATTTTACAACAGACAAAGCTGGGGCCAGAAATCAGAGGAGCCACCGTGGATGGGGTTGGTGATAAATTAATCACTACAGAGACTCCTGGCTGCTGATAACCTTGATCTGGGGCATATGCATAAGTGTGAGGCAGGAGGGGAAATGGCAGGCAATGAAGTAGGAGCCCAAACAAGAACAAACAGGAAGTTGCAATCTGGCTGGATGAACAACTATAACTTTAGGTTATTATATCTAGGAATCAAGAAGTGTGTATACAACTGAGGACTGACTATGCAAAGTTTGTAAAACTACAAATATATGTTAGAGAAATGCACAGTAATCAGTCAGCACTTTCTTTATCCAACATGCTTTGCCTCTGGATCTTAAACACATGAAATGGCCAGTAAAACTGTTAGCATTGCTGCTGTTTATATTCAGTACAACGTAGATGAGGAAAACTCCGCCATTTGGACAATCTTACCACTTACAACCTGGTCTGTATCGACTGGATTTAACCTACGTAAGCATTTTGTTAGCATCTAAATGAAACACACTGGTCCATCAGGTAACAAGTCTTCTGTCATCACTTACATCATCTCCCAAGAGCTCTGAAACTATTCTTTGATTTGTGTCAGTGTTGTTAAACTTTGTAGACTTGTGAAATGCAAAATATACTACTCAGTCATAGACTCTAAATTTGGCAAAGCTAAGTTTTTATAGAAAAGACTTCTATATGGCTATAACATTAATTCTTGCTCACTTTTCTGTATGTCAAATACATTTAATTCCTCAAGTATACAAGTCTTCTAAAATACAGGGTTTAAGAAAAACTGCTTCTTGGGTGTGGTGGCGCACGCCTGTAATCCCAGCACTTGGGAGGCTGAGGTAGGAGGATCACTGTGAGTTCGAGACCAACCTGGGCTACATAGTGAGTTCCAGGTCAGTCTCAACTACATAGTGAGACCCTGTCTCAAATAAAATAAAATAAAATAAAATAAAACAAACAAATAAATAAATAAATAAATTTTAAAAAGAAAAACCCCTTGTCATACCAGTAACTCCCCTTACCAAATTTGTTTGTAATAATAGACTCTTTAGGCTTATGAGTTCCTAATTATATTATGATAATTAAATAGGCTTGACCACTGTGTGTTCCAAAATCAGTCACTTAGAAAGAATATCTGTAAATAAGTATATGCTACTTAAGGAGATCCTAACAAATACTCTTAGATAAAACTTTTTAACAAAACTAAGCGTGGATTATGTTTTGTGGATTTTGCTCCTATCAATTTTGTTTTGTATCCTCCTTGCAAGACTCTGTTATCTGCTAACTTTCTGCAGGAATATGACTCCCAGCAGACAACCTGAGCAGGATTTTAAGATGATAGTTCACCACCTACAGGACAGATAAAATATGAGGACACCTTCCAGTATCCACAGGAAATTACCACAGTTAATATTAGGACCCCAGGCTGCACCTTTAAGAGCAGTGCAACCGAGCTTCTGGATGTTCAAAACCAACACTTGGAGTCCAAAGTTTAAAAAGATAAAAGGGCCTGGGATTTAGCTCAGTGGTTCAGTGGCCTGCCTTGCAAGCACAAGGTCCTGAGTTCGATCCCCCATACCCCCCCAAAAAATAAAAGGGCTAAAAGAAAAGCCAATATTTTATCTTTTTACCTCCATAGCCAGGACGCAGGGCCCAATGGGACCCCTCTAAAAGGGCACTGAGACTTCCAGGAGTCACCCAATCTTCCAAGCAGGGAAATTGCTGAGACTCCAGAGGCCAGAGGCCAGCCCAGCCAATGTGCATTCTGCAAAAAGGGGGGTCAAGGAAGAGGACGATGTCTCCATGCTTCCAAGGGAAGCCATGTGGTCAAGAAAACCATGAGCTCATGACCTATGTTGGCAGGTGACAAAGCTGGTAAAGGAGAAGGACGGGGAGCAGAAGTAACACTTAGCAACCCTGGCCTTAATAATAAAAGAGGTTAATTTTGATTATCTATCTACGCAGTGTTAAACACCCAACAGGAAAGTATAACCACAGAGTAAAATAGTTAATAATGACATTGTTAACAAAAACAGATAATTTTTGTTCATTTCTCCCTAAAATTAAGTAGAGGATAAATGTCATGGGAAATAGCGAACGACCACAATAGAGATAAAGGACAATCAAACTCCTGAGCCCTTAACCCATTTCTTATTAAAAACACAATTTGGATTTCTTCTGAAACAGTCAGGGTCTTAAAAGCAGTTTTTACTAAAACCTCTGACTATTCATTTGGACCTACAAATGCCAAAAAAAAAAAGTAGAACAACGCATGACCTTTGTATTATCCTGTATTACATTAAACCTTTAGATTAATGTTACTCATTTTGAAAAAGTCAATGAAACAAGGTTTATTAGCCCTAATCATACCCACCAAGATAAGAGTAACTGAAGTAATTTTCAAGATTCACAGACATATAATTAATAACTTTTCCAACATCCAGTTCCAAGCCTTGTCCTGAAGTAGCCATTGTCATCTATGTCCCCAGAGGAGCAGGGCCTCACGTGACTGCAGCTGCCAAAAAGACAAACCTTTCCTGGGAACAGAATCCCCTCCAGAGCTGTGACACCAGTGTGGCTTGCTCGTGGGCCAGCCTGATCTGAATCCGAGCACTGGCCCCAGCTGTTCCTCAAGCTGGAGTCCCTTCCTTATCGTCGCTTACCTTCTAGAGCTTTTGCCTGTAAATGTGTACTGTTGCTCTTGTCTTAATTTGCATTGCCCCTAGCATAGCAAAGACCTATGCTAGCCACTGACAGGAGTACGTATTTGTCAAGACTTAGGAAACTGTACTTAAATTTTAAAAGTTAAGCTCAGTGTGCCCTTTGGTGTATCTAAATCAGGAAAGGCCTGCCTTTATTCCTTTTTTCTTTTTTTTTTTTTTATAAATTTTGTTTGTTTATTTTTTTGAGAAAGGGTCTCACTACATAGTTGAGACTGACCTGGAACTCACTATGTAGCCCAGGCTGGTCTCGAACTCACAGCAATCCTCCTGCCTCAGCCTCCTGAGTGCTGGGATTATAGGCGTGCATCACGACGCCCAGCATCCCTTTCTTTTCTTAATGTGATAGTAAAATAAAAAATCTTTAAAACAGAAGCTTTATTACTTGTACATGTTAACTATTACATTTTTATATGCAGCCTGAGACAGTTTCTTTTCACTGAAAGGAAAAGGAAAAAAAAAATTGGCCACAGTTTGAACAAGCCTGGAAAAATATGACAGTTTAAAACACCACAGGGAGGCACCTCACCTGCCTGTCCACCAAGGGTCTCCTCTCAGCTTTGAAAGAAATTTTTTAAAATTTCCACTTATGTCTGTGTCGCAGTGCAGACAAGACTAATGATAGACTATATTGTTATATAGCTATTATTATTGTAGCTAATGATAAACTATATTATTCTAAACGATGTTGTGTGAAGTGTTTGCTTTGCAGTTTACTACATCTTGATCTGCCGGCTGCCTTCATGTCCAGCTTCTGTCTAGGTTCCAGGTTCTAGGTTGATGGGGGGGGTCCCAAATCCATCCCTAAGGTGCACGTGGCACGTGCGCTCCCTCCCCCTGGACAGCGGGTCCTCTGGTTCCCATCCCTGCATCATCTGCCAAGAGCAAGAGCAGCCAGATGAGTCTGGAGTCCCTGTGTCTGAGTAATTCTGATGGACAGATACTAGAGTGTGTTGTTCCCCTGTTATCACTTTGGGAACACAATCTTTTGGCACCCGAACTTGTAAACGCAGATTAACAGAGCCTCCCTCCCTGCAAAATTGGTTTTTCCTTTCCTCTCTTTCTAAACAGCCTTGCTCACCGGGTTGCACTGGATTTATGTGTTTTTGATAACTCAGGTCAAAGTGACCACGAGCAGCCCTATTTATCCTGCCTGGCCTTGCCTCGTAGGAGTGCCGAGGGTCAAGTCTGGTTATAAAAGGCTACAGCAAACCTGCAGGGCACGAGTGGCAGTCCCAGCTCAGCAAAGTAAGTCAGAGTCATTCCCTGCCCAGACAGGGCACAAAGAGCAGGGCTCGGGCAGCATTGGGCTGCAGGAATAGGGCTCATGGGAGAGAAGCAGCTATAACGGGAAGACTGGGGTCCAGGGTTCCAGGGTGGTGCTGCAATTCCAGGTGCCTTGAGAAGTCCCAACCTCAGTCCCAAAGGAGAGTCCTGCAAGGCCCGGACCACTGGGTTTCTGTGCCTTTGCCCTCCCACTGTCCCTGGGCTTCGCAGTGCCAGTCTTGTGCCTGTGTACATGGGTGCTGGTGGACGTGCGACCATGTTTTTCATCCCACAGATGCTGTTCTCATGGACCATTGGCCTTCTCCTGCTGGCCACCATCAGAGGTGAGGATCCTGTCACCAATCCTCCGAGAGAAAGTGACAGGCTGTCCCAGAGGTCACAGAGGTGTCCAGATGAACACATAGCCTCTCTGACGCAGAGATCCGGGCACTTGAGAGACAGTTGATATTCATGACATTCGGTGTGCACAAGGCCAGCAGGGACTTCCCAAATGAGGCAGTTTTCAGGCAGCAGGAAGTAGATCAATGAGTCGCTGGACCGCCTGATGATTAGAGGCACTTAGTAAACATGTTGTGTCCAGGCACCAGCAGACCGCAGAATGAGAATCCAGGAGGAGGGGCCTGGGAGTGAGTGTGGTATGCCCGTGTACTATATATATTATATCTATTCATCCCCAGCCCCCAAGCGATTCTTATCACCACAGCAGTTTCAGGAACACTGATGGCAAACATAAAGACCAGCCCCAGCCTTAGCTGGCCCTGGCTCTGACCTAAAAGGTCTTCCTGCACAGAGATAAATTGCTCTTTCCAAATCCTCACGTGTGTTGTCCTGTTTGCGGTTCTTCCTGCCCCAGGGAAAGAAGTCTGCTATACACACCTTGGCTGCTTCTCCAATGAAAAACCATGGGCAGGGACCCTTCTGCGGCCTGTAAAGATATTTCCAGAATCCCCTGAAAGCATTAATACTCGGTTTCTTCTGTACACCAATGAAAATCAGAACAACTACCAAGTAAGAGGGGCGTGGAATGACTGCATGGCGGGCAATTGGAGGTCCCAAGCTGGAGGCCTCATGTGGCTGTCTAGGGGGGCAGTTCTCTGGCTTAGAACTTCCCAGAAGGTGCTGTCCTGTCAATGTGAGACCTAGAGATCTTGGGAATCTTAAACACCTGAGCATCTGGTAAGATTCATGTATGCCTAACCTAAAGGACTACACACACACACACACACACACACACACACACGTGTAACACCAGCATCCTATTCCCTTGGAAGAGTGGCAGTTGTGGAGAAGCCCAGGTATGTCCCCAGCAAAGTCCTATCTCTCCCCTGTACCAGGCAGTGGAGGTAAAGAAATCACTTCTCAAAGAGCTAGAAAACAGGAGAAGGGACAATTTTCAACACAACAGAAAAGACACAAGGTCCCAGAGAGCAAGTTTCAGCGCCAGAACACCTGCCAGGCGGGGTGTTGTTCTGGCAGAAGGGGCCTGAGCAAGACCACGGGCATGTAGGAGTCTGTCTGAAATTCTCAGGCTCCACTGGGCTGAATGTCACCCAAGGCCTGCCGCTTCTGGCCAGGGCTCTGCTACTACAGTGCGACATGAAATAGTGCCTCCAACGAAGGACAGAGGCCGGGCTGCTAATCCCGTTGTGGTCTCTTGCCTAGTTTCATGATTAAGAGAAATACTAGAGTTCAGTTAAGAGGTTCAAGAAAATAGAAAATCTATGAGTTTGGGCTTCCTGAACTCTAGCCACAACCCTGGCCAGAAACAGGGATGAAAAAAGAATTAAGATGCGCTGTGCACGTGCTCCAACTCCCCATGAGGAATGCGATCGTTATGTGTTGCAAATATTTACCAATAAAAATTAAAATTTAACGAAAGATAAAATAAAATTCTGGAAGGAGTGGGGGAAGGAATTCCTCTTGGTGTGACCCAGCTATGTGGGGATTGACCGTGTGATGTCTCGTACCGGGACCCACGGATTGGAAAGGCCAATACTCAAATTCATCTTTTCTAACTGAACCAGCTGATCAATGCCACTGACCCGGCCACCATCAAAGCTTCCAACTTCAACCTGGACCGCAGGACCCGCTTCATTATTCACGGCTTCCTAGAAAACGGCGAGAAGTCCTGGATGACAGACTCGTGCAGGGTAGGGGCCCACCCTGTTCACCAGGCACTCGGAGGAGACCAACGCCCAGCACACAGGTTCCAGTAGTGCACTCCCGAGGCCCAAAATCAGCCCAGGAAATTCTCCAGGGAGACAGGGCTCCTTCCTAAAACCACTGAGGAAAGCCTGGTTCTCAGGGCATCCACTGCCACATTTTCCCTACCCATAAATTTCTAGCCAGCCGCCTCCTCTGGGGTTAAAGGAATCCAGTGCCTAGCAAGAGAGTCTAATGTGTAGACTGCACAAAATTCCTGACACTTTCATGTCTGACTGGTGATAGACAGTCCCTGTGTGACACTTTGTTTAAAAGCTTAAATATTGGCACGTGTGCCCCACGGACTGTTCTATGATTATAGAAAGGGTCTGCATTTGTGCCGTCCAAAGCAGGAGCCACTAACCACAAGTGAGTATGCAGTGCTTGGAGTGGGGCTAGAGCGATTGGTAAATTTTGTTGGGTAGTAAATTTTTTCAGTAGACCTTGACCCGATAAGTGGGCTTTGTGACCTGGCTGTGCCAGTAACCATCTGTCAGACCTTAGACCAGACACTTGCCCGTTTCAGCCTCAGTTTCCACACCTGTTAAGCAGGGTGAGTGTACACCTAGTGTACACAGTGCTGTATCGAGTGTTAAATTGTGACGGGGAAGAGGATGAGTTTGTGGCACAGCCACTTGATGCTGGGAATTCTCATCTCTGTCTTCCCCAGAGAATGTTCCAAGTGGAGAAGGTGAACTGTGTCTGCGTGGACTGGCAGGGCGGGTCTCGGACCATATATGGCCAAGCCACTCAGAACATTCGCGTCGTGGGCGCTGAGGTCGCTTACTTAATACAAGTGCTGTCGGTAAGGCATGCCCGGCCGCTTCGGGAGAGAGCACACGGCGCCCAGAGCCCGGGGCTGGGCGCAAGTCAAGTAGCCCAACCACTCTCCCTGGTGATGGCCCGGAGGCAATATCACTTCTGTCCCCAGCTAAGGGCCCTGACCTCCTGCAAGCTGGGTTTCCCTTCCCCGCAGGCTGCTCTGGAAAGGAAAGAGCGCTTTCATCCTTCCAGCGGGGGATTGGAAAGCCCGACCTGCCTGAGACGGGGGCGGGCGCTCTGTAGTCGGCCTTTGCCGCACTTGGGCCCGTTGCCAGGCTTTCAGACTGCAGAACCCGGAGGGGCGGGCGGGTCAGGTCGCGCTAGGCCTAGACGGCGTCCCCTCCCCTCCTCTCCTGTGCACGCTGTGGGGCCTGACCCGTCCTCCCTCCGCAGACGAAGCTGGGGTACGACCCTGAGGACGTGCACATCATCGGCCACAGCTTGGGCGCGCACGCGGCGGCGGAGGCGGGAAGGCGACTGCAAGGCCGCCTGGGCAGGATCACAGGTAGGTGGGAGGCAGGCGAGCTCCTGCACCCTGCTGGCCCTCTGGGAGCTGATTCTAGGTGGTGCTGAGTAAAAAGTAATTGCCCGTGCATTTTAAAGTGAATTAGAAAATAGCTGATTGCAAATACTAATGCGTTTATGAAACAAGAAAAATGCAATAGCATATTAAACCCATGGCCTCGGGATTATTCCTAAAGTGCAGTGTGCCAAAGTAAAAAAAAAAAAAAAAAAAAGTGTGATGATTTTTAAAACTTCATCAGATCCACAGATGTTTCTTTGGTGTCTTTGCTGTGTTGCTAAAACGAAAAGTTCTAGTTGAGACCTGCGCCATAGGTCTTGCTCAGCAAACTCTGAGCAATGAATAAATGAACGGACCCTAGGCAGAATGAATGCCTCTAAGACAGACAAAGATAACGATTTATTTTGGGCAGTCAAATCAGTATGGAACTTAAGCGAACAGTTTGGTTCAGTTTTGATGCGTGTCCCTTTTGCTGGAGGCACTGTTATAGGCACTGAGTGAAGGAGGAGGGGGTAATAGTTCTTGGTTATGTAGAATTTTTCAATTTACAAGACCTTTTTCATCTTTGCCTGGGGTTTCTGCAATACCCCTCTAAGGCAGATGTGCTTATTCCCATGTTCTAAACAAGGACAAACATCTGAACTTGAGCAGTGTCAGGGCAAGAATATTAGTCTCTGTGTGCAGTGTTCTCCCACCCTCTGCCTCTCTTTGAAAATGAACTGGTCACAGCCCCTGGCTCAGGTAATCCCATCCAGTACAGGGAGCTGAAACCCAAGTAGGCAAGGGAAATTCAGAGTGAAAGTAATAAATGCAAAATAATGCAAAGCGGCTAACATAGGTTGAGAAAGAATGGTTCGATTTTCCTTGAGATTGTCTTTCTGTTGGGTCTCGGAGGAGAAAGATGGAGCCAGAGAAAGGGAGAATGTGGAGGAAGGGCCAAGCAGAGGAAAAAACTCAAAGCCATAGAAGTGTGGGTCTCAGGGACTGGGGAGCAGCTAAATGAGAGGCCAGACAGCTTACAGACCCTGAGTCCAACAGCCAGTTGGTAACATGTGTGAGAAAAAAATAAGAAAGGCCGGTTGAGGATTTAACTCAGCGGCACCGCATTTGACCGGACCTTGCAAGGTCCTGAGTTCGATCCCCAGTACCAAAAATAAATAAATAAAAATAAGCAAGGGGAAATGAGGTGCACAAGGATCACCTCAAATCCTGCATGAAGCCAGGCACTAGGGATTTCCCAATATTCTTCCTCAGACAGTATTCCCATTCCCGTCTTTCTGTCCCAGCCTTTTTCCCAGGCAGACTGGGAGCTGCCATAGCAATTGGGGTCTGGGGCCCTTGGTTTGTAGGCGTGGGGTTTAGATCCAAGTCTTTTTTCAAAGTGCAGCATGTCTACCTCCTTCCATTCAGGGCTGGATCCAGCAAAGCCATACTTCCAGGACACGCCCGAGGAAGTTAGACTGGACCCATCTGATGCCATGTTTGTGGATGTGATTCACACAGATACTGCTCCCCTGCTTCCCTCCTTTGGTGAGTTCCTTACTCCAACACCCTGGTGACCAGAGTTTATAACTGATGACATTGGTTCCAAGAATCCACTACCCCCAAAACAGGCATACACACATACACACAACAAGCACACACATGTACACACACTTTAAGGAGGTTATTCAAAAAGGCTAACTACAGGAATGGCTTAGGTATCAACCAGTCAGAATGGATTCCAGCCCCAAACAAACAACCAGCACCATGCAGATGTTATCAGTGTGAGGCCCAAGTAGAACAAGAAATATCCATGTAGAGTCCCTAGGAGGCTATCGTTTAATCTTAAACCGTGCCACCTCCCCCAATCTATCCAACGTGGCAGATACATTTATTATTGCATTTAGCCTGAACTTACAAAATTAATTTTTGTATGGTTTTACTTCCTTTGGAAAAGCTCTATTTATAGTTTCTTTCGCTGGAGGCTAAATATATCCTTTTATTTAAATCTTCTAAAATCAATTTTTTCGATATTTTCTTATATAACCATTCATGCAATGTACCAATGCAGGCTGTGCTTTTAAAGGTGATGATAATGGTGGTGGTACACTGAACATTAGCTTATGAATCCTGTAACATTCACAGCTGAGGAACTGAAATTCACTGACATTAGTGATCATGAAGTCTGCAATCACAGATTTCTGTGCTTCAAAAGCCAGAGCTCCCAACCATTGTGCTATGGCTCTCATATGTGCCTAATGTCATTTGATCTCAACATGTCAGTATAGTGTGGAAATCAAAATTTTAAAATAAGCAAAGTAATAGAAATTGCACAAGACATGTGCCTATCACAGTTTTTGGTATCAGAGCATGTTAGGTTTTCCAGGGCCTCACCGGCACTGACAGCCAAGCACACTCACCCAGCTTCCCTTGAATCTTACTTCCTATGTTTTTTCCTTCCTCCTTATCTTGCCAAGCTCCTATCTGAGAAGTTTCTGCAGAGGTAGAGGTGGTGATACTTGTGCTGAAGGCAGAATCTTGCTCTTGTTGGGATGAATTGAGCATTTTACTGGACCATGATCTAACTTGGGACCACTTAGCTCTGCTCCTTTCTGCTTCACGTTTCAGGTTTGGGAATGAGCCAAAAGGTGGGCCATCTGGATTTCTTTCCAAATGGAGGAGAGGAAATGCCTGGGTGTAACAAAAATATCCTCTCAACCATCACTGATCTAGATAACCTCTTGCAAGGTATGTAAATAAAAGAAGTAAGGAATCAACTTGTGCATCTGGGGAGAAAGCAGAGTGTGTAGGGCTGCCATGAAACTGAATTTGCCACCATTTATGGAATGCTAGTGCCATGAGTTACTTTACCCTCACTAGCCTTATTTTACAGCTGCAGAAAAGTTAGACAGCTTGTCAGAGCCCACCCTATATTTAAGCCTGATTTCTGACTATGAAGCTCTGATCTCATGTCCCAGCCTGTGCCCTCTGCCCCAGTTGTGAAGATGCTGGGACAAGTCTGGATGGGCACATTGGGAACTACCCAGCTCTGGCTTTGACCACCCAGCCTCCCTTCAGCACCTGTTCCTTGGAGAACCGCAGAGTGTAAGCAGAGCTATGAGGCTGTGACGTTCTTGCTGTTCATCATTGTCAGGTCCTAGGCATGGAAGGGGGCTGAGCTGATCAGAAGACAGATGAGGGATATGCTCTGTGGGTCTGGGCTGTGTGTGTGCTGTGGGGATCTGAGCCCAGGAAGCTCAGACCCACGGGAGGTCCTGGCAAGCCTGTATGTTTCTGCTCATCCGAAAGATCAGGGTCCATAGCCATAACATCATGTGACTGCCTTCTTTCGGGCCTTTATTCTTCTCACCCCTCCGGAGGCCCTGCTTCACTCTCAGCCCTGAAGGAGCAGGCTTTCGATCTGTAGTCATTTTCATTTCTCTTTACTTTTCTGAATTAGAAGTTTCCTACAGCTAAGGAGTGTGCCTCAGGCACCCAGACGCTCTAGTACCCTGTTGGGACCTTGCTCAAAGCAGGCACTAAGTACATCCTGTTAAATGGAGTTGAGTGGTCCTGCACGGCATCTTAGCATTCCGTGTGCTCAGTGTCAGAGAGCAGGGTGGCTAAAGCAACCACCAGCATCCACCAACAAATAAATGGAGCTTTGAACTTCTCGGCCCCGCACCAGGTAACTCTCCAGAAGATGTGGCTGTTTGGCTTTCCCTGAAGGAGCCCCAGAGTCACAGTAATAGCTGCCCCTCCCAGAATTGACGGGAAGGGCACACATAATAGGAAAGAGCTGGAGTTTAATTAAAGAGGCAATTTGGAGTGAGCAAGCCCATGAATGCTGCAGTGTGTTGCTATTGTGTTGCACTCCAGAGTCACCCAGGTGCTGGCACTGGGAACAATTAAATCCACTTTGTTCTCTATTATGGAGTCCTTAGGCAGCAATTTGGGATGAAAGAAACAATTAAGTTTAAAACAGGTTCTGTTGTGTGGTGGTGCGTACTGGTGCAGGCACTCAGAACCTGGCTGGCCGGGCTGAAGACGCTGGGCCCTGGGCATAGTGAATCCACCCTGGCCACAAAGGGGAGCATTTCTTTCTTGAGGGGTGTAACGTACAGCCCACCAGGTCACCCCAGAACAATCCCTGGTGTGGGGTTGCTGTGGATTACTTCATGAGAAGTTTTGTACCAAGTAGCTGGAAAAATGAAAAAACAATTTTCCAAACGAAACAATTTTGGCTTAGAGAGAGAGAGAGAGAGAGAGAGAGAGAGAGAGAGAGATGGTGACTAAAATGTACGGAAAGAGGAGCCAGAGTTGCCTTGTACTTGGCATAGCAGAGTGGAGGAATTGCTCAGCCTGGGCCCTGAGGCACAGAAAAGTTTGGCCTGGGAAAACATGTGTCCTGTCCACGTGGCCCAGGGTCCCCGCATGTAGCACGGCTCAATCCACAGGTGGTGGTGGGTAGTCAGCCTCCTGCTGACTTCCTTAACATGGGAATTCACTGTCGGCCCTGAAACATGGAAAGGTTTCTGTGCTTCTCATGAAAAATTAGCAAAGAATCTGGGCCTTTAACAACTGGCAGGGCTATGTAGGATCCTTTGAAAAGCTTCGGTCACTGTCTTCGTGTGCCCGTGTGTCTGTCTGTCTGTCTGTCTGTCTGCAGCGCATATTTAATCATCCCTCAGTATCTGAGATTCCAGGACCTCCACAGGGCCAGAACCCACCTAGGTCCCTTATATACGATAGGGCAGCATTCACATATAACTTACATATACCCTCCTGTGCACTATAAATCACCTCTAGGTTGCTTATAGTACCTCATACAACGTATAGACCATGTAAATAGGCTGTATATGTAACATATATGGTGTTATCTTGGGAATCATGAAAAGAGAAAGCCTCCATGTGTTCAGTTTACACATAACTTTGTAGGCTTAACTATATGTTTGTCTTGTGATTGGTTGGCTCCCAAGGGAAGGGGAGGGGAAAGAGAAGAGAAAGGGGAAGGGAAGAATTCATAGATAAGGAGGGCCAACTGTGTATTGCCTCTCTGAGTCATACATATCCATCCAATTGTTCATTTCTCTCTATCTTTTCTCTGTGTCTCTTGTCTCTCTCATAATCTCAGTCTCTCTCTCTCTCTCTCTTGCTGTCACCCCACACCCGGCCCTCCTCATTCATATTACACACCCAGCCCATGGAGCATTGCACAAAATGCTGTTAGATGTGTCCATCCTTGGCTTTGCCTGGCCCTCAGTAGCCTTCCTCAGCAAATGCCCATTCGTGAAAGGTAGATGGTCAGAAGGGGCCACACTTCAAAGGGGAAAGACCTCCTCCAATTCCCACGGCCTCGCCTTTCTCAGGAATCCGCAGTGTTGTCTCTTGCAACCACAGAAGGAGCCGGGAGTATTATTACAGCAGCATCCTCAACCCTGATGGCTTCCTGGGCTACCCCTGTGCCTCCTACCAGGAGTTCCAGGAGGTAGGTTGCATTGGGCCCTGGAAGGTGGTGGTGGTCCTGTTGTTGGTGCTTTGTCCCTATGGCTTAGAACAAGAGACGGTGTGACCCTGCATGAATGATCAGAGGTTGTGGAACAGCTGAAGCCTCCAACCCTTCTTCCTGCAGGGACAGGGTGGACTGAAGGGGAGAGGCCTAGAGCTGGCTGTGCTGGGCCCACTTCAGGGTGGCGCTCACCTTTTCTTTAATGACAAGTTCATGTTTCACAGAGTCAAAGAAAGCATGTGAATGCCTGTTACACCCATCCCCTGGGTGCAGCAAGTGCCAACATTTTATATGTTTGTGCATATGTGTACTTTGCTCCTAAATTATGTGAAGTTATTAGGACAATATTCTATTCATGAATACTTCAGCATGTATCTTCTAAGAACAAGATCATCCTATAGAACAGCATTCAAGAAATTTAACTTGGATGCACTAATGGCTCTAATACATAATCTATATTCAAACTTCTCCTTATCCAGGTAATGTTCTCTAGAACTATCTGACTCCTTCCTTCCTTCCTTCCCTTCTTTCCCATCTTCCTTTTCTTCCTCCCCTTTTCCCTCCTTCCTTTCTTCCTCTGTCTTTTCTTTCCTTTTTTTTTATTACATTGCCTTTATTGTCTTATCTCTTTAGTCTCCTTTCATCTCAAACAGTTTCCCATTTTTTCCCTTGGACTTCCAGAAAGTGGAAAATTTTGAAGAGTCCAGACAAGGTGTTTGGTAGAATATCCCACACTCTGAAATTGGTTGATTATTTCTTTGTGAGTCTATTGGTGACGTTAGATCCCCCTCAGTCACATCCTATCACAATCTATCTAAACAAGGTGTTACCAGCCTTATTGAGTCAGGGCTCTTGCTAGCAACTGACAGAAACTCAGCCACTCCATACATTTATTTAATGGCCTTTTGTCCATTATTTAATAATACAGGTTTTGATTATTTGGTTCAGGTGATGCCCGCTGGATTTCTATTTCCCCTAAATAATCTATTAGGGGAAAGGTTTTAGTTTTTATTGGAACCTAGTAAAAGGTTTGATTTTCTGTTGAGGATGCTTGAGTCCATTATTACAGAAAGTTGCAAAAATTCAACATTTTAAGTTTTTCTCCCAAAGATATAAACATGCTTACATTTGTATTTTTTCCTTTCAAAATAAATTTTGATCTTCACATTCTGAGATGAACTAAGGTCAAAGGGACCTGATATCTGATTGCCAAGGTCTATGAGTGTTCAGCGAACAGCTTTGGCTATGTTGGCTGTGATCGGTGCATGTGTAGTAATGTGACCTCCAGCCCCTGTCTTATGCTCTCCAACTTGCAAAAGAGCTTTGCACACCATGCATCTGGGATGCACATGAAGTTAAAGAAAAGAGAGAGGGAAAAGATACTGTTTCATAAAGTCTTCACCTGTTCAAAAGCCTACTAATAAACTCCCACTTGGTGAGCACTGAATGGGGACTAACTAGTCTGGAAAAATAATTTGCATTCACGTGAAAGTGAGAACTGTCTTCCCTTGTGCCCCTCCTTTTTTTTGGTACCGGGGATCGAACTCGGGTCCTTAAGCTTGCAAAGCAGGCGGCGGAACCACTGACTAAATCCCCGGCCCCCTTGTGCCCCTTTTTAAAATAACTGTTGTCGGTCCCATTGACATCTCCCTAGAGACATTGTCTTGCATTCCCCTTTCAGATTTTGAATGTATTAATTCACGTATATGACTTGTCTTCCAGCTGTACCCTAAGTTCTCAGAGTTTTTTGTTGGGTGCTATGTAAGGTCTAACACAGTTCCAAGCACGGGCTGCTGCTTGGGTAGACAGATGCTTGCTAATGTGGGTAGTGGGATGGGAGAACGGGTGAGTGGGAGGTACGACCCATAGATGGGAGGACAGATGGAAATGAGTGGGTAGATGGACCGTTAGATGATAAAGATAGGTAAACAGGTGAGAAGGCAGATTGGTCGATAGACTGAACACGTCCAAGGCTTACTACTAACAAACAAATTATATTCTTTTCAACTAGAATGGCTGTTTCCCTTGTCCGGCCATAGGATGCCCCAAAATGGGGCACTATGCTGACCAGTTTAGGGGAGAAACCAGTGCTGTGGAACAAACCTATTTTCTGAACACAGGAGATAGTGGTAACTTTACTTGTAAGTTCCTATTTTGCTCTCTTAAAAAGTCTTGCAAATAGTTTTAAAAAGTGTACCAACCTTGTTTAGTCAGGATCTTTGGTAGCAATCGACAGACAGCTAGCTTGAGCTGTCATGTAGGACAGTAGATTGGCATTTGTCTTGGGCCTCACATTCACCCCTCTAACTAATAATACTGATGGGCGGCAGCAGAGTAAGGAACAATGAGGGGTCTGGCTGGCTTATGCATCTCCCCACCCCCAGGCACAGGCGGGCCAAAGGTCACCCTAGTGACAGCTATCATACTAGTCCTACAAACATGCACCCTGGTTTCGTGGCTGCTGCTACTTTATCTAGCTTCTCACTGAAAAGTACAAACATTGATTTGCTATAAATAATGTCATATAATGTCTATAGAGAAGATCCTTAGTTACCAAAAGTTTCACATTTTAAAAATGAGGTACTTTACAAAACACTTTTCTCATAGAGTATTTCATGTAATCCTGTATTTATCATAAAACAGAATAGCTTGGCAGTATGTATAAAGTCTCACAGCATCACTTTAACCCAGACTGTGCTTCTCGGAATGCGCCATGTGTGCACCAGATGTTTCCAAGGATGCTCACTGTGGGATTCTTTCTGATAACAAAAGATAGAGGGGGAAATCATCATGTCCACCGATTGTAAAATAGGCCCAATGGTATAGACTAAACACTATGTGTAGCCATTTTTGGAAAGAATGCAGTTCTATGAACTGAGTAGAAAAACTCACTAAGACATCTTAAGTGAGACGCAAAGTGGAAAAGCCTTGCAACCAAGTGTCTTAGTTCAGGATGCTGTAACAGAACACCAGAGATGCAGTGTTATATAAACAAGAGAAATTTGTTTCTGAGAGTGCTGGAGGCTAGAAGTTCAAGATCAGATGCTAGCATGGTCAGGATTTGGTACATACAGATGTGCTGTTGTAGCCTTCCTTTGAGTGGAAAGAAGGCTCTCGAGAGAGCCCTCCAGGGTTCCTTTCACTAATCCCATTCATAGGAGTTCCACCCTGTTACCTGATTATCTCCCAAAGGGCCCCTCTTCTAGTACTAAATTTGGGGGACACAGACCTTGAGTCGATTTCCTCTTGTATACAGTGCTGTGTTACTCTTTATTTGTCAAGGCACATTTGTTGCGCTGAACTATAGTATTTCCTGCCCTCAGAGTCTCTTCATCCCAACCCAGAATCTGAATTCCTGTGTCCCAAGTCCAATGGAAGAAACCGTTAGCCACATCATCCCTGACCTCTCACCCATGGGGGGATTCAGAGCTTAGAAAAATAATGCTTACATTGGGGTCATTGTTTCAAGTTCATTGAACTGATTGTATTTCTTTGACCAGGTTGGAGGTATAAGGTATCAGTCACACTATCTGGAGAAAAGGATCTGAGAGGGTACATCATGATCTCTTTGTTTGGAAAAAATGGAAACTCAAAACAGTATGAGATTTTCAAGTAAGTTCCATAGTGAATTGAAATGGCCATAAATTCCATCATAGAAAAAAAAAAAAGCTTGAGTATAAACTGCTTTATAAATCTAGGCACTTGTTACACAGAGCCATTGAATCCTGGACTCTCAGAGCTGGAAGGAGGTCTAATTTAGCTCAATCATCTCTTTTTTAAATAATTTAAACAGTAATACAAAGGACAGCCTGAAACAGGGAGAGATATTTGGCGGATGGGGAAGGGATCTAGAGATCAAGAAAGTGGAGAGGGAATAGAGGACAGGAGAAATAAAAAAGAATTCAGATGTGTTAGTCCATGTACCAACTCCCCAAGATGAAAATGAAAATGTATACTAATCAAAATTATGTATTAATTATGTACTGAAGACTAAGTTCTTCGTTCAGCTGCGCGACAACTCCCCCTTCTCCAACACACGCTGTCCACACACGCAGGCGCACAGGAAGCCTGGGGCCAGGTGATTGCTGTGTGGAGGCCTCAACCCCTGGCTTGTGCTGGATGTGTGAGGAGATTGGGTAAATACGTAATGAATGAATACCTAACCTGTGTGGTACAGTTGGATTCTGTTTTTGCACTAACTTAACAAGGGAGTTAAATTTCTTTAACAATTTCCTGTGCCACGTCATCAGATGTTAACAAATGGCACCTGCTGAGTTTCTGCATCTTTAAACAAAAGACACTGCACTGACTGGTCCTGGAGCAGACTTATAGTGTTATATACTCCAAATATGTCACTTCTCTCTACAGACAAACTCGAAGAGTGGAAATCTCAAGTCTGGTGTTTGTTAAAAGTGTGTTCTACACAAACACATCTGTGTTTGGCAGTACCTGAGTGTGCATTGAGTTATTCCAGGTCTTTGCAGAAAACCCAACAACAGAAGCCACTGTGTGGAGAAACAATAGAATTCTACCGTCCAGGTATCCATACACCCAGCCGGTATTTCATGTCTGTATTTTCAGGGGAGCCCTCAAACCAAGTTCCAGGCATACACATGATATTGATGTGGACTTCAATCTTGGAGAAATCCACAAAGTCAAGTTCCTGTGGAACAACAATGTGATAAATTTCTTTCAGCCCGAACTGGGAGCTTCCCAAGTCACAGTACAGAGTGGTAAAGATGGGACCGAGTACGTATCTTTTATTCCATCGCAGCTTGATGATATTTATGTATTAGACTGTCTGTGCACCCATACATATATCCAGTACCCACTCACATCTGTGTAGCCATCTTCTCGTCTCTTCACTTACCCATCCTCTATTCCTCTGTCTTGTCCTGAACATCCATTTATCCATTCAGACATCTATTTCCTTGTGGACATCCAGCCAGCCTTTCACCCACATCCCTTAGCCATCACCCTTCAATTCACACATCCCGTTCCCCAGCCCTAAGCATCCACTAATCTACTTTTTGTGACTGCAGATTTTTCTATCCTGAACATTTTAATATGAATAGAACCATAGAATATGTAACCCTTTGTGACTGGCTTCTTCCACTTAGCATAATGTTCTTGAGGTTCTTCCGAACAGCACGTATCCGTACTTCATTCTTTTTATCACCAAATAATATTCTGCTATATGTACATAGCACATTTTATTTTTTCAGTTGATAGACATTTGAGTTGTTTCTTTTGGAAACTGTCATAATGCTGCCATGAACATTCATGT
Source organism: Fukomys damarensis (assembly GCF_012274545.1). Classification (NCBI taxonomy): domain Eukaryota; kingdom Metazoa; phylum Chordata; class Mammalia; order Rodentia; family Bathyergidae; genus Fukomys; species Fukomys damarensis. The sequence continues at coordinate 20,626,086 of NW_022900920.1, read as the reverse complement.
ATAATTTTTTACACGGACCTGTGTTTTCATCCTTGTGTGGATACACCTAAGTGCGGAACGGTTGGGTGCTATGCTAAGTCTCTTTAACCTTTAGAGGAATTGCAAGGCTTTCCAAAGTGGTTGCCATGTTTTCCATTCCCAGAGGCACCATATGAGGGTCCCTCTGATCCTGAATAAACAGAGAAAATCATCTGTGGGCCAGCAGCTGGGACACCACTGGCTGCTGGTACTTGAGGTCAGAGCGGCAGAGCTCTGTCTCTATGTGGCTGATTCATAATTCAGCACATTAGGAGCTTGTAAGGCCAGGCGGGTGCTCTTTCTCTTTGGTGCCACAAAACTCTTCAAAGGGAGCTGAATGGGGGGAGGATACTGTCGACTTATTCAACATTACATCTCCACCAGCAAAAGAACCTCATGCTGTAACTCTCTCCGTAGGTATAATTTTTGCAGCAGTGACACTGTGCAAGAAGACGTCTTACAGACTCTTTTCCCTTGTTGAAAGCACGGTGCAGCTTTTGTCTCTTGGTGATAATAAATTGCTGAACGCACTTGGTCTGAGGTTGAGGTGTTATTTGGACCTTCTCCATGTTCTAGAGTCATGTTTGGGAAGTGATTATTGAACTTGGAACCAAATTTTCTCCAGGGATGCCTGGAATCTTCCACCCACCCACCTCCGCCATGTGGCTCTCTTCCAGGTACCTTGTCTGGCCTGTGCTTATGTATTTGATTCCCTTAGACAATAAAGCACTACATGGTTTGCAAAAGACACTGTTGCTCCCACAGTTGCCCACCCATTTTTTAACATCTAATGGGGGGGCAGACATCACATAAGAGCAGCCAGAGACCCGAGTGACTCCAGACTGTGATGATTTATGCTGAAATCCACCTGCAGCTTGAAGAGCTTGTTATAAGTTAATACATGCACGTGGGAGAAAAATTCAAATAATACGGATGGATATTCTTATAACAGGCGAGTCTCCATCCACCTGTGTCTCTAAACTGTCTCGGCCCTTCTTTCCCAGAGGTAGCTCAGGTTGTTTTTTCCAGAAATAGTCTGCATATACGTATGTATGTTTCTATCTCACACCCCTCAGCCCAGCCACATTTGTTTGCCCAAGCGTAAATGGTAGAATATTATCCATACTGCTAGGCAGCTTGCTTTTCTCATTAACAATAAACTGACCAGGTTCTCTAGCTGCACGGTAAAAGCCGCTTCATTCTTCACAGGACTTCAGAGATTCCACTGATAGACACTCGGGGTGTAGATGGTGGAACCCGTTGAGGAACGTGGAGGTGGCTTCCAGAATTATCCTACCAGAAATATTTATGCAATTCATATATCCTTCTGTGATATTTTCTGCATTATACATGTTTGCCCAATAAATGTTCAGCATGCATTTGTTTTTATCAAGACTGCCAAATTATGACCATTGTGCTAATTTACACTCCGACAAATGACACTGTAGATTGAACTACTAGAAGTGGCCGACTTTGCAGGCAGAGTTCAAGCACTGGCATTCTCATGTGGTTCACTCTAATGTGGAGTGTTGTCGAACCTTTGTCCAATTTGTTAGGTAAAGTGCTTTTCCTTACATAGTAATTTCTGTTTATATTATTGTGAATGAGGGGTGAACATCTTTTCAGTGTTTAATGACTAGTTTTCTTTCTCTGTGAGTTGTCTGCATTCTTTACCAATTTTAAGGCATCTTTTAAATATTATTTGTACTTTATAGAGTCCTTTCATATTAAGAGAATTAGAATATTCTTCAAATGCAAATATTCCCGCCAGTTCATCCCTCAGCCAGGGAGGAAACGGGAGGTGAGTGGAGGCCCCCCGGGGCTGCACAGCTGCACAAACAGAGCCCAGGACCCACTCTTGGCAAGACTGAGCCCCAGCTCAGACTTGGAGGACTCTGTGGGTACCCGAAGTCCCAGCAACTTTCCAGAACCCCTCCCAGTCAGGGCCAGGAGGAGGGAGCTGCCAGGCCGGGGTGTCCAGCTTCTCTCCCCAGCTACAGGGTCATTCTTCAGGCCTGGCATCTCCTTACTGCAGAGCTCCTGGGGCCATCCCAGCCCGTGCGCACACAGAAAACTGACCACTCATCCTTGGGTGTTCACGGAACATATGGGCTGGTGCGAGGTAGAGGGTATAATTCGCAGAACTGGGGACATGAGGTGTAGGGAGCACCTGGTGGGCCAGGGTGGGATAGTCACTGTTGAAATTTTAGAACTCAGAAATAGCTTCTTTGAGCAGATCTCCACAATAGCATCACAACAGATAGCAGTGGCTGGAACTTGAGAATTGTAGGTGATGCAACCAAGATGTGGAAGATGTAAAAGCTCTGTATGTCCCCTTTGGGGAGACCTCCAATATATAATAGAACAAAAGCACTTGAGCTCAACATCTTGGGGTTTTCCTAATGGTCTTATATAGCACTTAAATTTTATCCTGGTTTCCGAAACCTGCTAGACCTTCTAGATTAGTAGAACTATAAAGTATAGGACAAAAGTCCTCAGGCCTGGCTATATATTAGAATCACTGAGGAATTTCAAAAGAAAAGCCCGTATCTAGGCTATATTGTAGACCAGGCGCTGTTTCTAAAGTGAGGGCCCAATATTTTTAAAGCCCCTGGGAGACATAGAGCCAAGAGTGCGAGTCACCAAGATGTGTTTTAATGACACCTTCTCAGAGTTTGTAATGACACTTTCGCTCCTTACTCATGCAAATTCTCATAGTGTGTAGAGAGCTTGAACTCGGCTCTGCAGTCAGGCTGAACTGGTCTTGAATCACAACTGTATTCTTCCCAACCTATACTCCCTGTGCTGGCTGCTCAACCTCCTGTCCTCAACCCTTAGGGCTAATCATATCCCTGCCACACCAGGTGGCTGCTGAGGATTAAACAGCGAGGCACGCAGAGCACAGGCCCTAGGGCCCCTCAGTGACGCCAGAAGGGCTGGCTGGCTTGAGTTATTCTTTTTTTTTTTTTTCAGCTTTAATTGGGTTTATTGGTACATTTTAGGGATACAGTACAGTTACATTCATTGTTGGGATCTTGTACCGTTACATGACAGGTCTTGATTCTCATTTTTTCCCCTTGTCCCTGCCCTCCCTTCACCCCCTCCTCCCCTCCTCATCTACAAGCACTTTATTTTCATCTTTTCATTCTCTCACATTTTTTTCTATTCACATTATTCTTTAAGGGTGAGAAAGACACTGAAGACAAAGAGGTAAAACAAGCCATGACCTCAGAGAAAGTATTTGAAATGGACTCGACAAAGCACTAGAATTCAGAATATTTAAAGGGCTAACATAACAGAAAAATGGACAAAGAACATGAGCGGGCAAACCATATACAGGATGCTTTGTTTGTGTAACTTTAACAAACTATGCAGTGCTGGTTGATTTCGCTCTCAATTCTGGTGACTGGAAATTCCTGATAGTACAGTGCTGCCACCTGGTGAGGACCCCTGGCTGTGTCACAATATGGCAGATAAGCAGGCAGGCGCAGAAGTATGTGTGCGAGGGAGCAAGGGCAAGAAAGAGCCACAGAAGTCATAGAATAATCCAATCTCCTGGAACTAACCCAGTTCCATGAGAACTGATTCATGCCTACAAGATGACATTAATTTTTTCCAAGGGTGGGACTCCTGTGGCCGAATCACCTTCCATTGTACCCCATCTCTTAAAAATCTTCTCAACTTCAACATATTGGAGACCGGGCTTCCAGCATCAGAGCATTTGGGGGGAAACCACATCCAAAACAGAGCTGAGGTAATCTAAACTATAAATATTTGAGATTCAGCCTCACTAGTGATCAGAGGAATACAAATGAAGCCAAGAAAGTAACATTCACACCCATCAGATTATCAAAAGTATAACTTTAACAAAGAAAAAGAATGAACTATGACCCGTATGTACCAACATAGGTAGAGACAAACAATGTCCCCTTGAGAAAAGCAAGTGCCCTGAAGATACCTATTGGGGTACAGAAATATCCACCTCGTGCATTTTCATTCACAAAATACCACTACTCAACACATACGTGGTTCAGAATATCAAACCACGACCCAGAAGACAATTTAAGACACTTCAAATGACAATTAATGTCCTATTTCTTTTTAATTACAGAAGGATTTCAAGCAAATACAAGATAAAAGTTCATCTTTCAAAATTCCTGATAGTTATAGTGGTGCGACAGACAGATTGATTCTAGGAGAGGTGGGGGGTGCTGCCCTGGAGCCCATGTGGGTGAAGTTTGGCATCTTCAGGAGCTCAGGGCCTGAGGGGGTGAAAGGTGACTGGGCACCTCTCTCTGGCCGACTCCTCCGTGGTGTTCCTATGTCTATATTTGTGTTCAAATCCTGACTTATTTGCCGCCCTTCCCAAGACCCACAGAAAGAGTTTCCCTTCTCTGTCATAAGGAACCCTCCATCTTCCCTTCCTGAAGGCCTTGTCACTTGTCCCTAGGGTCACACTGCCATCCCTGTAGCAGGTGGCACTCCTGACGCAGAGCTGGACAGAACCCTGCTGGACCAGCAAGAGACCACAGTTCTGTACACAGCCTTATTTCATGGACACCCTTCCCAGGCATGAGACACATAATTCCATGAAGGCTTTACTGAATCAAGATGTTAATGGTGACAAAGTATGATTTTCTTTAAAGTCCTCCGCTGAGAATCAGGCATCTTCATCCCATCTTCTCAGCCTTTGTGGGGGAAAAATGAATCCTTTACAAAGCTATTTCATAAAATGCTATGTTAAATGAGTAACAAATTACTTTCTGTTTTACTAGCTTTTAATGCTAATAGCGCCATTTATTCCTGACCTTCAGAAATATGAGATATTTTAAATGACAACATAAAAAGAGTTCCTATTTGAAAACCCAAACTACTTTAGACTGCATATTATTACTTCTAAGTATAGTGGGTAGAAGCCTTACGCATTTCAGCATCCCATTTATATCTAGCTGGTGTGTATTTCAGCTGACATTTATTGTTCTCCTGCATACGTGTCAAATTCCTTAATGATGAGTCTGACAAAGGCCCAGCGCTCAGTATATATAAATTACATTTGCTACCATATAATCAGCACTATCTATTAGAATGCTATTTGTGACAAATCATGTTCAAAATAAAAATTGAATTGATTTTTCTGTTATTTTAATATTGTGCCACTCGCAGCAAGCCTTTGATTGAATCTTAAACACTTTAATGCTCTATTTTTGTTTGAGGCAGGTCAGAAATGGAGTTTGTACTATTCACAAAGCTAAAACAATTTGTAAAACAGCAAAATCAAATTTCCAAAAGCATCTTTATTTTCAAGCCAAGGGGATAAATTTGGTAAAGCTATCGTTACGGGATATACGGCTTTAACGATGAAAAGCACACACGCACACATTTAATTTCTATGCATCCATTTTCATCTAAATTAGATTTTAACTTTAATGCAGGGTATGAAAAGCCTCTCTCAGGCCTTTGTTTCTGCCTTTTCTCTGAAGCTATTGCAGGCTTTCTCCCAGCTAATGCAAGGTCCAAATCTTTCTTTGCCCCCTCCCTCTTGGCAGCGGGCTTGGGCTGTATCCTCAATGCTCTGGCTGTAGGAGCCTCTGTTTCTGGAATCCCCCAAGGGGGTGTCTCTCAAAGGGGTGCATGCCTGACCCACACTGCAAACAAAATCGCAACTAGATGCTGGCTGGCACCGTGCTCGAGTGATGGTTTAATGGCAGGGGTGGGTGAATTCGGGCCAGCTGTTCTTTGTATGCCCCGCCCAGCTAAAAATGACTCTCACATTTTTTAATGGCTTCTTAAAGATTCAAACGATGAATATTTCATGATACATGAAAATTATATGAAATTAAAATCTCAATGTTTATCAACAGTTTTATCTGAACATAGCCGCTACTCAGTTGTTTCTGCAATGTCTCAAGCTGCCTTTCTGACGTATTAGTCACTTTCCCAAAAATATGCAATGCCTGCAACTTAAAGGTTCATTATGGCTCATGGTTTCAGTCCCAAGGCACAAATAGTACGGCAAAGGGCCTGGGATTTAGCTCAGTGGTGCCGACGCTTGCCTCACGAGTGCAAGGCTTTACCTTGATCCCCGGTACCAAAAATAAAAATAAAAATAAAAAACAGCATGGCAAAGAAACAGAGCTAGACTCATGGCAGCCAAGTAGCAGAGAGAAAAAGGAGCAGGAAGCAAAACTACAGCCCTGCACCCTGCAGAACACTCCCGCAGTGACCAACTTCCAACCAGGCCCACCTCTTCATGGCACACGCAGCCACTAAACTCATCGCTGATGGGAATAGTCCCCATCGTCCAGTTACCTTTCAAACACATGAGACCTCTGGGGCTGTTTTAGATCTAAACCTTAACACCTACTAAAATGGCCCGTGTGACCCATAACATATTTACTATTTGGCTCTTTATAGAAAAAGTTTTCTGACTCGGAAGGAAGGTCTTCGTGCTTTATGACCTTCAGGGAAGAAAGCTGAGATAGCACTCTAATAAAATGCTGCTTTCAAGATGATCAATGTAATAGAAGACTTTCGCAGACACGTTGGCTGAAAAAAGGTCCTCACAGTGCTCTTAAATAGATAAAATGAGGAAAAGAACAAGGAAGCAAAACAACCCCAGCTTCACAAAGCTGCAGATATAACAAATGTACACAAGAAGTATAAAATGATCAGAAATACCATTTGTGAGATAGATTGACAAATACTTTAAATGCTCACAAAACGTGGGAGTGAGTTTCAGCAATGGAAGTGGTTTCAGGGCACTGCTGACAGAGAAGACAAGGTCTGAGATTGTGGAAGGCAGAGGGGCCCAGAGAGGGTTCCCGTGTGCGAATTTTCAGGATGGCGCCCATCAGAAATAAGCTGAAGGACATTAGGCTGGGGCCCCTTCCAGATGGTGCGTGCAGCAGGTCAAGAGAGGCGAGGTGCTTTGCTGCCTCTCACTTTCTGGAGAATCCAGACAAACTCTATTCAAATCTAAATATGCAAGTCTCTTTTTTTTCTGGAAAGAACTGCTTTGGTGAGCCCAACTCAAGTGCCCTGCCCACCCCATCAGCTACAAAGAGGAGGCTGCCCGGAAGAGGGCAGATGGCTGGGGATCAGCATCACCAACAATAACAGTGCTCACCCTAGGCCTGGCAGCAGGGTAAGCTCCGGATATTTTCAGGAGAAGTAATTTGTTCAAGGAACCCAGAGGCCTTCTGGGAAGAAAGAAGCCAAGACTTCAACTCTTCTAACTCATGGGGTGGGGCAGGAGGCTGGGCTGCAAGGCCTCTGAGAAGAGATGAGGAAGTCCAGTCTTCATCCTTCACTGAGCCTTTTAGCTTTTGCCTTTGTTGTGATTCTTTCCAGGAGCTGTTAGCTGTGATCAACAAGAAACAGGAGGCCTGCAAGTTTTATGTGTGCAAAATACCCCACTAAACCCACTGTGTGCCTTTTTTCATTTAACCCTCTAAAACAAGCTCAGGAGGAAGATGTTAGCATCATTTTACAATAGAAAATTGAAGCTCAGAGCAGTTAAGTTTTCTGCGAATAACCACTCAGCAGTTACATGGTACCAACAGGCAGGAGGAGCCCTTAAAGCCTGACTTGCAACAATCCTAACCCTGGGGTGCTGGGTCCCTCACTCAAGTTTATTACTCTGTATTCCTATTGCTTATCTTCTCATCTGTTTTATCTTTTGAAACTGATTGTGTGAAACCATGACCCATTTACAAGTAGCTCATAGTATTGTAAAAATGGCTGAGGAGGAGATCCACAAGCTGTAAAGGTTAAGCATACAGACCAGGCCTCTGTCTGCCTGGCTCTTCCACTTATCTATATGAACCTGAGTTCTCTCTCTCTCTCTCTCTCTCTCTCTATCAAAACAACCAAGTTTTCCCACCCTGTCCCACCCCTGCTTGTTGTTTTAATCTTCTTAACCAAGCATGGTAGGCTCTTTTGTTATCCTCATTTTGCAAAGTAGGAATTTGATGCTCAAAGGTTAAGGAAAGTGTCCAGAGTTGCACAGCCAGAAAAAGTGGAGTTGAGATCATGTACCATGGAAGCCTGCCCCATACCCACACTTCACAGCTGTGCTTGAGTGAGGTTAAAGCCATGACTGAGATCTTCTTTAGAGCCAGCTGGTCCCCACTGGGAGATGGATTGGGGACCGAGAATGTTGGTGTCCTCTCCCAGTGCTGGCTCCCGGGGGCTGTCTTGCATAGAAAGAAAAAAATGTGACCCCTAAAGGTTTAATTGTCATGGCGGCCAACCTGTCCTGACAAGCCCAGGAAATTTCGTCTTATCAAGTAATGGAATTGTTTTTAGAAGCAAGAATGAACTCATTACGGATGCAGCTTGTGCTAATAATAATAATTTGCTGAGCAGTGAAATCACCTCTCTACACCTTCCCCGGCCGACAGACAACACTCTAGAAATTATAGGCTAGGGAGAAACAGAAAGGATAAAGATTAAGGAAAAGAACTGCGATATGGAAACTGCTTGAACAAAAGGAGTCACAGCTTTGCACACTGAGCTTGGTGATTGTAATCAGGAAGTTGTAGAAGAATTAGATAATGTTAAAGAATTTTCTAAATTGCCTTTGGCATCTCTGATACTGGGTGGTTGTTGTTGGTTTGGTTTGGTTTGGTGGTGGTGGTAGGTTTTTTTCTTTGGTTTTGTTTTTTTGATGGGCCTTGAACTCAGGACCCCACATTTGCCAGGCAGGTGCTGTGCTGCTGAGCTACATCTTTGGCCCTGGTTTGGTTTTGATCTTACAGATAAAGCCTTTAAAAAAAAAAAGTTAGAGCATCAACTTAATTACTGATGCATGATATGATTATGGGAAAAGCAAGAAGAGGGCAGTCCTGGCGCCCTGGAGCCTCAACCCCATGCAGCCATCTGCAAACTGTAGGTCTGGAAAAGGGGTCCAAGCAGACATGCCTGCCATGTCACTCATCTCTGAGGGTCTTCAGAGATACAACTGGCCAGCCACATGACCCATGGCAGTTTGAAGTCTGTCCCCTGGCTTCCTTTCTGGGAATGTGAGGTCACTCTTCCAAACGTTTTAAGAAAACTAAGAGCCTATCACCAAGCTTTGCCCCAGTCCTTTGAAGAGAATGCCAACTACCTTCTTCTGAGGTGTGATTTTCCCTTAAAATATATAATCTCCAAAAGTTTAACATATCTTTTATCAATTCAAATAAAGATTTTAAGATATTTTTTCCTAATTATGAAAGCTATACCTGCTGGCTGTGGAAAAATCAGAAAAACCACCAAGAAAAGAAAACCAATAGCACCACCAGTGAAACGACCATTGTTAGCATTAGAGGTTAGCTCTCCCTTTCAATTAAACAAAAAAATGCAATTACACTGTGTGTACCTGTATATACACATAGCTTTGCTGCTATTGTACACAGATGATCCTGTTTTCGTGTACTGTATCCTAAATACTTTTCCATAGCAGCATTCTTCTATCACATCAACTTTTTTTTTTAATTGAGTTTATTGGTACATTTTAGGGATACAGTATAGTTACATTCATGTTGAGATCTTGTACCTCTACATGACAGGTCTTGGTTCTCATTTTTTCCCCTTGTTCCTGCCCTCCCTTCACCTCCTCTTCCCCTCCCCATTTACAAGCACTTTATTTCCATCTTTTCATTTTCTCATATTTTTTTCTTTTCCCTTATTACCCTTCCCCTACCCATCCCACCTTCCCTACACCTGTAGCCCTTTTCTTCTTGTGTCACAATGTCAGTTATCTCATTAGGATCTTATGTACTATTACAGTTTATTCACACCAGAGAAACTATTCAGTATATTCAGTCATATGTGTGACTTATTTATCTCACTTAGGAGTATATCCTCAATATGTATCCATTTTCCTATGAATGAATATAATTTCTCATTCTTTTTGGCTGAGTAATATTCCATTTTATAGAAAAACCACATCTTCTTTATCCAGTTTCCAACTGATGGGCAAATGGTCTGTTTCCAAGTTTTAGCTATTACAAACTGTGCCGCTATAAACATGGGTGCGCATACATCACTGTGATGTGATTCTTTTAGTTCTTTTGGAAAGATACCCAGCAGAGGGATGGCTGGGTCAAATGGAATCTCTAGTCCCAGCTCTTTGAGGTATCTCCATATTGATTTCCACAGTGGGTGCACCAGTCTGCACTCCCACCAACAATGGAGAAGGGTTCCTTTTTCCCCACAACCCGGCTAACATTTGTTATTGTTTGATTTCTTGATAGCAGCCATTCTTTGTGGGGTGAGGTAGAATCTCAGTGTTGTTTTCATCTGCATCTCTTGAATGACCAGGGATCACATCAACTTTTAAATGATCATTTATACTATAATCCCACATCTGGCTGAGATGTTTTATAAGACAGTCACCCTTTCTACACAGGCTTGGCTGGTTGTTTCTCTGTTTGAGGGTCCTTATGCATTTCTGGAAGCTCAGGCTGTCCGGTGAATCCTGCAAGCCTTTTCTCAGAATAATGTGCACAGTAAAATACATAAGATTACAAAAGAAATGTTATCAAACATTAAAGAGAACAGATTTGTGCACAATAGTTACAGAAGTGTTTCTTTCTTCCTATATTGCATAACAATATATTAGAAAATAGTAGTTCTACTAACCACTATAACTGTAAAGTAGAGATGAGCATTAACATTATTTCTAGCTGTTTAAACAAATATCATATGATATAAAAAGATCCCTGATTCCTCTGGAGCTGAGGTGACAGGTCCTGCTGTGTCTGTTGCTGACATTTATTAATGAAGGAAATACCACACTACACTCAGAGAGCTGTGAAAACAAAGATGAAACCTTTTTCCCACCACAGTTGTCCAACCTCCTGATTCTGACCCATGACATCTTGGGAAGGTAGGGAGCCCAGACAAAAGCTCTTGCCTTTGGAAGGACTCTCATCAGTTTTGCTCTGTGCACTTTTGAACTGTTTGATACCAATGGTCCCTTCAACCCCTGTTTTAGCTTTTCATTGTTGTGACAAAATAGCTAAGAAAAACAAAACAAAACAAAAAAAACAGTCCTTAAACTACGTCCCACCTCTAGTTTCCATCACCTCCCACTAATCTCATCAAAATTATGATCTCAGTAAGGTGATTAATTTACTGATGAAGTTAAAGCCCTTGTGATCTAATCAATCACTTCTCTAGGCCCCACCTCTGAAAACTGCTCTATTGAAAACTGTTACTTGTCGCTTTTCTGTGAGTGGGGCAAAATATTTGACACCCACAAAGAAGGGAAGGTTTATTTTGCCTCCTGGTTTTCAAAGGTTCAACCTACACGTGGTAACCAGACTCAAGGCACAAATGGCATGCTGGAAAGCTGTTGAACCCATGGCAGTTAGGAAGCAGAAAGACAGGACAAAAATACACTTTTCTAGATCACATCGCAGGGATGCACCTCTCACAAGTGGGGATTTTAGATCTAAACCACAACAGGGATTAAGCCCTCAGCGCTTGAGTGTTTGGAGATGCTTCATATTTAAACCACACCCACCCATGCCGAGCTAGAAAGCTGCTTCTGATTTCTTCCAAGTGCTGAAGGCTGCCCAGTGAGGTCAGAAGAATGCCTGTCAGGGCAAGGGGCAAGTAGCCAATGTCATGGGTTGGAAGGTGTCTCTCAAAAAATCCCCTTCAGAATGCAACTGTTTCAGAAATAGGATCGCTGTAGGTAGACTTAGTTAAGATGAGGTCAGATGGGAGTAGGGCAGGTTTCTGATCCAGTATGACCTCTGTTTTCGTGGAGGATGGCTACGAGAAGACACAGAGACTCAAGTTACTAACTTGGGGGGCAGAGATTACAGTTATGCAGCTATTTGTTATTTTTCTCTTGTTGCTGAGACAAATTACCTGGCATCCAAAGTTAAGGAGAAAGGGTTTATTTGATCAGTTTGTCGGTGTTTTTTCAGCCCATAATCAGCTGGCTCTAAGGCAAGGATGATGGCACGTAGGCTTAACAGACAAGAAGCAACATGGCGCACGCACAGATAGCGATGGCAACAGAGGACTTTAGCAGCATCTTCCTGCGCCTTTTTATCTTATTCAGACTACTTAGGGTAGCACTCACACCTTTAACCCCAGTACCTTGGGCCTAGCCCATCATGAATCGATCACTCACTCTCGATTCAGCTACCTAGAAAAAGCATGAGGCTTTGGGGGACATCTAAACCCAAGCCATAACAGCAGCAAAGAATGGCATGGCTGCTGCGGAGTTGGGGAGAGGCAAGGACTCCTCTCCACATGATGAGACCCTGCTAACAATCTTGGTTTTGGACTTCTAGCATGAGAGACGATAAACTTCTACTGTGTGAAGTATGTAGTACTCATTATGTAGTACTTTGTTAGGGCAGCCCTGGAAAACTAATATAGCTGGTACCTGCCAGCTGGGGCCTCCTGGAGAATGAGACTCTTAAAAACCAGGGATAGGATGGGCATGGCGTCTCTGCCAAAGTTGAGGATATGTCACGCCAGCACGCCGGGACCAGGTTAGCTGACAAGGACAGACTGCTTAGGGGGCTGGGCTGTGGCTTCAGAGAAGAGCCGGGCCCAGCTATGAAATTTACCTCTGGGATTTAGAAAGAGTTGACTCACCCTGGCCCTTCTCAAGGTCAGCAACACCTGGGAAAAACAACCATAAAATCCTGTGGCACTCTGAGAAGTATCCTGTTTATCCCCATAGGACAACAAGGCAGACAGTAAAGAGTTCTCATGTCCTCACTGTGGTGTGGAAGTCTGCAGGCTTCTAGCTCTCTGCAGACTTGGCTGAGGACAGTGGCTCTAGGTAAACCTTCCTGTTGCTCCACGTAGCTGGTGTCTGAGCGCAGCCACATGTCACCGGAGCTCTGGGGTCCTCACTCAGGGGTCTTCCAAGGGCAGAGCAGCTTCCACCTGGAGAGAAGCCCCTCCTTGTGAGTAGCAGGCAGGTGTCCAGCTAAGGAGCGTGGCCTCTACAAACATTTTGTTGCAGAATTCCAAGGCACAAGAGCAGAGCGACCAAATGGGAATGGGGAGGATTTATTTAAGGCAAACATTGGCTTCATCAGACTCATGTTCCAAGACTGAGCAATTAAACAGAGAAAAGTTCTAGTTTTTATGCATTTAGTCAAAGGGAGGTTGGTCTTTCTAGTGACCAAGTAAGTGAATTTACTGGAGTAGGACAAAGGCACATAGTTTGATAATTTAGCCTTGTCAGAAGACAGTGTCTTATGAATTGTACGAGAACAGAGTGTCATAAACTTTGTTTTCAGAACATAGTTGTTTACGGGACATACAGTTCCTCCAGGGTTGCAAAACTTTATTTACAGGAAATGACTGTCTACCTTATGAGGTACCAGGGGAGCTCAGTAGTTGGGGGCGGGGGGCAGAATCTGAGTGGAGAGCTGCTAGATTGGCTTCTGGTTCTGATTTTCTTTTAAATTCCGCTTTAATTTCACCGCCCTTTAAAACGCAGTCGGCCAGGCCTGGTGGCCCACACCTGTAATCCCAGCATTGGGATGCTAAGGCAGGAAGCAAGTTCAAGACCAACCTAGATTATGTAGCAAGACCCTGTCTAAAAAAACAAACAAACAAATAAACGAAAAGGAAAACCAAAAGGAAGGAGGGAAGGAAGGAAGGAAGAGTATAGCAGTGGGAGGGCAAAGAAGAGCCTTCCCTTACCTGAAATAGAGAAGTCTGGGTATTTGGGCAGTGGTCCTTCATGGTGTAAAATTTTGGGAGAAGCAGTAGGAGGTTGTGTAGAGCCACCTCCTTGTAATCTAGAGTAAGAACACAAGTCAGGAGGTTATTTCTTTTTTCATTTTTGTTTTTTTGTTTGTTTGTTTTTTGGTACCAGGGATCATCAGTCTTGGAACCTTGCACCTGCAAAGCAGGCAGCAGAACAACTGAGCTAAATCCCTGGCCCCAGGAGCTCATTTCTTTTAATGATAAAATAAGAATCAATATCATACATGCAGGTGCTGGGAGAGTATGATTGATATACTTATTTCTAATTCGTACAGTTTAGCCTAAAGGTTAGAATTATTGTCTCCATTTCATGGGAGAGGAAGCTGAGGCCACAGGAACCAGACCATGCAGTGTCCTGGTAGCACCTTCTGCCTCCTCCTCCGTGACAAGGTGGCCCTATTGGTTTTTGCTCCCACCCCATCCTACGGCAACTCCCCCATAGGGGCGCTGGGGGAAGCTGAGCACAGGTGGAGAGCAGAGCAAGGCAGTGACACGTGACTAGTCACACCCAGGACAGTCTCGGTGTGCACCTGGGAACCCCAGCCAGCTCCGCTCTGCTCCTCTCAACGTGCTCCCTGTGGCGGTGACCCGAGCCGCACTTACTTCTCATAAGATTTCTGACGTGCCCTGGTGGCCCGCTCCTTGATGTCCAGGAAGTCTCTGTAGCAGTTTTTGGCCATGACCGTGTACCTTGTGGCACAGCCCAGCTCGGTGACCCTGGCTCGGGGCAGAAAGCCTGCCCAGCCAGGGATTGGGGGCTCCTGGGGAGGTCTCTTCATATTCTTGCATTCTGTAAAGAGACACCATGCTTCCTGGAGGCTTTGGAGAGCTGCAGAGTGAGCAGAGCCCACAAGCCCGCTGGGGCCCCATGCCTGCACTAGGCCTAGGCAGGTAATAGGGCAGAAGACCCCGTGGAAGGTGGTGCTGTGTGTCAGGCGCCTGGGAAAGGGCTTTACAGATCAAATCTCATCTCATTTTCCCACCGCTGTTCCCTCCAATGTATGGAGGAAGAAACAGATTCGCCAGAGGTTCAGAGGGACTCAGCCAGGGTCACAGGAACAGGGATTGGTAGGGCCACACTCAAGCCCAGTCTGTCTGAGTTCTGTGTCCTCGCTCTTAAACAGACCCTGCTTCTCTCTCAGGCTGGTGAAAAAGCCACCAGCGTCTTTCTGTGATGCCTTAGGTAGTGGAGGAAAACGAGAAGCACTGGGGAATTGGGAGGAGAAAACACATCAGACTCAGCTGTACCAGGAACCTGCTTTAGGTCCTCACTATGACTCTGGCTGGCTGGGTGACTGTGAGCCAGTTTCACAGTCCCTAGTGTCTCCTCTAGTTGCTGTAAAAACTGAATTAGGCCACTGAGTCCCAAAGCCTCAGAGCCAGAAGTCACTCTAAGGAGCATCTAGTCCCTGCCCTAGACAAAGAAACTGGAGCCCAGAGAGGGGCAGCAAGCTGCCTTAGGTCACACAGCAAGTAGTTACAGAGCTGGGCTAAATCCCAAACTTAGGCAGCTATTCTTTGCCATATTTGAAAAATTTAAAGCACAGCAACCATGTAAATTTCGTATGTTCTTGAAAAGTCCCCCCAAACAATTATAATAATAAAGGCATTCAGGCTATTACTTTCTTCATAGGCCTTTTAGACTTTAACCTGGGTGAAATCATTGTTGTGTCTATGATATAATGACGTCATCAGTGTTGTCATTGTTTTTGTTCGGGACAAAATTCCCCCTGCAGAACTAGTACCCAGAGGAGCTGCCTGCAGCCGCACACTGACATGGGCACACACAGAAAGCAACTGGATGCTGGCATCAGTGGACCCAGACACTGAAGGCTGGCAGGGCAGCTTGGAGACCCAGCTCTGAGCTCTCAGAGCAGGGCTCCTACCTGGCCAGGCCTGCCAAAGAAACTGAGCTTTCCTTTGCACACAGTGCTGGGGATCTGGAGCAGCGCTGGATTCTGCGCTGTCCGCGGCTGGCCTGCTGGGGTGTGTGCCAGGCACCAGGGCCAAGGGAAAGCTGGTTTCGGGCGCTCGTACCCAGAGTCAGGGGGTGGTATCGCCGGGCGTATTCATGCAGTGCCCGCAGGACCGTCTCCTCGGAGCAGATGGGTTTCAGCTTTGGGGCGGTGGCCACGGAGCAGCGCAGTTCCTCCAGCTGGTCTTTGTATCGCTGCGTGCTCTCCTGGAAGCTCTGCAGACAGCGGTTCATGCTGTCCTCACTGGAGGTGTCCTGGCAGCTCAGGAACGGCACGAAGCCTGCAAGACCCGGTTGAACCGCAGCCTTGAGTTAGGAATTGGGACCCTGCCTCAAATCCCCACCTTCGCCACCTGCCTTTTGGCTTCCTCCCCAGCCAGCCCCACTGTATTTTTCCAAAGGCCATTAATACAGGCAGTGCTGCTGTTTCCACTGTGGTTGGGCCTCCCAAGGCCATGAAAAATGACCTTGGAGTTGGGGAGGGAAGGCCCATTTCAACAAAAGCGACGGCAGTCATAGTCTTTGATAGCACAGCCCCTGATGTCAGCGTGAACAGCAAATGGGGAAAGCATTAATGGGCCAAAATGATAGTCTGAGGAGTAATTGAAATTATTTCTCTTTTTAGAGCAAAAGCTTATTTCCCTTGACACTTCCCAAATGCAATTTGGGATCTTTCTTGCTGGACCATGGGGAAATTACAGGCTTATTAAAAGCAGAGACATATTACACAAAAAGGTAAATTCATTATCTGTAAGACCCACCCCTAGGACAATTTTTTCACCATTTCCCACACAGTAACATATAATCATTACAATTAGTATGGGTAAAACACAACTGTATTTAAACTGGATGCAGAACCCTAAGTACTGTAATATCGTCACAATAAAACCGCTTTTCCAGAAGAACAATTGATGGACACTGGTTAAGAACTTAGTTTAAACTGCAAAGTAAACAAACAAATACCTTTCAGCATTACAGCCCAACATTTTTGCTTTTGTCCCTACAGATAGAAAACCTAGCCAAAGGACTGAAAGCAGCAACCACCAACCCTGTACCAAGCCATCACTGGAAGAGTTTTAGGATGGGAACTAAATCCAATGATTGGTGTCCTCATGAATGAGAAGAGGAGACTTTGAGTCGTGTAGACTGGAGTGATGCTGACACAAGCCAGGGGCCACCTGGAGCCCCTGGAAGCTCGAAGGGGTGACGGAAAGGTCCTCCCCTAGAGACTTCAAAGAGAACATGGCCCTACTGACACCTTGATTTCAGCTGTGTAGCCACAGAACAAGGAGAGAATATGTTTTTGTTGTTTTTAGTCAGCTCATTTACGCTGACTGATTACAGCGCCCCATGAAACAAGGACATCCATTTTATAGGATTTGTTTCCCTTACCGTGAAGAGGTAAGTCGCCGACAGTCACTTAGAGAGTGGCCATGAAGAGGCTTGACCTGAATCTGAGTGTTCCCTTACCTAGGCAGTAGGACCAGGTCGAGGCTAGGACCTTGGAATACTCACAGGCAATCCTGCCCTCAAAAGTAGCTGTGTGTGAGTGTGCAGGGCACGTGGGGCAACATGGATTTGTCATCCACAAGTATGTGATGCAGAAAGTTCTCAGTGGCCCAGAAGCCTGAGGAGAGAGTCCTTAGGAAGGGTGACCAGTGGCCCTTGTCTGCCAAGGACTAGGGGGATCCTGGACATAGAGTGCTATAGCCGGCAAAGTTCCCGAAAAAAAAATAGGGCAATTGGCCACCCTCCCTTTACAAGATGCAGGAAAGAACAAGAACACGCGGCCGTCCCTGGGGGGAGCCTTGAGAAGGTCCGATCACAGAAAGACAGAGCCCGACTTTATTCACTATCAATCGTCATAGCACTCTGTTATCCTTGCTGAAATTCACCCAACTTGTTGGAAGCACTTCCAGCATGCACATCGCAGAGTTCTGGTCTACGTTCTTTCTCTTCACTTAGCAGAGCCCAGCTATCGGCACCCGTGTTTTCAGACTATGTCTTAGAACCTGAAGCACCTGCACTAATCCGATGCGCATGGATACGGACAGTGGGCCAAGGCAAGGGCAGAGACCGGGACCATGCTCTCTGTGCTGCCACTTACCACTGTAGCCTGGTGTGATCGGCAGCTGCCTCATGAAGACCTTGGGAGACTCCATGATTTTCCTCTCTGTTAATAAAGGAGGGAAAGAAACAGCCTTATCAAAAATTCCTGCCTCAAACACTTACCACATGCATGCCAGAGAACTTGGGAGCAGAAGAATGACTTGTCAGGGGCTGAGACTGAGGCAACACCGCCACATCTCAGCCGAAGCCAACAGAGGGAGATGGGTTCCGTTAGAAGGGACATAGGGATCATCACCTTTATGCTAGCTTTGATGGCAGATGTACATACAAGTGAATGTCTCCCTTCCCTGGCAGGTTCCTCCCATCCATCCGTCCAACCATCCATCCATCCAACAGCCGTGAACTATATCCATACTATAGCAATAAATGTGACAGCAATTGAGGCAATAAAGATAAGCAAGACCCAGGATCCCCATATAGGGCTCATAAACTTTTATGGAGGAGAGAGATAAGGTACCCACATCCATACACCTCTTTCTTTATGTGGTGATAATTTTTGCCAACACTTCCTTTGCCCCCAGAACATCTGACAACATCTGGAGATATTTTTGATTGTTGTAAGTGGGGCACGAGCTGTACTGGAATCTAATAGGTAGGATGCTGCTAAGCATGCTGCAACATACAAGAAAGCCTCACGACAAAGAATCAGAATAAGTTATGGCTTGAAGGGATCAGAAGGTCCCAACAAGTTACCATGGCACCCAAAGGGCCTAGCAGAGGGTATGGGGGTCCCGTACCAGTTTCTGTGGATGTTCTCCTTGGAGAAAGACCTCTTCCTACCTCAGGGATTGCCAGTGGTGTCCCCACCCCAAATAAGCCAG
Source organism: Fukomys damarensis (assembly GCF_012274545.1). Classification (NCBI taxonomy): domain Eukaryota; kingdom Metazoa; phylum Chordata; class Mammalia; order Rodentia; family Bathyergidae; genus Fukomys; species Fukomys damarensis. The sequence goes on along the minus strand of NW_022900920.1, from coordinate 20,607,405 downwards.
GGTCTGGCTCTGAATCCTGTGGATGCTGCCATCTCCTGTCCTGCTAACTCAGTTTGTCTCCATGAAGCAGTGTTCTCAAGAGATGAGGCGTCTGGGTAGAAGGGAGGGCCACAGTCCTGGGCTGTCGACAGTGATGAGAATTGCTAAAGGAATTCAGCCCCACAAAGGCAGGAACAGCAAGACCAGGACCACCTCTAGGCTGATACAACCCCTGGCATCAGGTGCCTGGATCCTGCGAGCAGGCGCTGGCTCTAGAGTCAGGCAGACCAGGCTGCGAATGTGTGCCCAGCATCACTGACCTCTGCTGACCAAGAATAGCTCTCAAAGCCTTCCACACACTAATTTAGCAAACCCTCCCAATAGCCCCAAGACATCCCCATTTCCAGGCGAGGGCTCGGCATGTACAGAAGACTGGGTATGCAGTCATGGCTTAAGGAACTGCTCTCCTCTAATCGCCAGAGCTTCCCCAGGTGTGAGTACCCAAGCTACAGATAAGAAAACTAAGGCACAGTGATATTCAGTAATTTGCGTGAGGGTTCTGGAGTGAAGGGGAAGTGAATGGGTGATTCTAACTCTCAGGGACAAGATGTGCTGCCCAGAAGTGTGAGTCTAGGGTGGGACCTAGAGCCAGGCCTGCCTGGAGAAGGTGGGCAGGGGAGAGCATACAGCCATAGTGTCCTGGGGGAGGGAGGCCAAACAGGACACAAATCCTTCCCCACCCACCCCTGCCCAACTCACTTGCTCTCAGCTGGGTGCTTGGATCACTGCCCAGCCTCCTCCCGGTCTCCAGGCCTCCACCAGCCTTTGTGAGCTCATCCAGGGCGGGGCACAGCACGGGGCCCCGGAGTTCCCCCTCCCCTTCTCCTTCAGGGTCCCCTCAGAACCAGGAGGAAGGTCCCAGAGGAACTTGGGCCAAGTAAATTTGGGGGTGCTTCCCCATGAGCCCCATTCAGCCCAGCCCCAGGTGCAAATCCAGGCATCTGCCCAGTGCACACCTGGCCTCAGAGCTCCCACACGCCCATCTCCCAGGGTGGCGGTGGTGGGGCCTGCTGTGAGCATGGACATTGAACACACGGCAGAACAGTCTCTGTTACAGTCTCCACAGCGGGTGGAATGGTGGTAACTGAGTCCACCCAAAGGCAGGGCTGCATGCGGGCCAGCAGGAGCCAGAGAAAGCTTGTGAGGGGAGTTGAGGCCTTGTGTCCATGGTGATTTCCAAGTACAGGCGCTTCCCTACGCCTAGCAATCCACCCCCTGAAAATTGAGCCCAGGATCTTCACACTGTGCTATAATCCCAGGTTTTTAAAATTTAATTTTGACACAGTATCTGAATTGCTAATTTTCTGAGTGGGCTCAAAGTTGCCATCCCCACCTCAGCCCGATTCTGCGATTACAGGCATGTGCCACAGTTAGGCAGCCCCTGCCACTCCCCTTTGTGTCTCCTATTTGAGAAGCTAGATTTTTCAGGAGCCCAGGACATGTAAAGAAGCGATGTACCAAAATGAAGTCAGGCTGGGGAGGTTAAGTCATACTTCTTTCTAGCCGTCTTCATTTCATAGGAGCAAAGGAGGCCCCAGGATTTATCTCACTAAACTGAAACCCACCACGATGCCACTGTAAGAACCCAAAACACAGGGAACATATGATGACCTTGTAGACAGATAGCTGCGGCTCCTGCCTTTCTGGAGAGGGTAACTGAAGCCTGGGGGCACTGGACCTCACCTCAGGTCATCTAGAAGATTCTAGAGCCAGCTCAGAGGGTACTGCAAGGCAAGAGTCTGGAAGGCTTTGGACAACCAGTTTCACGTGTCTATGGTGCCAGAGGGCAAGGAACCAGCCCAGCTTATCACAAATTCACATGACATTCAGTTGGGTGCAGCAGAGTAGGCGCCCTACGTATCTACCTTCTCCCTGCCTATCTGACCACTTTCTTCCCGCTTGAAGGGATAGAAGACTTGGTGAATACCAACAGAGCCCTGCTTCCCAGCAATGCAAGGGATTGTCTTATCGAAGTGACTGTTAATAAAATACATACTACCTGTGAAGGGTCCTGGATATTAAGTCTCCACCGGAGATAGGGGGGGGGGGTCGGTAATGATCTGTTTATAAAGCTGCTCACAAATCCAGAGTTAAAAAAAAAATTCAGGGCCACGTGAGATCCAGTTTTACTTTATTAGACATCTGTGACAAGAGAGTTTGCAGATGATCCTGTCCAGTTGTGAACTGCTGCAAAGTTCTGTGACATTTGGATTTATCCTGTAGTGAAGAAGACCCCCAGTGGCAGAGATTTCGGAATATTGTTCCAAGTTTCAAGCAAATGAGAGGTGTTAGTGACATTGTGGCCAACAACTTTTATACTAGTCATCCACTTAAGCCATTCCCCAGCATACATATTCAGCTTAATCACAGCGATTACATCTCTACATGTGAAATTCGATCTTCAACTAATAATGCATTTTGACTCCTGTTTATATTGGTGCATGCGATTCATTGCTACCTGGCAATTAACCAGACCTGGACTCTAAAAGCTAAAACTTGGTCTAAATAACACTCTAAGGGTGGGGCAGGCTCTGTAATCTAGACTTATTTTAGGCGTCAATCTGCAAAATCACACGGCTTCTCCTCTGTCGTGTCTGTCTATAATCGGTCACCCAGCATGCATTGATACCTGCTGTATACATAAAAGGCAGGCAGGCACAAAGGAAACCAACAGCCCTGCTTCCAAGAAAGGCAACTATCAGATAATATCCCAAGGGCAACTGAGTAATTGGTCAGGACCACAGACCTTCTGGACAGTTTCTAAGATAGGGATATGTCCAAGTATATTTATCCAGTGCTTATTCAAGAGTATCTCAGTGAGGGAAAGGGATGGATTTGAGGATCTTGTTTAAGGAGTTTGACTCCTTAAAGGGCTGCATCTTTGGGGCCAGAAGAAAATCCAGAAAATTATCCACCCTGTCCATCACCAATTTGTCAACACGGCAGATTTCTATAAGGTCATTTAAGAGAAACAGTAGGCAGAGAATGGCCCTTAATGCATTGCAGGAAGCATATTTCACTAGCAGGGAATGAGGGGCTTGACTATTACTCACACTTACGCTCAGCCCAACAGAAAAGCTTGGTTTATGTATCACTTGGTTCCTTCCTTTGACCCTGGCGTACACAATGGACCAAGCTTTGTCCTCAGAAGTGACGGCTTTGCCCCATGAGGAGATAAGAACCCCACCCGATGTGAAGTGTTTTCACAGGTTTTTCCACACAGTCACATTGCTTGCACAGCCAGAATGTTCAGCTCTTCAAGTACGGACAGGCGAATCGGTGCGTTCTATGTTCCCTTAACCATCATCACCTGGGACTCTTTGGGAAGGGTCAACACCTGCAAAGGTCCAGTGATGCTGGTGATCCATGTTCAGAGTATTCTGATCCTAGGCACCGCTGTCTAATGCTCTGCCTCGAGTACACAGTCCATCACGCGTTATCAGCACACATTGAGTGTTAGTGACAGCAACTTAGACATGAAACTGGAAGATTATGGGCAGCGGTATCAGCAACAAAAATTAAAAAGCATTTTCCTTTTTTTTTAAAACAAAAGCACGCTGTAGAAATAAAGATTCTGTACAAGATTCTAATATTGTATGTACATAAAATTATATTACTCATAACTGAATCGAAAAGTTTTATTCGTAGACTATGGCTAGTAACACCAGATAGGGACCCGTGACACTGACACAGAGCGGGCAGCAGGAGACCCCCAGCAATTACACCTCGGTGCCTGAAGGCAACCACAGCTGAGCTGTAGGACTCACATTCCTTAGTTCTGTGTTTTGTTCGCTTTACATTGTAGCAGAAAATTCTGCAGCAGGCGATGTGAAAAAGAAGACACGCTGAAACGAGATTTGCAATGCTATTTAAAAATCTGCATATTGGCTATGATAATGGGTTTGTGAATCCAACTTGCATTGGAAGTTTGTTCTTGCATTCCCTGCTCATTCATTATGCATGCCTCCAGTGATTGGAAAGCGGAAAGAATTCCAGCAGGTGGAGAAGACAGCTCTGAACAGATCAGACGGACTGAGTCAGATCCTTGAATCTTTATCCTCAGTCCGCTCCTGAAGGTTGGCGGAAACAGGCGAGAAATGTAGTCACACTTCTTCAGCCAGCCCTGTTCTCAGGTCTCATTTCTTACCATCTTTTCCCTCCTCAGAACCCTCCTGTAAGGGTCAAAAGGGCCCTCCCCAGGCTGCTAGTTGGGGCCCCAGCTCCACTCCCTGAGAGGAAGAGGTGTGAGGTGAACCCTCCTCCCTGAGGGATCTCTGACTGATGAAAGAATGGAGGGCACCGGCTCTGCCCTGTGCTTCAGCTTTGACAAAACCTAGAGCTAGTAATGCTCAGTTTCCAACTGAAGCACAGTCACTTGTGATATAGACAGAAAGGGCAGACTCTGGTCTTCTTCTTCCTAGTTAGCTTCAGTTAAAAAGAGATAAGATCCAGGAACCTGCTCTTAACAAGCACCCAGGCAATTCTGTGAGCCACAGATTTGCTTTAGGAAAAAAAAAAAAAAAAAAGCCCAGCTGAATCCATCAAGTACCAATCTGCACATTTATTGTGGAGCAGATTTGAAAATGAAAGTTTAATGAAGCATTTCATGGAGCAGATTCTACTTTCATACTTCGCTAGTGCATCCCTTTCACAATGTGGAAAGAAACAGCCAAAACTCAGGGAGAAGAGGAAGAGCAGGAGGAAGGGGTTCATTTAAAGTCGGTGTGTTTGTCAAGGCAGGGGCTATTCTAGCCTCTCGCGTGATATGTAAGAAGGGTGACCTCGTTTTCTCACACTAAATTCCTACCAGATGAACGAGAATTACTTGTGAAAATCACGCCTTGGCATTCCAGACATTATATCCCAACATAGGCAGTAGCTTCTCCGTACCCAGCTTTACTTTCTGTGGATTCAGCTAACCACAGTCAACCAATGGTCAAAAATACAGTACAGGATAAGAGGATATTCTGAGAGAGAGACTACATTCATACAAATTTTATTATAGTATGCTTTGTAATTGTCCTAGTTTTATTATTAGTTATTGTCAATCGTCTCTCGCTGGACCTAATTTATAAACTGTACTTTCTCATAGATATGTAAGTATAGAAAAAACACAGAAGCGACAGGGTTCCATACCACATGTGGCTTCAGGCTGGGGATCTCGGCCTGGGTCCCCACAGATAAGAGGATACGACTGTAATTTGGGATAAGTCTGCTCCTTAAAATCTATTTCCATTGCAACAAACTTTTACCTTCTAAAAAGACGAGGCATTACCATTCCTACTCCCCCAAATCCCAGTGGGTCAGCCAAGGCTTCTTTACCAAACCTCCTCGGAATTTAAATTATACGAGAACCTAAAATAGTGCCCCGTGTAGGCAGTCTTCTCCCACCAGCTGAAATCACTCCAAGCACCCACTGAATCACCACTGTAATCCCATGATGATGGGAAGAAATTAACTACAGATGGGTGGCATTTTCTATTGACTACTCTCCAAAAAAAATTCAAAGAGATCTCAGATGAAGAACTCCTTCTGGCTCAAAACTCTTTCAAATCTAGAAAGATGGCAGAAGAACTCCTTCTGGCTCAAAACTCTTTCAAATCTAGAAAGATGGCAATAGGGCATCCCTAAATCCTACTTAACTGAAATGTGTTCAAAGCAAAGCTTGACTGCTGCTTCAGAAAAGTACAGATTCCCTTGTCAGGCGGATGGGTCACCACTCCGCTACCTATGAAAACTAGCTGCTCTTCGAGGGTACTTGAATTTCCTATTTCCACACCTACATCTCCATTTCTGACTCTTGTTCTGACTACAACAAAATCTCCAGGTATTTCTCGCCCTGCTTCTTCCCATGTTTCCTGCTGAAATTCAGGCGGGCGAGGGCAAGGGTCAGGTCCAGGGAGAGCGTCAAGGGTGAGGTCAGCAACGCAGATGATCTGAGTCCAGGGGTGGGGTGGGGAGGGGCGGCTAGTAATTTAAGAAGTCGATCCCCACTTTGACGCTCTTTGAGGTGGCGACATCCACGGCCGTGGCCTTGATCTCGGTGTCCCCGAATTGCATGAGGGTCTGGATTTCCCTCCGGGCCGGCACCGCTGTGCCGCTGGTCCCCGTGAGATCCAGGCGGAGCGTGCCACACTTCTTCACCCCCGGGTCAGTGATGAAACTGACACCGTCGTGCTCAGAGCTATAGATGTTGATGACAATGACGAGCTGGGAGGGCTTAGCTGGGGTGTAGCTACGCTTGACCAGCTCCCCCAGGGCCACAGATTGGTCGGCGGAGATGAACTTGTCGAAGACATCGGTGCACCAGCGAGTGCCGTCCTTCACCAGCAGCTTCTCAGGCGGGTGCTTGCCCTCCACATACCGGTTCAGCACACCCACCCCGTAGGTGAGCGGGGACCGGCGCACCTTGATCACGGCGGGGTCCAGGCCGAAGAGGACAGCTCCCTTGAGGATAGTGAGGCCCACGTCTTGGGGAATGATGATCCGGCACTTGTCGCCGAAGGCAGTTTGCACAGCCTGCTGCAGGAGGGGCGCCTCGGCAAAGCCGCCCACCAGGAAGAGGAACTTGACTGTGGATACCTCGGGCTTCTGAAACAGGTCCCCTGAAAGGAAGGGGAAGGGAGAAGGTCATGTCACCAAAACCCAGCAAGCAAGGGGAATGGGGCTGCCTGAGTCTGTGGGGAATGGACAAAACCACCTGAGCCAACTGGAGATCTGAGTTTGTTGAACCAAATTTTGCACTGGTCTTTTGAAGAGAGGAGTTTTGCAGCCAGTGTGCTCAGAAATTAAGGCAAAAGCTGCTACTAAGTAGAATCCCATTTTAACAGTGAGGTGGTGAGCATGTTAAGAAGAATTTGTTATGCATAAAAGAATATTCTCCAAACCTGTGATTCTGTTGAGTAAGGTGGGCTGTTATAAATAAGGTGCTCTGGCTTTCATAAAAATCTCACCCCACCCCGAGGCATTCTGATTTGGTAGGTGAGGGATGGAGAAGGATGAGGGGTTTGGATACTGGAAAATGTCCCAGGGAGTCACTGTGTGTCCTCAGGTGAGGGCCACTGACTCGGCAGGACGATGGCACGACCACATTCTGTTTCTCCTCATGCTGGGGACTTTCCTTTGGTTCACAGGACAGTTCCTTCTCTTCTAGCAGGAAAGGTTTCTAATTTTGCAATTGAGATGTATGCCCTGGGGCTGTGCTCTAGGATGATATGGCTTTAGCATTCCCAACCTTTTCAGGCCAAAGTGAAGCCCAGGTGAGGACAGGTTCCCCAGGAGAAGGGTCCAGGGCCTGCCCTCAGCAACCCCCCTCACACGTGCCCAAGCCCCACCTGCTCCTTCAGGTCCCCTGTGCCCTCTGCCGATACAACTGCATATGTACTGGTTGGTGACAGAGGGCAGGTCGGTGTTCATTCTCAGCTCTGCCCCATCACGTAGCCAAACCCTGGAGGATACTTACGAAGGTGCTCAATAATACTGTCAATGGTCGGCTTGAAGAGGGCATTCATGGCATCGGGACTCATCCGCAGCATCCCCTGGGAGGACCACTTCACAAAATCCACGCTGTGGAAGGATGGCACAGAAAGGAGCCAGAAATGAGTGTCTGCACGATACCAGGGTTATCCACACAGCAGCGCACCGAGGCTGGCGGAATGTCTGTCACGTCACTGGGGCAGGAAGGGCTTTCGAGATCAGAAACCCCAAGAAATCCCCAAATTGCCAGGATCTGGACCTCTGAAGCTCAAGACTAAGACATAACCTCTTGTGTCTCATCTTTGGTGCTAAGCTGCCCCTGGGATGGTCAAGTGTAGCACAAGAGATGGGGTATAAATAGAAGGATCTCTTCGTCTTTTGAAGGACTCGCATTTTGAATCCAGTGGAAATTGGATGCAAGCATGTTAAAGGCTTGTGTGATGCACTTTTTGTTTGTTTTTGGTTTTTTTGAGACAGGGTCTCACTATGTAGTTGAGACTGACCTAGAACTCACAGCCTGTAGCCCAGGCTGGTCTTGAACTCACAGCGATCCTCCTGCCCCAGCCTCGTGAGTGCTGGGATGACAGGCGTGCGCCACCACGCCTGGCTAAGATGCACTTTTGTACTGCCATATAGGAGACAAACGTGTAAGCGGTTGGATCGCAAGCCTCCGGGCACGCGTTGCGTGACAGGGATACGCCTAATCCTCCTGGATGGCCTCGCCATCTCTATCCAAGACACCGCGTGTCCAGAGGCAGCAGGGTAGAGCAGGGAGAGCACTGGGCAGGGAGCTGCCATGGTTGGATTCTGCTGTCTCTGAGCCTGGTCTTTCTCATATGCAAGTCAAGGAGAATAGCACTTGCCTTACTTCCCTCTCAGGGAAGGTTGTAAGGATCCAGTTAAATGCCACGTCTGTTCCAACACTTGGGAAATGTTTAGCACTAAACAAATATCATGGGCCATTTATTGCTCAAATCCGCAGGACGGACACTGAAATTCAGGGACCAAGCAAGTGGTGCCTCGGTCCCTGACGCAAAGCACACAGTGGGTGCTTCCCAGCAACAAGACTTGACCTGCCAGCTCTCCCCAGCCTGGACTTCTTTCCATGGCACAGGCCAAGAGATAATGAGGTGCTGTGTGAGTGCCCCCATGATGGCTGTGGCCAGTTTCCTCGCTAAGAGAGTTAGGAGGTCCCAGGAACCGTGCAGGTGGGACTGGGGGGTCAACCTGGCAGGCAGGTGCTCTGTGTGGGAGCTTGGCAAGAGGATCCAGAATCAAATCTACTCTGTTTCCCTCTAAAAGGAACCAGGGATTCTTAGAGAAGTGGTTGATTCCGGGTCTAGGGTAGGGAATGCACAAGATGAGCCAGAAGTGCCCTCATGTACCAGAAGGCAAAGGCATCGCCAGAGACTACTTATACCATGTCGAAGGGACTCAGGGACAACCTGAAGAGGGTCCTACTGTCCAAACAGGACAATCTGAGCACTATCAGTAAGAATACAACGGGCATGATTTAAAATACATCAAACATGCTAAGTCCCTGAATTCTTACTAATAGTCTCCTTGTTCTTCCACAAGATAAAGCTCATTAACTACACTGGATGATGCTAGGAAATAAATTTTTTAAAACTTAACATTGGAGAGAAATTACCAACCGCTGTCCTCTTTCCTTTATGAACTACACTCCAGGGTAACCAAGTCCTTTGGGAGAAAACTGTCTCTACAGGAGGATTCCAGCTACACTAAATGAAGAGGGAAAGTTTAAGATGAGAATCATGTGGCCACCCTGGCTGAATTAATGGACGTAGGCAATGATCATCAGTGGCTGCCAACATCACAAAAGAAGAGGCAAGCAGACATTAAACGTCCCCATATGAAACGGCAGGAAATACTGCCACTCATTTGCCAAAAACTCAACCTTGACGCCAATTAAATCTCTAAGTCAATCTACCAATTCGCAAACACGTATCAGGAGACAGAAGAACATGTTATGAGACACCGTGGGGATTTAGGGAGCAAGACCCAGGCTGAAGGAAACTCCTATAATCCACCAGTTTTGTCATCGAAATCACTGTGAAGGAAAAACGGGAGGGGAAGCTATGGATTAAGTAGGATCTGAGAGGTCTACCAAGTAACTGCACTGTTCAGCTTGCCTTTGGGCGATGACACAAACCGGGAAAAACGTATACAAGACAACTGGAAAATATTTTAATGTTATTAAACTGGACATTTGATGATATTAAATAATTATGAAATTTGAGTGTGATAATGATATTGAGGTTATAATTCAAAATTGACCTCTTTTAGAATCACAGGCTAAAATGTATATGGCGTAGGTGATCATCAATCTGAGATTTGCTTTACAGTAATTGAGGGGAGGTGAAATTGAGATTGGTAGCAACTGACAGTTATTGAAGCCAAATGATAAAGCTGCAGTTTCCTTTATAGAAAAGTTATTAGAAAGAGGTCACTATGGATGTGATAGGTATGCACAATTGACTGATTATAGTAATATATTTCTATGTTTATCAAAAATAATTTTTAAAACTCTTAGAAAACTATGATTTTTTTCTATTAACTTCAAAAATTCAGCTCTAGCCTATCTTCCAAAGTACTGATTTTGCAACAAACTGAGCTACAAACACTTGCTTGCAGCCAAGGGACTCAGAGTAGCTGGAAACCCAGACTCCCATGGACTCCAGTCCACAAATACTTGCTGAGTACCTGCTATGTGGCGGGCTCTTTTTGAGATGCTGGCCAGTGGCCAAACCCAACACCCTTGCTTTCTTTAGAAAGCTTTTTATTTTTCAGTAACACATAGATCACTCTTCCCAAGTCGCAGGTACTGGGTTAAGCACCTACCATACATGAATTCAAGAATTCATGACTTCATTACACCCTCACAAGAGCCCTTTGGGATAAGAGGAATTATTGTCCCGGTCTGCAGATGAGAACTGTCCTGACTCTAAGTGAGCCCAACTCACTTGCTCTTCCTCAAGGCGTGCTCCACGCTGTGCCCTCGGAACTTCTTGTAGTAGTCGATAAAGGAGAACGGCAGGGTGATGTTCAGTGGGTTGGTTCTGTCTGGGGCAGCTGCTCTTTTGCGAGACTCAAATGCGATCATTAAGTCAACCCAGGCTGCAGGTCGTTTGATTTTGAATTGCTCGATAAAATCTTCTCCAAAAATTTTACACAGAAGTTTTTCAAATTCATAATCTACTCCCAAGGATCCGTAGGGTCCACCTGAATTGAGAGTGAAATGGGAACCCAAGATGTTACAAACATCCAAACTGTGGATCCAAACTGAGAAACAGGCCTCCCCTGTGTTCTCCAAAGCACAAAGAAGTACAAACTCGGGCCTCCTTAGGGAGCAGGCTGCAGGTCAAGATTTTCATTATCACTTCAGCACCCTTAGCTTCTTCCCTTTCCATGAAGAGAAACTTTTCCTACAGGAATCTCTTATCGACAGCCTGTTCAAAATCAATTACATTTCAAACAAGATTAATACATTCAGCAAACGAGGAGCACTGTGGTGTTGGCACCCAGGAAATCCAAGGGCAGAGTCTGGGCCATCAATGGGCCTCTCCAGTCCCTGTGCACATATTAGCTACGCACTGTCCTTCTCCCTTCCTCCCTGAAGGGAGAGAACATCTTTGGTCCAGCAGTCTTGACCCAAGACTAGGTGTTCTGAGACCTCCTAGAATGCTAGCATCAGCTCTAAATTGTGGGTGACAGCAGGTTACAACCGCATCCTTGCAGAATTTTCAGAAACAAAGTCCTTTGGCCAGGCTCACTTGCCACCAAAACTCCAGTGGCCTCTGTTGGAAGGAACATCTAACTGCATTTTGCTTTCCAGTTTCAAACAGGCACTGGTGTCCTCCACTGCCTACAATTCCACATGCCGGTAATACTGAGGAGGAGGGCTCTGAAGCGAGGGAGAAGGGGTCAGGGATGAGAAAGCAAGCTGTGCAGGGCTCACCTGTTGCTTTATACAGTTCCTTCAAGTGTCCCTCTGGTAACCGTATCTGATGGACTGTCAGGTCCACGGTGCCTCCGCCACTGTCCACAACCACATACTTGTCACCTGGTACGAAAACAGCCATTCTTTACACGGACCCCTGGTCAGCCCCATCTGAAACAAGCTTTGCGTGATAAATTTGGTACACTCGGCTAAGCACCACCAACACTGCTCATCAGCACCGTGGTTCTGCTCATTAGCAGCAGAGTGGGAAATTTACAACTAATGAGAAAGCAATCACGTTCGCCCAGGAGGACCCAGGTGTGTGAATCTTAAAGACAAAAGCGTTCCTGTCACACAGTGCTGCATACCTGGCACATCCCGTTACCTGCTGTTACCATAAATAAATTGTCTTTCTCTGGAAGAGTCTACGCGGCTTTGCAACATGTAAAACTGCAGCTCCCAAAAGGCCTCTTCCTGGGCAAAGGGCCTTTAAAACCCCACTGATTTGAACATTTTCCAAAAGTGCAAATGGAACAAATTGGAATGCATTTTTGCCAGCAGCATTAAAAAAAAAAAAATCCAGCAAGGGCAAAGGACATTCAAGGATGCTACCTTCCTCCAGCTCAGACCAGATTTCTCCTATGACATTCTCCACCAAAAAGGTCCGACTCTGTCGATTACGCCGTATGTGTTCCTTAGCTAGTGGCCGACAGGAAGAAAAGGATGACAGGTAAGAAAGCATGAAGAAGCGAACAGTCGTCTGCAGTCAGTGGAGGCAACAGCGTGAGGAAGTTTAGGGATGGAGCACCTACTGATGCTTAAGCCACACGATTAATACACACAACATTAGCAATCACAAAGACTGTCCTTCCAACAAAGAGGAGTGCTTTCTGCCCACCCTCATCTGTTATCTGCCTGGCAGTGCTGGCCTGTGCCCAGCTGAAATGCCAGCCCCGACAGATTCCTTCCCTCTGGTGACATTCTGAGGAATGGGCTAATAAAATCAGCCAATCTCCCAGCTTTGCTGCCCCAGGGAAGAAGCTGTGTGCCAAGCAGCCTGCAGTGCACTCAGCTAAGTAATTTCACGTCAAGGAACAGTTGTCCAACGCAAGGAATGTGGGGTATGTTTTTCTAATCTGGATCCTGGTTACATTGAGTAGGAGCCATTTCCTGCCTCTGTTGCTGTCAACGTTCTTTTTGGCCACAAGATGGCGCTTCAACCACAAGGTGGCATCTGAACGTGACAAAGGCCAGCACTGCCTTGATTGTACATTCTGGAGCCAACCTCTGCTTGAGTCCATATAATATCCCTGCTGTGGTTTGGGGTGCAGAGATGCATGTGAGGAGGGTAGGGCATAAATCACTGTCCCTCTATGCAGATGAGGAAACCAGCTCAGGCAGGGTGAAGGGCCTTGCAGTTCACACAACTTGTCTGGCAGCCCCAAATGAACCCTCAGACCATAAGCTCTCGTCCTCCTCATAGCCACCCCCAGGCTCCGACCACGAAGCAGACTACAGTATCTCAGGTGCTCCTCAGTAAGTGCTCCACAGGCTCCCCCAGGGTCCCTTCTTCCAATTAGAAGGCAGGGTTGACACCAGACCACTTGCCTCCCTGGCCCGTGGAGGGGTGGTGGCCAATTATTTGAAGATTTTAAAAAAACAAGAAGCCCCTCTGAGAACAAGCAGACAGCAGCAAATTCCACAGCCACAGGACACAGACACTGAGCGGCATGTGGGGAGACAGAGTATGCTAAAGAAGCGGAAACCCAAAACTAAACTCTCAGGGAAGACTGTCACTCCAAACCAGCTTGCCCCTAAAATGTGTGCATGCTACTTACAGAATGTGCAGAAGAGCTATGCTATAATTAGCTGATGCTGGTGTGAATTTCTATTTATGAACAACTGAGAATTAGCATGTAAGATACAGGCCTGATCTTCACATCCTCGATGAAAACAAATAGAAGAAAATATAATTTTCTAATAATGTTTCTAATATGTATATATTACCCCAAGTATTTAAAGCATTAATGCACTTTGATTTAGTTGGCAGTAAGTCCAGCCTCCACAGGCGTTAAGGAGGCTGAGCACTACTAGGAAAGTTCCTCCTCCCACCCTCAGATTCAAAGGGAGTCGTGTCTCCACTCGTTCCGGGCAAATCAGATTTAAAGTGCTAACACACGGCACCTGCCAGGAGAGGCTGTAACTCGGTGACAAGCAAACCTGCCACAGCCTGGCAGCTGAGGATTGTGGACTCCTTCCTAACTCTAAAGTGCCAAGAGGCAGCACTTGGGCTGGAGTTATCCCCGTAAGAAAGACCAAGAACCTACAGAAGAATGTGGTACAGGCAGGAACGCTCAGGGTGAGCCTAGGCCCAGGGCCTCCAGGAGCACGGGCTCAGCTTCGCGTGTGGGGACCCAGAGAAATTTGGGGACAAGGTTGCGGAAAGGAGGGAAAAGATCCTCACAAATGTCTTCCCTCTCCTCCTCCTGGACCTGGGCCTTCTAGGGCAGCCTGCAAGTGGGCACAGGAGACAGGGCGGTCTCTACCCTCTGAGCCTTCATCTGGGAACAGAACAGAGCTCAGCGCCATGGTACACGGTGTTCCCCCTTACGGACCCCATTGACGGTGGTGTTGGGGCCCTGACCTGGCCTGTTTACAAACTCTGGAGCCCTGGACACCAGGAGAAGAGTTCTAGGGACCGAGACTGTGACCAGCCTGCACGTAGGTCACTATGACAGAGAAGAAGCGCTGGTGTTTTTCTTCTCACAGCTAAATGAACACCCCTAGGTCAGGAAAAGTCAGCCCACTCCATCTGCGTTTTAAACTCCCAGTGAAGAGACATAATTAGCTCATTACACACACACACACACACAAAGCAGCCCCAGTGAGTCAGCAGTAAATCAACAGTCTTCATGGAAGAATTAATAACAACCAAATGGGATCAGATTAAGAATCAGTTTATAAGCAAGAAAGATTAAGAGCTAGCAAGGTGAAGGCCAAGAACTGCTCTCAGGCCACCGTCTGGTTCTTGGTGGGTGCTAAGCCAGGTAACAACTGTTTAGTTCATGGGGGCCCTCAGAGGGTCCGGGTAGGGGGCTGAACACAGAGGGGCTTCAAGCCAACCTCTTCCTGGAGCATCTTGATTCTTCCTTACAGGACTAAGTCTTACAACACTGTGAGAGGGAGAAACATCCGGGGCCTGGGAGAGGAAGAGCGGAGGGAGGGAGAGAGAGAGCAGAGGTACCCTGTGCAAACCCCGCTCCTACTGTGTCACTGGCGCTGTACCCATTGACCACCGCCTTGCCGCTCAGCTCGATCATCTGGTGCAGCCTCAGCTTCCGGCAGTAGATGGAGGCCGCCTCGGGCTCCAAGGCAATGATGAGCTGCTCCGAGTTCTCCGGGGAGGCCAGCCCCGCCTAAAAGAAAGCAGAGACTGGGACTCACTGTTCCCTGGGACCCACTCGGACACCCACGCCTCGGGCTGACCACTTACTCAAGCTTATGGGGGCCACTCCTTCCCCAGCCCTCAACACCAGAGCTCAACACCAGGGTGACCAGGTGCTGGGCCCCAAATTGTACAAGTACCCTACAGAAATACAAGGCTCTCTGGCCCATGGGTCTCTTGCACCTGGGGGTTGCTCAGCCCAGAACTAAGAGGCACTGAGGGAGAGGCAGAGAGGTTATGTACTTTGGGTGGGGTGGTGCACCGGATGGGGCTCAATTCTGAAGTGCAGGATGGGCAGAGTTGCAACAACCTGAAAACTCTGAAAATCAACACAGGGCAGAGGACAGGCTACCTATTCCCAGTGGCAGTGAGCCACGTGATCTGAATGAGCCGGAGAAGACCCCTGTCTTGGTGGACCCCAGCTGGGCAAGCATCTGACTTTGCAGTTCGGGGACCTGGGATGTTGTAGCCCTGGGAGGGCCCCTGCATTAGGTTGCTGGGGTGACATGGAAGCAGAGGCTCCTGGAGAAAGCCCCTCCTAGAACCCCAAGGAGCCCCTCATTTTCTGGAATGTGGGTTGACAGTCTGCTGAAAGTTATCTTATTCAAAGCCTTTATCCTTTTAATAAATTTGTATTATACATTTATCACATATAATAAATATTAGTAATATCCCCAAGTTCCCATCTGCAGCCTCTCTAAGCAAACATTGGAGGCAGAAACGCTTCTGCTCTGTGACATGTGCCCTGCCTCAGTCACAGCCTCTCTGGGCCCTGCCCCAGGACCACCCTTCTGAGGCGCTTAGAGCACTGGGCCTTGGCCTACAACTGGGTCCCTGCCTGCTTCCCACGGCCCTGGCCTGGAGCAGGCCTTGCTGTGCAGGCTACTCAGGTGATGGGATTTCCCTGGCCACCAGCACGGTGGAATCTACGGTGGTTCTTGTCACCATGCAGGACTTTGTTGCTGTTTCCTAGGGAACCTGGAGGTGCTGCCCTGGTCCCACACCCTCTTCGGAAGAGGACAACCCGAGCTGAAATGCGCTGGACTTTTCTCACAGATCAGGACAGAAGGACCCCTAATGTGGCACATGCACAAATAACTTCCTCACTAGCTGGGCTGGAGCATAGGCAGAGGGGCTTAAGCAGGGAAATGTGGGCAGGGACATGTGATGGAGTCAGGTGGGAATATCAGAAATGCCACGGATCTTCTGGGCTTCTCATTAAGTTCCTTCCCTTAGTGTAGAAAGATGCCCAGGCCCAAGGAGGTGATCAACCGTCAGGCTTTGCTGAGGACAAAGGGGTTTGTAGCATCGAGGACCTTACTGGGTGAGGAACAAGGAAAGACCATCTTCAAAGGAAAAGTACAAGCGTGTCTTCCAAAGTTCAGACTAGAAATCCTCGATGCTACAAACCCTGGAAGGTCCTCATAGTCTCACTTTGGATTTCTTCTTTTGGGAGTCTTGGGACTCGTGTTCAAAGGTTTCACCATTCACATATCCACATCCTATTTCGCTGGAGAGGGGAAGCTCAGCCCCAGGAAAGTCCCCAAGAACTCAGAGTAAAAGAAGACAAGCAAAGATCCTGACTACTCAAAAGCCGCCTCACGTCCCACTAAGGTATCGACTGACCAAATAGGCCCCTATGTGAGGACAAGAGCTGCTGAGCCTGGGTCATGGCAGGGAGGGAGAAAAGACTGGGTGTAAGTGCCCTGTTCCATACCCACCCTGTTCCTGAGATTCTGCACAAGAACTCAGACTTGGGTGGGAAATATTTCTATGGAAAAGTCAAAGCAGAGGCTTGAGTGAAAAGATACAATTGAAGGCCACCTGAGTGTGCTGGCCTGTGGCTGACAATCCTGCAGACAGCTCTTCTCGCTGGGAAGCTCCCACATCTTGACATGAAAAAACACACCCAGGATGACCCAAGTCTGCCCCCAGTGCCCAGGCTGTATGCTGCAGGGGGTCTTTCACCCCCCCACTCGCCAGCTGGGCTGGCCTCAGCCCTAGAGCAATGGTTTGGACCCATTTCCACAAAGGGCTCTGTGCAACACCCAAGAGAAGATGCTGACGGAGGGTGAAGGTGAACGGTGCCCCACTCCAGAGGGGAAGAAGCAGGAAGATCAGAGAGAGGCCTGGGCAGCGTTTGGGAGACACAATAATCACACCCCGTCCGGACCCAGCCCTTGCCACACTTTCCAGTGAGACTGAGGGGCTGTGTTCTCACCAGTAAATGCCGGTGGAGCAGCAGATACAGGGCGGCCGGGGAGGAAGCAGCTGGCTCTATTCAGATTCTACCTCCCCAAGAGGAGTAGCAGAGTAATGCAAAAGAATCTTCCAGACTCCCCAAATCCCAGATGTCTTATCTCTGGCAGGAGGATGCTGTGCTTGGAAGTGTGAGCTCTGTTTCTGCACGAACATTCACACCACTTACGACAGCAGCCCTCCAGCCTCAGGAGACCTATGGGTCTATGTGCCTGAGATCGGGCCAGGGTCAGTCGGCGCAGGACATTCTCTCCGCCTTTGGAGCTGGTACCATGCTGTTCTCTCCCGACTGGGGCCCCTCCCAAGCACTTCACATGGGCTGTCTCCAACACATCTAGCTTTTCTTATAAATGGTACATTTTCTAAGGGCAACAGCAGGTCCTCATGGCTGTAACACACAGTAGGCCTTCGGGGACAGCTGCTAAGCCAATGAACCCACTAGTCCTCCGGCCAGCCTTCCTGCTGTACTTTCCCAGCCCTCCTTCCTGCTGCACCCAATACAGGCATTCCACAGACACCTGGGAATTGTGCAAAGAGAAAGTGCTCGAAGGAAGAAGCATCCTGTTCCATTGACTCCTGCAGGAATCAGGGAAGCAGAAGCAAACTCGTAGTGGCTTTTTAGAGCCTTCCTTCGCAGAGCTCTACTCAGGAGGAGCAGGTGAGAAAACCACCCTCCAGGGAGCCACAGAAGCGGGTGTTTACCTCCCAGCCCTCCCCCTCCTCAGCCCTGCAATCTGCCAGGAAAATCTGCCAAAGGACTGTGTCCACAGCTGAGAAAAATGGCCAGGCCCATTAAGGGCTCTGCCGGCCTGTCATCTGACTAAAAAAGGCTCCAGCTGCACCAGCCCTGGGTGTGATGCCCTTTCATTTGTCCTGATTGGATTATTTTCACTGCAGCTTATTCAGATTGGGAAGCAAACGAAAGCTGCGTCTCCGTGTCACATGAGCTCATCATACATATGGGAGCATCATTTATTTAACAGGTTTCTGGAACCTACTAGAGTTACATATCTCAGGCAAAATGCATTTAGAAAAAACTAGACTGTTTCCTATCCACAGTTCCCCAGGTTCAGTGGATCTCTCTAATTCCAGGTCCTTCCCAAAGGCCTCAAAAGAGGGACCTGCTGTTCTTTCTGCTACCATCTTGTCACTGAATGCTCTGAAAGGATCGTAGGTATCCTGTGTCTGTGAATTATAAAAGACAGAGACTTTTGTCACCATACACTGAGACCAGCAAGCTTGGAGAATTTCATGCATCAAATGTGACTACATGCAAGACTGTAGGCCTCATAGGCAGTGATTCAAGCAGACGTCTGGGACTCCATGAATTTAGCCTGCTTGCCTGGGCCCTGAATTCGTGCCCAGAAAGCCTCTCTCCAGCCTGGAAGGGGGGGGTCCATGTTTCCCACGCAAGTGGAGTGACACTTGGCGTTTCCTAACTGGCGCCACGGCACATTGGTTTTAGCTAATCCTCCAGCTCTTCTGCCTGAACTCAGGCCAACGGGATACATGGGGGTGGGGGGACCAGAGGTAATCGCCATCTTGGAGAAGCAAACAGATTTCCACTTGATTAGATGCCTGGTGAGCATGCTCAGAAGTCAATGAGCAGAGAACTATGAATATGAGAGAGAGAGAGAGAGAGAGAGAGAGAGAGAGAGAGAGATCAAGGGTTTGTCTCACAATTACGCATACTAACAATTCCAAAGATCTGTAGTTGGCAAGCTGAAGACCTAGGAGGTGAAAGAGTTGTAAATCCTGTCTAAAGGCCAGAAGTCATGACCCTGGAAGAGCCTATGTCTTGGTTTGAAGGCAGGGAAAAAAATGAGATCCCAACTCAAAGGCAGGCAGGCAGGGAGGAGCCATCTCACCTCGCTCAGGAAGGACAAGCCCTTTGCCCTGTTCAGGCCTTCAGTGGGTCAGAGGAGGCGCAACTGCACGGATGAGGGACATCTGCCTTATGGGTCTACCTAGTCGCAGGCACCAGCACAACGATTTTTATGTAACCAAACATCTGGGCAGCCTCTGGCTCAGTCAAGCTGACCCACAGAATTCACCACCACAGGTTCACCTCTTTCTTATTCTGTATAACAAAGGCTGAGTGACATGAAGTGGAGAGATGGGTCAAGCTTCACTTCATTCTGCCCTGGGACACTTCCAGAGGACAAGCTGAAGAGACTTCAGAGAAAATGCAAAACAACCATATCTACAGTGCACCCCCGTAACCCCAAACTAGGAACCACTCAGCCCTAAGCAACCTGAGGTCAGGGACTATGTCTCAGTCAGCTGGATGAGTCCGGTGCCCATGATAGCCTGGTACACAGAGGCCCCAGTTTCGGTGTCTAATGCATGAATGAACAAATGAACAAAAAATTATCAATACTAACTTTACATCTACTGTCATGGTAAATTGAACACAAGTATCAAAGCCGAATTGCAAAGGGTCAAAACCTAAGCTGCAAAAACACAGTAGCACACGAATCTACCCAGTGTCAAGAACACAATGCCTATCTACAGAGCATCCTTGGGCTTCAAAAAGCAAATTCCCCACAGCCACAAAATGGCCACATCAGTCCCTGCCAGGAGCTGCTGGCTCTTTCCTGTCTGAGGGGCCATTTTTATTCCACTAAAATGAAGGTAACTGTGCCCTGTCCCTAACTAACTTCCTTTTCAGACTGTCCAGTGTGGGGCCTGCCTCCTGCACCATATCTCAGAGAAACACTCCCTGGAAGGGCCAGCCCATAGCTTCCACAACCCCGACAAATCAACCGGTTGCAGCACCTCTCTCTTTTCCAAGCTAAAAATAAGATTTGACCCTTTTACGGGTCACACATATGTTGCTGACATTTTCCTGTAGGCTGGGAAAAGCAAGTCAAAGCCATGAATCTCGAATATCCTTCCTGGGAAAAGCTCGGAGCAGTGGGGGCTGTTTCTTTCCCACCTTTGGGCACTAAAGATTGACAACACAGAAAAAGCACAGTGATGCCCAGAGCTTCGATGAACAGCTAAAATGCATTCATTTTTCTTCTCTTCTGAAAAGAAACTGCCTCTTTCTGGAACTTCCGCCCTCTTCCCTCATCCCTAGAAAAACAAATCTATTTTTGGCTGATCCACACATGAAGCCAGATTCTCAGGCCACACAGAGGAAGAAGAGAGGAGAGGAAACAGCCCAGGAAACAGAGAGTGATGGGAGAGGATGCTCCTGGCCCTTGACCCTGTGTAAGCTGCACTCAGCGCGCTGCCTGGAGCAGGTCCTTGGGCGCTGAACCAGAGCAGGGCACAGGGCGCGTGAGGCCATTTTGCTGCACTGTGGGCTCAGGGCCCATTCTGTGGGTGTCTTGTGATGAAAGTTGGTCACCAACTGAACATCAGAGGCCACCCCGGGGAAAGTGGGCAGGACATCTTCTGAGAGGGCTGATGGAACAAGGGCACAGCTATTGCTTTGGTGATGGGCCTCCCCCACCTGAGGTAGCAGACTCAGAAAACTGACTCTTGAGGTACAAAGAATTGAGGCTCCGGGGCGTAGGTTCTTCTAAAACCAGGATTTGGGTTCAA
This sequence comes from Fukomys damarensis, assembly GCF_012274545.1. Lineage (NCBI taxonomy): Eukaryota > Metazoa > Chordata > Mammalia > Rodentia > Bathyergidae > Fukomys > Fukomys damarensis. The sequence goes on along the minus strand of NW_022900920.1, from coordinate 20,586,673 downwards.
CAGAGGCCAGCTCTGTACAGGGGATGGGAATACCGGTCAGCTCGGCCAGCCATCCTGCCACAAGCCAGACCCTCACAGGAGACCATCAAGACACAAGTTGTCTGCAGGTGCAAGAGCTGGAGCCACGAGGGTTTATGGAACCGGTCCCCACACAGATGAGCACAGATGGCACTGAGGTCCTGTCTCTAGGCCAACATTTACTGATGGCACACCGGGTGACCACGCCACCATCGTCACACAGGCATTTCCCACCACGCAGGTGACAGCCCTTTCCCCTCTCCGGTGCCCTGCATGACGCACACAGAGGAGAATCACCTTTATTTCCCAGATGCAGATATACAGTTTTTAGCCTCCAACCAAACTAAAATGCCTGGTTCATAGCTAATCGCCTTATTTATTTATTTATATTTAGTTAGCGGTTGTGGGGTTGAAGAGCCACAGCTGCAGCCCTTTTTTATTTTTTACTTTCAGACGGGTTTCCTTCCATCAGTCACTGAGTTTCCCAGGCTGGACTCAAACTTATGATCCGGGCTTACAGACATGCACCACCAGGCTCCATTTACTCGCTTTTCAAATATTCTTGTTTTCCAAGCCATTTCTTTATGGCTCTCTCATCCACTCACCACAGAGAAACATCTTTGAGATCCTAGCCCCAGGGAACCTACCGTGGAAGCACAGCCTGGAAAAATATAAAGACAGAAAGAAAATGGAGCCCGACCCCTGTCGTTGGGCGGGCGCCCGACTTCTCTCCCAGGAGGAAGCTGAGAAGCAAGAAGGCTCCTTGTCCCCATGCCCTTGTCCCTTCCTCACTGCGTCTAGAGGAGCTGTGAAAGCTGGACAATCCCCGAGCGGACCCCGCCCCAGGCATCCCAGGCTCTTCTCCCTGACCCCACCAACGCCAACTTCTGCCCTCACCTGGTAAGCAGCTTGTCTCATGAACTGCTTGGCCGGCTGTTTCCAGATGGCAGGCACCGTGATGACCCATCTGACATCAGAATTCTCGAACTCTGAACCCGCCTGGTCACTCAGCTCCTGGAGCCAAGAAAGTGAGGGCAGCAGGTCAATCTGCATGGCTGGTCCCTCAGGGCAATTTCCTGGGGCTTCACTGAGAATCCAGGTTTCTGGCCACAGACTCTGGAGCAGTCTGCTCCGGCAAATCCCAGGAAATTTCTGAATATGTAGCAAGCTGGGAGCTCTGTCTCCTTCCACTTGCTGAGGAACTCGGCAGAGAGAGGTGTGAGGCAGACCAAAATCCCTTCGGCTACTTCCTAGGCATGGGACTTGGCTGAGTGACAACCTTTCAGGCTCAGTTTCCATGTCTACACAATGAGGGCAGTAATACCTGGCTCACGGGTTGTGCGGAGGATTGTGAGCTGCTACTGAGAGCCTGTAGTGTGTCCACCCCTTGGAGCACTCGGCGCGCCCTGCTGACCCATTCAAGCGCCTGGTTAGGAAGGGAATCTGAGCCCTTTCCTGCGGATGGGAACACTGAGACTTACCCATGGTCTGCTCCTTTCTGACCACTATAAAGCTAGCAGCAAATGAAGGGCCAATATTAGGCCCAGACCTAAGTCTGCCTTGACTTTAAAAGCCAAGGTCTTAATTAAACTGTCACCTTTGGTCTCAGGTCTAGAACAGTGCCATCTAACAGCCAGTGGCAGCGGCCGTCGTGGTTGTCGTCACTGTCATCCGCCTTCTGTGTTTGGGGTCAGGGGCTTCCTGGCAGGACAGGGAGGATGTGGGTGACGCGACCTAACCATCAGTCCTACCTTCAGTGCCTGCTCCTTAAAGTACTGCAGGGCATAAGCAAAGATTTCAAGAGCTTTGACTTTCTTTCCATTTGCTGCGGTCAGGTCTGTATCCATGGTGAGGTCCTGGGAGTGGTAGGGAAGGAAGGAAATAATAAGATGAAGGAGAGACGTGCTTTGGCTTTGGGGCCTGCCGCTTCGGGGCCTGGGGAATCATGGGGGCCGTGTCTGTATTTCCCCAGGGCTGACAAGGCAGATTAGGATGGTGTGTACCCCAAGACAGGGCCTGTAGCATTGTTCCCTTACCGTGTGAGAGGTTCTGGCTGCTCCCCCCGCCACCCACACACACCCTGGGCTTCTCTGGGAACAAAGGTTTGGGGGAATAGCAGAGGCCCAAGGGAGAAAACAAAGAGCAGGTGTCACTCCCAGTGTCATTTAGGCACTACGTCCACACGTGAACACACACGGTCGCCCTCAGAAGCCCCAAGGAGGCCTAAATCATGCCAACTCACTGCCATGCATGACATTAAACAGACGTGAAGCTTTCATTTGCTAGCGAGTTGCCATTCGAGTTACCAAAATAGAAAAGCTCCTATTTTAAGCCCTGCCCTGTCTAATCCTCTGGGAGCCCAGCATCACTGCCTCCCTTCCAATGCCAGAAGCTACAGCCGCTGCTGCACCCGGACCCGGGACAGACAATGCTCTGCAGAGCCCAGATGCTGGGGGAACAGAGGTCATTAAGAACTGATGAGGAAAGTCCCGGTGGGGTGGAGGATGGGCAGGAAGTGGGAGTAAAATCAGGAGGAGGCCCCTGAACCAACAAGCTCATTACTGCTAAGAAAAAAAAAAATCAGTGGGGCCTCTGAATGATGCAGGGTAGATAACTATGCTTCGCCTTTGGAGCGAGGAGGGACGCTGAGTTACAGAACCAGCCTTGTGCAGCCGCCAGGTGTGTGGTGACCCACTGCACGCACTCGCTCCTCCCAGCCAGCCACCTCCTTCTCATGGTACTCAGCAAAGACACCCCAGTTTTGGGACCCCAGGCACAGGAAGGTGGCCAAGCACCAGAAAGAGCTGGCTCTGGAAGAGAAAAAAATCCCTATGCTTCTGTCTCCACTTCCGCAATCCCAATACTCCGCACCAAATCCTGTAAGGAGGATCAGGTCCTGGCATCTGTCTGCACACAGAGACACCCACAGATGAGCATGGGGCCCTGGAAGGCAAGGGCTCGCTGCTGAGTTTACTATTCACATTTGTTTTCTCATCTGCAAAGAGCAGCAGACAAAGGAAAGCAGGGCCAATAGGAGCTAACACTTGACTAGAATCTATCCTGTGCCAGGCACAACTCAGAGACATTTCTATAATTGGAGTCTTCTAATCCCTACAATATCCCTGTGAGCAAGACACTGTCACTGTCTCCATTTTACAGACAAGGTGAAATGAGGCACAGCAGCATTAAGTAACTTGGAATAAAGCAACACTTTGAAGGCACTAGAGGCAAGATTCAAATCCAGGCCACCTGGCCCCAGAGTCTTGGTCCTAAACACTATTACCACCACCTGTGTCTCTAAGCGCTCAGCGAGCAGGAACAGCTACAACAGTGCTGATGAACGTTTCAGAGCTTTCAATGATGCAAACAGCCCTCTGTGGCACATGTGCCATAGGTTCGCCACCACTGATGTGGGATAAAATGTCTAAGTTGAAAAAAAAAATCCATGCTGTGCCCAGAGTTGCCTTTCTTATAAGTTTTAGGGGTGGGAGGGGGGGTGCTTCTCTTCCACAGTTTACAAGACACAGGTTTGCTGCAAGCATAACTGAGGCCACAGTGCTTCCAGTTCCTGGCACTTGATGTCTTGAGTACCCTCCCACACAGAGGGTTGACCTGACAGCTGTTACCAGTTGTTCCCTGCAAACTGGTTAGTTAATAGCTACTGCCCGAAATCCCCCACAACTGTCCCTGACCCTTGAGTTGCTCCCTATGGATAGAGGACCCCCTGATCTTCCAATAATCCAACAACCGAAGGGGGAACTCCTGGCACAGCAGGCGGACCCCAGCCCTCTCTACCTATGCAGCAGCCAGGGTCCCCTCTGACAGACGAGTTGTTAGATGCTACGAGTATTGCCCTGCTCACATGTGATTCAGAAAGCATTGTGCTGTTTCTAAAATCAAGGTGAACAGACATGAGTTTCTGCTTGGGAGATACTTAAGGGTCCCCTGGTTTGCAGAGATGCAAAGGCTGGAAGCTGGAGGGCCCCTGGTTCTCTTAAGCAGAGAACTTGGGCCAGGTAAGAGGCTTGCTCACCCCTGTAGTGTGCAGCTTCATCTTGAACTTCTCCAGGTACAGCCACTGCTTGGCCTCATTGGGATCCAGGTCATGGTAGAAGTCCCTGGCAGCATACCCAAAGCTGTGGAACTTCCTCTCGGGGGTCAGCAAGATGGTGGTTGGGGTCTTCTGGTTGGACACACCAGGGTCACCTCCTTCCCATCGCCTACCACCAAGGGAAGCCAGAGGTTATGGGGATTTCTTTCAAAATCCCAGTGCGGGCAGCAACTGCTGTATGTACGACTGTCGTGGCTGAGGGTGCCCAGACACATTCCAGGTCAGTTGGCTGGGTAGTGGCTAGAGACACAACTTCAGTTAGCAAGGAAAAGGGAGGGGGGCCGGTGCCACATTACTGCTCAATAACAAAGTCTGCCTGCATCCTTTCAGCATTACTGAGTCGCAACTGTATGCCACGAGCTGGTGACACAGGGCTGAAATATTATGTCTCTGGTTTCAAATAACTCACAATCTCTTAGGTAATGAGGTTTTTTTTGGTTTGCAGTTTTTCATCTGCAAGCACAGGGGCCCAGGGAAATGGCCTGATGGGTCAAAGAAGGCAGGAGAGCCAGGTGGTGGAGCTCGGGGGGGAATGCAGAGCTCAGGAGAGACTAGAAGAAGAGAAGGGCAGTTGAATCTCAAAGGAGGGAAGGACACCTAGGCTGCTCGGAGGAAGCAGGCACTGGGCATGTGTAGGTGCCATGTGATGGTGTTGGTTAGACCAAGAGTGTGCAGAGGAGAAGGGTGACTGGGCAAATGAGGATCGTGGGAAAGGGGATTGCAAAAGTGGTTGGAATGAGGCTGGGGAGAACCCTGAGAACTTACAGAGTCAAGGTATGAATAACGGGGCGCTACTGAAGGTCTTAGAGCAAAGGCATGGCAGAATCAGAACAGACCAGAGAGAGAGAGAGTGACAGGAAGCCAGGAGGAGGTGAGGGAGAGGTCAGGCCTAGCCTGAGAACAGGAGTGAGAACGTGACAGGCAGGAAAGGCAGAGATGCAGGGATGTGGAGCTGGTTCAGAGGGAGAGAACAACCACTTGGATATGGTGGTGAGCAGGAGAGCAGGGGCCCGGAGCTGTGAGCTTGGGAGCCTGGAGGAGACGGCGTGGACAATCAGTGAATGGTCCTGACCAGGGAGGGGCCGCAGGGACTGGGGGGGGGGCCCACTGGTGTGTGTGGTACTGAGTTTCTGGGGGCTGAAGACACAAGCTCTCCGCTTGGTGACAGCTACAGTGACAAGACGCAGTGAGAGGAGCGAGGGGAGCATCAGGGGCAGAAGTGAGAACCCACGGTCGTGTGCCAAGGAGGAACCAGAAAAGACAGAGAAGGGTACAGACACACGAGCAGGAAGGAGTGATGAAGTTTCCTTCCCTCTTCCAGGCACACAGAAAGGGAAGTGAGTGGGGAAGGCTGGTGTCACTTTGCTCTTCCTCTCTCCTCGGGGGTTGCTGCCCAGAGCTGCTGAGCACCCAGGCTGCTCCCCACGTAGCCAGGTCCCAGCCACACGGCCCTGGGCACAGCCTCAGGTGGAGATTTGCCGTGGAGGGGAAATGAGTCACATCTCCTGGCCCACGGGAGAGGTGGCTGCACCCTGTCTGAGCTCAAACCTGTTGCCTGCACTGCCTCACTATGCACTGGCAGGGCCGCTGGCGTCGATGGGGCACAAACTCCAGGGAGATTTGCCACTCAGGTGGCCAATTTCCCAGTCAAACTCTGTCAGGATGCAGGCCTCAAGCTGGGAGCCAAAGTCCTCAAGGTGACTGCACGGAGACACAGGGCTGGTTCTTATGACATGGATTTCACAAAAGGACCTGTCAGTACTATTAGTGGTGACACTTTCGGCAGATAATGACCCCATGAGCTTTTTCCCTTCGAATTTTTATTCCTTCACTCCCATTTAAATGCAAAGTGTTAAACTACCTCATTCTAACCTTTATAACTCTGTATCGTGGTTATGCTAAGATGATCTGACTGAAATAAAATTGAGATACAGCCAGTCTCCTACAGAATCTCTCCAATAACTAAGATAACATCTCTGAGGCCCTGAGCCATGCTGAGGCTGTAAGTGTCCTCTAGGCAAGTTCAAAGTTACTTTTACTCTTTTTTACCCATATTTTCACTGCTTGCCTATTCTGTGGAAGTAACATTTCTCAGAATTACATGGAAGCTCATAAACATGGATTTGTGCCCTTTTCCAATCCTCCGAGCCTCCAAACATCTGTGAGGTCCAGCAGAGACAGACACGTAGGGCCAACCAAGCACTGAACAGTATGCGGTCATCAGGATTCACTAACATGACTAGTTTTCCATTATTTTCTAGTAAGACCACCCCCAAGGGCCTCTGGAGCCTCACAACTGTGGCATCAGGCTGAGCCCCTCTGGTTTTCAAGAGAAAGTAGGGCCTAAAGCAAGGTTTTAGGGTGATGTGAGTGATACACAGTACTCTATAGAAATACCTACAATCTTACTCTGGAAGTCATGACTAAATTCCACAATTGCTCACATAAAGGCCATGCAAAACCAGTTACAGTGGCTCTGAAGACATCCTGTGGGTGGGGAATCAAGGTGATAAATCCCAGGTTTCCAAAGCTTTGAGGGAAACAGATGTGCATGAAGGTCATGGGCCAAGACTGGGAGAGATGGCATTGGTGCCAGCAGAGATCCGAGTCCTCCCAGACACTAGATCTTGGGGTTGTACAGTGTGAGGATTTGAGGAGCTATGCTGTGCGTGGTGGCATGGGGGGGTGGTGTCTCACACAGGCACCCCGAGAAGCACTCGGTCAAATTTCCTGTTAGAGTCACTTAGCTGACATTCACACCTCACTGCTTTCTCTCAAGCCTGGCACTTTCTGTCTTTGGTGGTGTCACTGGCAGTCTCTTCCCTTGGGAGAGCCAGAACCTCCTCTGATAATCTTGTTTTACATGCTGAGCATTCACTTAATCTGCATGAACACTCACTTTACAGATGAGGAGACTGAGGTTTAACAGGGTCAAAAACTGCCTTAGGTCACATAGCAAGTGGCTAAGCCGGCATCTGGACTACCTCCATCACAGTCAGCTGGCCCCTCTCATGCAGGCCATACCCTGGAATTACGAGGGAGTTAGACGTACTACACAGTCCCTCCCCAGATAACTAAGTCAGAATTAAACCAATATCCAACAAATGGCGACCTGGAGCCCGAGGTCAGAATGGCTTGTCTAAAGTGGCACAGAGGGTCTGGGCTGAGCTGGACCAGAATCCCAGGAAGCCCCTGAAGTGCCATATGCCATTGCAGTGGCTAGCCTGGGGTTCCACAGTGCAGTGGCTGATAAGGTCACCTGTCCTCCCACCACGGCACTCACCTCATCACGTGGATGCATTCTGGCTCTTTGGTGAAGCTATAGGCATAGCCACTGGATGTGGTCCCGAAGTCGATGGCCACCACAACAAGAAATGTCTGCTGTTCTGAGACGTTGGAGTTGGCATCATTCTGCAGAAATACAGTGAGGTGAGGCCAGGCTTGGCCTTCAGGAAGACCTCAAATTTGAGCAGTTCCACTCCGCAGTGCCACTGCCGCAGGAGGAAGGATGCCCACACTTTGGAACAGGTTCCCATGTAGCATCCGTGGGGTGAGGGCAGGACAGGCCAGCCCCACCTGAGTGACTCAGGGAGAATGTGGGCACCAAGGGAGGCCAGGCTGACTGGACGAGAGCACTGCCTGCAGCCTGGCTGCTTCCCTTCATTAATTGTGTGTGCTTGCATGAAGTTAATTACAGAAATGCTGCCATCAGGGTGGAAACCTCAACAACTCCTTCGACTCTATCCCTTAGTCCCTGTGCCAACCTCCAGCTGATGCCCCGAGTACTCTGCCAGCTGTGCCGTTCATGCCTCCCACTGACCTCTCCATCTGTGCCAGCATATCCTGCATGTGAGAGGGCTCGGCACACCCTGCCGGGTCCTGCACACCCTGGTCCTGCTGAGCCCTGTGCCCTCAGGGCACAGAGCCTTTCCCTTTGTCAGATCACTAGGGCAGGTCACTCCAGGTTTCCTAAGGTTTCTTTTTTTAAGCAATGTAGACTTTCTTCATTTTTTAAACTCCCACAGAATTCTATATTATACAACAACACATTTTAGATTTGGCTGGATTGGTTGAAGCAGGGATAAGAACACTACTCACTGGCTTCTCCTCTTACTGCCCACTCCTACCCATGCCACTCTGAAGCTCCTACAGGGTGCAACGTTTGAAACCACAGGACCTGGCCAACCCTCCCGGTTTTTCCAGGACTGAGGTAATTTCCAGGATACAGAAATTCTGGTGTAAAACTGGGACATTCCAGGAAAACCAGGACAAATTGGTACCCCCTACTCAGTGATGGCTCTAAAGTTCCCAGCAGCGCCTTTAGAGAGCTGAGCACCCTGTGCAAACTGCCCATTCCTGTTGGCTACAGATACACCCCTTTGAACGGCTGCCCCACACTGTCTATCTCCTTCTGAAGTGCAAGCTGGGGGAAGCTTGCTGTAGGCAAAGACTGCTCAGCCTTCTCCCTTGGGCAAGCTGCTCTGCAGAAGCAATTACTCTGCACAGGCTTGTGGATATGGCCGGTAACTGCAGTGGGCAAAGGCCCTGCATTTCACTGGTTCACCTGCCAAAAATGGCTACTTCCTTTCAAAAGGATGCTGTACAGTCTCTGGGCCCTGAGTCATTAAAGAGCTGCTTCTACCCTGCCAGATCATGTTACCCACCCACACTCACAGCTCCAGTCTCACCAGCCATACCACGAGTCTTTTTGAGCCCAGGAAGGGAAGACACATGGCGGGGTCCATGTGGCTGGTAATGGGTCAGTTTGATCTTTGCCCAGTGGACATAGGAGCTGCCCAGCAGCCTAAACTGTTACAGCAGACCCAGAGAGCACCACACACACACACACACACACACACACACACACATCCCACGCATACATGCACACAATTTCTTACCACAATATGGGATGGAGAGAGAGGCGTTATTCCTGTGTCTCCAAGACTCCGGGCTGGAGATGAATATGCAGATGTGGGGGCTGTTTCTGAAAGGAAAGACAAAGTCTGTTCCTTAGAAATGGCACGGGCTGGCCCAGAGAGCAGAAGTAAGGACTGCACAGCTTTGCCCCTCTGGGCACGTGGCTTCTCAAATGCCAACTAACATGACAAGCAGGGCCAAACCACAGCCAGGAGGTCAGGGTGTCTGCATTCAGGCCAGCAAGCCTTGTGTTTGGCATTTAGACCTTAACCAAATAAGATGTCCCTGCCCCTTTCCTCCCAGTGACTGCCAGACCCCTCCCTATGCCACCCAACCCCTCCAAGCAGGATGGCGAGCCCCCAAAATGCCCCAACCTGGCTGTGGACCCTGGAGACCTAGTTCTTAACCCAGGCTCGTTGACGAACCAGTGGACCCGAATCACCTGAAAGGATGTGCCAGTTTCTGAAGCTTTTTCTGGAAGAGGATCCATGGCCCTCCCCGGGTTCTCAAAGGAGGGTTAACTACCCCATCCTAGGAATCCATCAGTGTAACTTCCAGACAGAGGGTCTAGGCCTGGCAGATGCCTTCCCTCCTTCACCCTCTGGTAGGAGGGCCCCACCAGAGGACGGCGAACTTATCTCTTCAGGGACACTGAAGGTTTCTGACTTTCAGGAGAAAAGCCACAGCAATAAGGCAGCTGGATTAGCAAGCCTGGCCCTGCAAAGGGGGCCCAGAAGAGATACAAGGTCAAACCCTAGAGTAAGCAGCAAAGCAGCACAAACACTATACTTCCGTCAGCTAGATGCTGTTGCAATTATTCAAGCACGGGTGTTTGCTCTGGAGCCTTCTCAGAGCCAGGGCTCTGTCCCTGAGAAGGGTCCCCAAGAAGAAGTGTCCTGGCCCTGGTTAGTCCTGGAATGCTCCACAGTTCCTTCCTGTCTGCTACCCAGGACTGGCAGGGCCCCAGAGCACTCAAGCAAGGACCCCACTGTGTGACCCCACAGGGGAGACGAAGGCCTGATACTGCACGCCTACAGGTACCATGGGCCACAGCAGGCTCTGCATATCCCACTCCACTTAGTCACTGCCTAATACCGGGCAGGAAGGTTTGAAGTTCTGGGAAAGTCTTGTCTGCTTCTGGGGGCCTTGAGGAGTGGCTCCATCTGCCACTTCTGTTAAGTCCCTCTGTGTTGATCCCAGGCTCTTGCAAATTTTTTTTCTACAGAGGGGAACCTCAAACAGCATCATGATAATGGTTACCAAATGGGCTAAGGGATGCAACAGACCATGAAAGAAAGAATGTGAAGACTCAAATCTGCACAATGATTCCCTGATCTGCAGGTGCATGGCCTCTCTCCTCCCAAGGAGGCTCAGCCCCAGCCTCTGTGAGATGTGTGCACAGACACCTGATTACAGAGGCAAGCTTCAACTTATTGGGCAAAGGGCTTGGCAGACACTTCTCAGAGAAGACACATACACTGTCAGAAAGCATAACAAGGGCGAGGCGGGGAAGGGGCAGTTAGCTCAGTGGTGCTGCTTCCTGCCTCAAAAGTGCAAGGATCCCAGGTAACAACAACAACAAACAACAACAAAAAAGAAGAAAGCATATGAAAAGATGTTCAACACTATTAGAGATATACAAGTCAACAACACAATGATACACCACTTCACACCCCACTAAGGGTGACTACAATTTTTTCAAAAGGAAAGGAAAATAACAAGTGTTGGCAAAGATGCTAAAAAATTGGAACCCTTCTGCATTGCTAGTGAGAATGTAAAATGGTGTAACCATTGAGAAAAATACTTCAGCAGTTCCTCAAGAAATGAAATACAGAATTATTGTGTGACCCAGCAACCCCATCCATAGGTGTCTACACAAAAGAGCAGAAAACAGGGACTCAAAGAGTTGCTTGTACATGCATGTTCATTACAGCATTATTCACAATAACCAAAAGGGAGAAACAACCCAAGTACCCATCAACAGATGAGTGGGTAAACACAATGTGGTATATACATACAAGAGAAGAATACTTATAAGAGAATGGCATTTTTATATGTTACAACATGGATGAACCAGAAATTATGCTAAGCAAAATAAATTGGACATGAAAGGAAATATTATATTTTGTAATTCCACAAAATCAACTTGCTCATCTGAGAAAGAACATTATTTTCTATTCCTCTTGGAACTCATGACCCAGTGTTCTTTGAGGGGGTGAGGAGTGAGGGGATCAAATCCAGGGCCTTACACATGCGAGGTGAGACCTCTAACTTGAGCCCAGACTGATGCTCTGACCATAATGGAAAAATTAACTTGGTTCCTCAACCAGTCTGCTGAACTCTACCATCTTTGCTACTCTCCCAGCGCAAGGGCGCTTCTTCCACAGAAACAGGGGGGACTGTGCCTCTCCACCTAGGGGCTCAGCCAGATGACCTTTCGACCTGCTGGTCATAGTTCAGCCCCTTGGGCAGCTTCAGAGAGATGCCATCCAGCCCCAGAGCTGCCTTCCCTCCACCTGCTACCTGGAAGGCCCAGGGCCATGTGTCCACATTTGCACAGAAGGTCTTGGAAGAAACCAAATGTCTAATTGCCCAGAAAATCTGGTGTTGGCAATTAGCAAACAAGCTATTATCCACCGACAATCCATCCACCCTGCTGCTGCTCAGTTCTAATTATCACTCAAACCTTCTCAGGGAATATCCTGGGTGGTTCCACAGACTTGCAAAATAGCATGGGTTGAGCCACACACTGAACACATTCCTGGGGCTCCCAGGGTACTGCGAGGGCAAGGAGGAAGGAGTTTTTGGTTCTCCGTGCTTCCTACCCCATTGGATATAGGGCAGCATGAAACAAAATTGTTTGATTTACCAGGCTTAGAGGCAATTGAGCTTCATGGACTACATTTCTGCCTAATAAATCCCTTTATACCTCTTTTTTTAAACAGCAAAATTCAGCTACGTTGTGTGACAATTTAAGACATAGTGTCTCTGCGTAGGAGATACAGGGGAGAAATATTTCATAGACATCTGTTGTATATTGTGTATACCTCTATCTGCAAGACTATATATCCATATATTCTAAATTGAAGCTATTCACCAGTTAATGTCCACCAATCCAGCATGGGAATACACAAAGCCTGAAGTGACATATTTGTTCTCTGGTTAATATTTCTGTACTTTACAATTTAGGATGTCAGAGTGGTGTTCAGACCTTCAAGGGGAAAGACTATGAGAAAGCCTACTGAGCGGTCAGAGTGCAAAGTTTAATTCTGTTGTCCCTACAAGTCTCAGCAAGACTGAAGACCTTGCATGCCTTGGGTAAATCATGAGGACTAAACACAAAAAGGCCAACAGATTCCTGCCTATTAATCTGAGAATATTTGACAGATGTGAGCTAACAGACAACAGGAGAGAAATGGCACATGGAATGTCTGTGCATACACGGTATAAACTGTGTGCTTCCCTGGCACCAATTACACACAGGCCATTATCTACAGTAAGAAATACTACACGTCACTTAGTTGTAGGCCTGTTTATGCTGCTTCCGTAAAGTCAGTATGATAACGACTTTCCCTGGGTCGCCTCCACCTGAGTGAGACTCCAGCTCAGCACACACACGCTAACTCGGACACTGTGGGAACTAAAAAGAAGTGTGAAGCTAAAAGCTCAGCTTAAGTACAGGTTGATACAGTACAGACTCAGAAGAAAGAAAAGGGGCTGAAAGAAATAAAGCGCAGGCCCAGCTGTGGAGGTAAAGGAAGACTGCTGAGAGAGAGAGAGAGAAGGAAAAGGCTTTACCAGAAAATGCAGTCCATGGCAGAGCTAAACGACGTGGAGTGTGAAAAGATGCCTACCCCACCGTCCCAACTAAGTCACCCAAAGGCCACCCAAAGCATCGTCCATGTCAAGCACTAAGTTACCTGGACGTCCATTACACAGAAGGGTTTCAGGAGTGCATGCCATGAATCAGAAAAACACCTACCATATGAAGAATGCAAACTATCAGCCACAAAGGGGTTCAGTAGCTGAAGGGGAGAGACCCTAGAATTTTCAGGCAAAGAGAAATTAATTCCCTTGGTTCTTAGTTTTAGGTAACTTAATATCCCTTCAGTCACATAGTGTACAGACAATTATTTTAGTTTAGTAAATATAAAAACAAGTTGGATGGCCGGGCACAGTGGTGCAAGCCTGTAATTTCAGCACTTGAGAGGCTGAGGCAGGAGGATCGCTGCAAGTTCGAGGCCAGCCTGGGCTCCATAGTAAGCTCAGGGCCAGCCTGAACTACACAAAGAGGCCCTGTCTCAAAAACCAACCCCCCCACCAAAAAAAAGAAAAGAAAAATCAAGTTGGTAAGGGTTGTTTTATAGATTCACTCTTAAACCTTGAACTCCCATCCCAACACATTCTTTAAGTCATTTTAAAAATAATTTTTGCAGTCAGGAGGGTATATAAACAAATGAAAATCTTTTTTAACCATGTAAAGGACAAAAAAATAAAAGTATTACTCGCCCAACAAGTCTCTTGCCATAATACTGCTGAGAACCCTGAACCAGGTTTTTGAGAAAGAATTAGTTTAACTTTTTAATTAAATCCTCTTCATTGGCCTTAGTAGTGCAGGAATTAAAATGTAGGCTTCAGCTGGATTCCTGCTATAAAATGGGAGACATGTAAAATTCAGGCACATTTTTATTTGCTTCCAGCTCTAATGGCTTGAATCAAAGCAGATATTCTTAAAATTAAAAATAGTCTCACTAAAAGAAGCTCAAGGAGAGCCATAACTCATGAACTTGCTTGTTACTCTTCTCTGCTAGAGACATTCGTCGGCAAATGGCCGTGAGCAGAATGACAGACTTTCTGAGACATGGAAAATCGATCTTGGTCCATAAATACAGCATTTTTACAGATGAAGGCAGAACCGCCGGACAGACTTTATTCTACGGAGCTCCAGACTAACGTGAAACAGGACAGGTGGTCTCACAAAGTGACAGGGTCTTCTCTCCAGACAGTCCTCCTTGCCAGCTTGCAGATCTACCTATCAAATAAACGCCCATTTCAAAATGACTTTTAAGGTGTGAGCCTTAGAATTTAAAAAATACAATATCCATATATTTTTACTTCCTTTTTCCTGTGGGCTTTGAGATGACAGGTGCTTGCCGACAACGGCCTAAAATCAGGTGCCATAAGGAAAAGCCCTCTCTCTTTCCACACAGGCTCTCCTTGCAGCGTTACCTCTGAAAATTCATCAGCTCAAGGTCATGGGTAGGTTACTGGCAAACATCTTTTGAGAAGGAGAATAAAAAATATTTTATTACCCTATAACAGCTTTCATGGCTAGCTGAACTAATGCATTTATTAATGTAAGCTGAACCTCCATTTCAGTAAGTAATTTATGGGCTTTTTTTTTTTAATCGCCATGGTTGGTGTCCAGAGAAAATGGAAATTTTATTGGCATCAACAGGGAGACTCTCTCTCCACGAAGAACTCTGAGTGTAAAATAACCACTTTCCAAATGCTAAATAATAATTATGGAAATGAGCATTCACCACGACAGAAGCCACAACACAAAGCACAGGTGGAATTGGGGGGCTGCACAAGGCCCATGACTCTGGGCCTTCCTGTTACTCTTCCCACCTCCTGAACTGTCCGGGAGATGAGATGTCCCAGTGGAGGAGAATAGGAGCCGCTGGATTTCCCCAGAGACAGAGAAATCCCGGGTCTCGGCAACCCCAGACTGTTAGTGGTCGCTTCACTTTTTCTCTTTTAGCCCCAAGTTCATAGACTGGTTTGTAGGTGTCTGATTTATGCCTGTTTCCAGACAACAGCTGGGAGAGTTGAGGAAAGGCTTTCTACACCAACAGTTTTCATGAGTTGTACTTAGCCACACTGCAGCCCCTGCCCACCAGTACCCAGCAATTGGAGGGGCTCCAACAGATTACCCCGCATGTGGTCCCGAGGTATGTCCACCTGGTTTCTCTCAATTGTTATTTCATCGCTTATGCCCCAGCTCTGACATATCACAGGACTCGAATGACACATGGTTTATTGGCTGGACGAATGGATGGATGGATGGATGGATGGATTGATGAGTGAGTAGTGGTAGATAGGTAGGTAGATAGATGATAGATAGATAGATAGATAGATAGATAGATAGATAGATAGAGATAGATAGATAGATAGATAGATAGATAGATAGATAGATAGATAGAGGATGAAAGAGTGGGTAGGTAGACAAATATTTCCATATGTGCCCAAAAGTAGACTCAGTGGCTATCCACAGATTTGGAGGACCTTCCCTATTTCAGTCACTCCTGTGATATCAAAACCCTTGAGTGGGAATATTAGGAATGAATATGCTGAATTACTGCCAACAATGTGAGATCAGCTCTCAAATCACCCAGACTTACCTCTCTTCTCAGACATCTCTTTTGCCAAGGGAATACTAATTGCTCCCAGGTAAGAAATTTTCTACACTCCCTGCCTGTCACTCTATCTCCAAGCCTTGCCATTTTTACTTCTGGTGTTCCTCACAGTCACTCTCCTCTGCAGAGTCACCCCCAGAACCTGAACCTCCTCCTGAACCTGACCAGAGCTCCTGCCCTATCCAAACCTCACTCACCCTTCAGTCAGAGCTACCTGGTCAAAACTGGGATCTGGTCACATTCCTATCCTTGTCAGGGCCTTCTCTGATGCCCACCCTGCCTGGGATTAAGTCCAACCCACTGCTCTCAGCCCTTTGAAATCCACAACATCTCCATCTGTGGTCTCTCCTTTCCTCCAGCCCTGGCCTTACCAAACCTGGCCTCAGACTCTGACACACCTGTGACTCCTCAGACTCCGGGATCTGCACACACTGTCCCCTGCCTGTAAGACTGCCCACCTGTGTAGCAGGCCAACTCTACCTTTTCCTCAGGACCACCTCCAAAGGTCAGCCTCTCCTGTGTGAGAGAAGAAAGCCTTCTCAGTTCCCAGGGTACAAAGCAGAAAAACCTGTTCACGGATGCCTGGTGACCATCTGGCAAAACCTAGATGCAGGAAACCACACGAGACAAGAGCCGTGTTTCTCCTAGCAACAGCCACAGGAAAATACACAAGGCAGGAGGGGAAACCTATAGTTCAGAAGTTTTCAAACTTTGATGTACATCAGAATCCTCTGGTGGGCTTGTTAAAACACATATTTCTGGCCCCACCCCCAGAGTTTCTGGTCCTACAGATTTGGGGGTGGAGAATATGCATTTGTAATGATTTTCCAGGGCTTCCTGACTCTGCCTCAGGGACCAACTGCTGTAGCATAAAAGAGACTTAAAACACATCAACTCCAATAATTGCCACGTGTGGGTCTTTTATTAGATCCTAACTCAAAACTGAAAAATATTTACATTTATGAGACAATAGGAAATGGATATGGATAATATTAACAATTTCTTATTAATAACATGGTTATATAATTTTAAGACTCCTTGTCCTCTAGGAATACAGTCTAAAATGTTTGTAGATGCAATGATATGCATGCTATCTGGGATTTGTATCAAATTAACACAATGGGAAAGGAGTGGAGATGAAACAAAATTGGCCACAAATTGATAATGATTAGAACTGGAGGTGGCCGTATGGGGTTCCATACATTATTTGCTCTACTTTTTTGTTATGCTTTAAATTTTCCATAGTAAAGAGTTGTTCTTTCATGGTACCAGTCACAGGGAAGCTCTAAGAGGAAGAGACAACACTTTTCTAATGTGACCTTTTGGAGCCCCTGGCCCAGTCACGGTAGGTTTTCTGCACATATTTATCAATTGAGTGAGCAAACCAATAGGAATGGGAGTTCACATGGACTTTGGAGCTCTGGGAAGGTTCAACCTGGGTCTCAGGGTGCTCACCTGGGTGAGCGGTGCAAGTCCAGCCGGCTCCTCCACGGCTGAGGACCAGAACAACCTCCTGAAGGAGTCTGAACTTCGGCAGGCTCCTCGCGGCCTCTCAGACAACAAAGCAGGTGTCCGGCCCCCAGCAGTAAGAGTCTCAATCTGGGAAGGGCCTAGTCTGGCCTTAGATACAGGACCCCACTGAGAACTGGCCCACAGATGCTAGATTTTGCAGTCTATCTGCAAACCTGGGGCCTCAAAGGAGCAGGGAGTCGTCCACTATTGGACCCCTCCATGTTGAGAAACAGGATCCTGCTCCTGCAGAGAGGCAGGGTCACTTTAAGGACTAGGACACATCTGTTCTGCATTGTCCTTCAGACGTGCTGGGATACTGCTGCCACGGGCGGCGGGGTGGGCAGGCAAGAAGTCTCAGTGAAGGCCCTGGCATTTTCCTGTGGTTCTGGCGCCAGGGAGGAATGGTGAGCTAAAACACTGATGTCAGATGTCACCTTGTGACGCTTTGTACAGCCACCACAAGCCCTGAGTTCTGAAAGGCAATGTCTGTGTGTATGTGTGTGTCTCCTGGGAATATCAGGCAAGTGTCATCCTTAGGCCCAGGCCTGGCCTTGGGGTGACAGATGCAGCAGTTCTGGCATTCAGCTTGGGCTGCAGGCCCAAAGGATATGTCTCCTAAGAGCCAGGACAGCTCTAGAAGAGGAACAAAGCCTGAGTGGGCTCTCTGGCTGCTGTTCTTAGAAAAGGAAAGGAAAACAAAATGGCTCTTGGTCACAATGACGAATACTGGTGTGGAAGGAATTCTGTGAGCCTCGGAAGCTGCCTCACGTCCCCTCAGCTCACCTTCTCCCTCTGAGAAGTTAAAATTGGCATCTCAAGGCCTCCATCACTGTTTCAATAAACACAGAAGGTAATGCAAGAGAAACCCTCGGAAACCGTAACAGCCCTCCTTTTTTAATTTCTCCACAGGGTCACAGATTTATGCCTGTCTTTTACGCTAGGCTCTTACACAAGGTTATCCAAACTTGAACTATTACCTTGAAATTAGTAGAAATGTTCCAACCGAGAGATCTTTCATGAAAGCAATCATGGTTGGCTCTCAGAGAAAGTGTGTTATACACCAAGCTAAAACCCTCACAGGTGTATCTCAGGAAATCTTACCATGTATGGGGGGGCTGCGAGAAACTGTCATTACTGTATTTCTTGCTAGGCTGAAAAAGCGTTTCCATTCCAAAGCCATTAATTCTCCAAAATCCATAGATCAACGGAGGGGAGGGTAGAGACACATGTTTAGAGGGAGGACGGCCCAAATTAAAACCCTGCATGAATGCCCTTGGGTGAGTAACTTACCTTCTTGGAGCCTCAATCTTCTCACCTAGAAAATGGGAAGAAGGGTGATGATCACGGTGATAGATGAGAAGAAATAAATGAAGCCATGGGGACTAAATGAAACCAACACTATAAAATTTGGTGCACGGTAAATACCCAGTATCTTATACATATTGTTTTGTTATTTATTAGAATCATTAGTATCATCATCATCAGATCAGTCCAACAGTTGTTAAGAACAGCACCACATGCTTATACCACAAGTCAGGCAGAACCCCTCATAATAAGGTCAGCAAATGCATTTCCTGTACACTGTGCTTCTCCAGGATTCTTAATCAAGGAAAAAAAACAAAAACAAAAAGAAAAACCAAGCTATCAGACAAAAACTTGGCAAATGGACGCTTCAGGAAAACTCTCTGTAATGAGAAATGTGAGCGCTGGAATACCAGAGGTGAGGGTGACGGGCTCCTCCCTCAGGCTGTCTGCTCACCTAGGGGCACTTTCAGAAGAGCCACAGAGGACATGACCTGGCAGCCTATGTGGCTAAGACTTCAGCATTCCTGTCTTCTACAAGGAAACCCACTTTCACATTTGAAAACTAACCAAGGCAATACTGACACTCTCTACTCCAAGGAAAAGATCCCACAAACCAGGGCCTCTTGGACTTAACAGCCTCCCCGTGTTTCTCCAAGTTTACGATGAGCAGCCTTGCAATGGCTCAGCCTTGAGATGCCACAGTACGGCTCTACTAACTGCTGGGAATAAAGAAAGCCTCTCTGTCATTCCTATCCAGGTGATCTCAGGCGGAGCAGAATCCTTCATCTCCCAAACAGTGAGAGAAGGAGGTAAAGGCAGGAAAGACGGTACTGCTGGACTCTCCTCCCTACACCTACCTCCTTCTAATGAGAGAGAATTGCACCATGTCCTGGCAGGAAATGGGATTGTAGTCTACCATACATCCCAGGTCTGAAGAACTTGAGCACCAACCTCCAATTCTCTGCCAATGCCAATGAGGGCAGAGGTTTGAGCACATTAAAAACCTTTATTGCAGAGATCCTTAATGGAAAAGATGTCCCAAGACAGCTGTGGAGTTTGTGCTGCATATGAAGGCACTGACCTTGGGGGGCATTCCCCAGCAAGGCTTCATTCATCCAAAAATAAGGGTGCTATGTGCTTGCCCACAGGTGCCGTCCCAAGCTATGAACCTAAGCGCTGTGTATCAGTCACTTTCCCATTGCTAGGACAAAGCACCAAATACTGCAATTTAAAGGAAGGAGAGGTTTATTTTGGCTGCCAGTTTCAGAGGACTGGTCCATGGGTAGATGGCTCCAAGGCAGAAGCAGCACGGTAGAAGGGTGTGGTGGAGGAAAGGTAGGCAGCCTTCGGCAGCCAGGAAGCAGAGAGAGAAGGGAGGAGCCTGGGACAAGAATAACTCTTCCAGCTCACATCCCTGTGACCCCCTCTTCTGACCAGCTCCACCTCTGATAGTCATGAGCTGATCAATGGCTTAACCCACTGAAGAGTATAGCATTTCCATGATCTAGTCACCTTCCAAAAGCCCCATCTCTGAACATATGAGACTTTGGGGGATTTTTTAGATCTAAATCACAACATGTTATGTCACCTAAAATGATATTTTTTGCACACAAAGTAGATCTTGTTCTAATTAACCCAAAAGCATAATCAAATGTGGTCATGGCACTTAATAGTCAAAGAGGAGAAGGAAATGCCTGGTAAGGTACTAAGTTTCTCATAACTAGGGGAGTTCAGGCAGTGGCCTGGAAATATTTATAGGAGCTAGGGAAAACCAACAGAAGGTCATAAAAATACATGGAAGCGGGGGCAGGAAGTAGACTTTAATGGACTGACAAATAATTCCCAGAGTGCTTACTATGTGCTGGGCTGCAGAGGCCACGCAGCTGTGGTTAAACCCAGAGCCACTGACCCGAGAAGAATGGGTCAAACCTCAGCTCAGTTGTTGGTCTTAGTGGATACCGTGTGTCCACCCAAAATCTATTTCTCCCTTCTTAGCAAGATCCTAATTTTGGTTAAGAAGGGGGAGGTGACCCCTCCCTTCAGGAGTAGATCCTGAGCCAATTGTGGCAAAACTTTTCCCGTCCCAAGACAGATACAGCAACCGGTTTGTGAGCCCCAGTTCTGGCAGAGGGAAATGAAGAGAAGTCGGCTTGGGCGGTTGGGGAGGAAATGTTCTTACTGGTAAACAGGGGCCCTGGGAAGAAGGTAGACACTCAGGACACGAGGCTGTGTAGTCTTGAACAGGGTCCATACAGTGGACCCTCAAATTATGACCAACCAGCTTGACACACAAACAACTTGGGTTATGACTGGCAGTTTAGTTTTAATGTATGACCAAAGTCTTGAGATAGGACCCAAATGCAGGCTGCTTGTGCTTCCAGATGGTAGATACAGATCGAACCCTTAAAGAGGTCTGGAAGGAATATCACAACATCCTTTCCTGTGTGGGGTTCTTTGAGAAATCCTGTACACTGAGATCTGCCTGTGTACAGGACAGAGACTTTGAAGGCTGTATAGAGGAGCCTGAGCCTTCAACTGACCAACTTGGGTTACAAAGAGCCCTCAGGAATGAATTGAGTTTGTAAGTCAAGTGTCTACTGTACCTCAGTTTTCCTTATGTATTGAACTGGGTTAATAATAACTCATACCTCCCAGAATTAAATAATAATGATTCAGGCAAAAGTCTTAAAGGTAAAAAAGTCTTCTTACAGTACCTTGTTTTTTCCTTACAAACAACCCAATGAGGGAAGAAATAGGTAGTGATGAGCCTCATTTAACAGTGAAGACAGCCAAGGCACAGAGAGGTTAAAAACCACACAGCTAGTAAATACGATTTCCAGGGTCTATGCCTCTTCCCTCAGCCCCACCTCAGCTCTGAGGTTCCAGGACTTTGTGACTGACCAGTCTTTCCCACTGGCAACTTGTAGTAAAGAGCAGTGAAGGCTGGGTTCAGTGGCACACACCTGTAATCTTATCACTCTAGGAGGCTGAGGCAGGAGGCTGACAAGTTTGAGCCCAGCCTGAAAAACTTAAGGACTCAGCAAGATCCTATCTGAAAATTTTAAAAAGTAGATGTAAAAGGGCCAAGGATGTAGCTCAGTGTGAAAGCCATGTATCCCAGTACCACCCCACTCACACGCACAAACCGAGAGAGGACAGAAAGGAGGGGGTGTGTGTGAGAGAAACAGCGAAAAATTAGAGTTCCTCAGGGAACAGAAGAAATGAAAAGTAACTGCTGATAGGTACGGGGGGGGGAGTGATAAAAATGTTCTGGAATTTGATAGTGGTGATGGTTGTACAACCTTGTGAATACTAAAAACCAGTGAATTGCATACAGTACTGAAAATGGCAAACTTTATGACACGAGAATTATATCTTAACACGAAAAATTAAAGAGCTACTAGAAACAGCCTTGTAAGGCAAATTGTCCCCAATCTACCCACGCTCAGGAGCACAGCTCACAGCGCTGGGTGTGGACATCAACCACCTCCACCTTCCCTTCTTCCCCATGCGGCAGGGATCTGGCTGCCTACTCCATACTCTGTCCAGAGCTGTGGCAACAACTAGCACTGGATTCTCCCCAACACCCTGTGTCCTGGAAACAGAGAAACGTTGGCACGGAGCTGGACAGTACCTAGTTATGGCTGTATTCTCACATTTTCCTCAGACACTCTGAAGCCACTGGACAGACAAGAACAGCCAGCTACTCCCAAGGGCCAGGCATCTGATGGGGTCCTGGGGGCCGAGAGGCGGAGAACTCACTGCCCGCCCCACATCCTCTCTCCAGCAGATAAGCAGTTTCAGGGAGTCTGGGAGTACTGAGGAGAAGGCGCCTGACAACCGGCAAGGAGTCACAGCCCACCTCTGTCAGGAGGGGAAAGTGCGCCAGCATGAAAACATTCTGTGATGACTTGCATGTGCCAGAACAGCAGCTCCAGAAGATAAAAGAAAAGAGGATTCAAATGCCAGGCCCACCAGTGCAGCCTGGTGGGGAGCCCTGGCAGGAGCTACCCAGGATGTGGGGGCACTGCAGGAGCCAGTGTCCACTTGGAATAGCAGCCCTGGCAACGTGGGCAGCATCTCCAGCATGGGTGGCAGACTTGACGCTTAGGAGGAAGGACAAAAAGTTCCTTCTGAGACTAAGATCCTTTGAGCTTAAAATCTCTAATTACTTTTTACTTTTTAAATACAAAATCTTCAATGGTGGATTAACATTCTTAACAAAGAAAGAATCAGTAAACTGGGTCCAGTTATTGATTAACATTAGACTTTGCTAAGTATGCACAGCAAAATTTCAAGAGTAACTACTCTCGAAGGGAGGTGAAATAGAATTTTCTTAGTTCCACAGCAGTAAAGACATGTAAAACAAACTGAAAGAACAATTCCCCAGGGCCTGGATTTTTCCTCACAGAAAAGGCAATGGAGGAGTTTTCTGGGGGGTGAGGTATACCCTCCTGACTTTTCCACAGAGCAGGCACAGGAGGGAGAAGGACCAAGCCATAGGACCCAAAGGGTCACCCTGAGTGTTCCTTAGCCCACCTAAGACCACCACACTTTGATAAGCTTTAGAATTTGAACTTAAAGTAAGTCGGTGTCACTCAAAACCAAATAAACACTGGTGCGAACAACTACAGTGAGAACAGAACAAATAGACCCCAAATCCCTAATTCCCACTCCTGCCCCATCCTAATCCCCACCCCACACTACACTAAAATGCACATGTGAGTCCCTCCAAATTCTTCATTGAGCTGAGGCAGGGACAGCAGTTCTCATAACCACAGGAACACAAAGAAATACTGTTATATACTATGCTTAGGGGTCCCTGGAGGCCACAAGAATAGCCCCAAATATTCAAACTCACAGGTATTCATGCACTCTGCTGTGTCACCTAAGTACACAGGACAGGCTTCAGGACACACGGTTTGTTAGAGCCCCTTGTCCCAGCCCCTAGAGAGCTTAGGTCAGAGAATGGGACTTTGCACCCTCACCACCACACATGGATGAGCTCCGGGTCAGGGAGGAGGCCTCAGGGACCCAGGGCTGTCTGCCTCTGGCTTTTCCTTAGTGCTGCCTCCCAGGCCTGTCCCTCCCAGAATGCAAGCCTGCCACTGTCTTGGTTCTCTGCTTCATTATCTTTCACAGCTCCAGCTGGAACTCAATTAATCAGCCCTGTCTGCTGCAGACCCATCCCACAGTGCTCAGGCCAACGCCCTGTGAGCACACCCCACTGAGCCCGGAATGTGTGAGCCCAGCATGCTAAGCCCAGGCTGGACATGTACACGGGAAGGCCTCTGACTTGGAAAAGTGGGGGCTGGCACAGGGATGCCCACACAGGCCCCCTTTTCCCACCCTCATCTACCCAGGGTGCCTCTCTCTCTGTCTCTCTCCCTCCTTCCCTCCCTCTAGGAGGGTATTGAATGCCACTGACAAATGCTAAGAGCATCCCAACTTAGTGAACATGAAAGTTCCAGAAGCTGAATATACAATGGGGAAACCGGCAGCTGCCAATCACTGCAGCCTTGCCTGGAAAGTGAAATCAGCAGGAAAAACTCAGGCCCATGTGAAACATCCCCCAGCTCCACCCCAGGAGTCCTTTGGCCACCCCACCACCACCCCATCAGGCTGCCACCAGCCCAGTCTAGTGCACATGCGGCATGTGTGTCACTCATTTCTGAGAATATGATCATGAGTTCTCAAAACAGTGAGCGGCTACAATTTAACGGTTGTAGCTCTGTGAGTGTCCGCTCCACTCTGCATGTGAACTCTGTGATATGCTGGGGTTGGGAACAGACTGAAGCTCTGGGGAGAGAGGGGGGGAGTCAGCCCGGGAGGTGATGCTTGACTGAGCTGGAAGGGCTTTGGTGCCGAGTGAACAAGACGGGGAGGGGGCAACCAGGGCCAAGGGGACACCACAAACACAAGGAGTGGTAAGAGCTTCCCAGAGGGCCTACCCTCCGCCCAGATGGCTGCACTGCCTCCATGATGAGCACCAATTTCATCCCGTCACGCCCAGCCTCAAGCACCTACTATAGTTCTCTATGTTCTTCAACCAATCAAGCACCTCCATTAGCCCCTGACCACTGTCCTCCATCAACGCTGCCCCCCATACAATCCTCTGCACCCACTGAGCTGTGCAATCTGCCATCTGGGAAGCCATCTGCCATCCCCTGGCCTGGCCTTGCACACTGTATGCAGGGAGAAAGCCCTGCCATCCTTCTTGTGGGAGGAACTGACCCCCGTGGCTGCCCTGCATACAGGAACAGCCCTGAGCCATTCCTTTGGGGTGGGAAATGGGACTGAGGGACCAGAGTCAGCTGGGGCCCATCAAGAGGGACACCAGTTCTTCCCTCACCAGCTCTGTCACAGACAGGATGTGTCCCAGGCCTCAGATTCTACAACCACAAGGGAGCTAACACCTATCCTGCTCACAGGCTGCTGTGGGACCTTGAGGGAAGACATGCAGAAAAGCTCCAGCACCGAGCAGGGTGCAGAACAGGAGCTTGTGAACATGGGCCTCACCTGCCAGCTGTTCACAGTCCCAAGGCACGTGTGCTGGCTGAGGGCTCCCAGGGCTTCCAATGGACTCCTCGCCTGACAGGCTCTAAACACCCCCTGCCCTGTTCAGAGGAGGCACCACCTTATCACACCAGAGTCCCAGAAACCACCGTAGGCAACCAGGAAAGCTAGCAGCACCCAGTCCCCAGTCCGCTTCTTGCCCATGTGTGTTGAAATCCCTGCACAGGGCTGATAATACGCCAACCCTATGACCCAGTAACTCCACAAACTGTGACTGTACCCTGAGACCTAAGTGTCTACATCTACAGGATTTGTTCCAGAATGTGCATAGCAGACTTCTTTCTTAATAACTGAATACTGCAAACAATGCAAATATCCATCTACAGGAAATGAGCTACCACTCAGCAATGAAAAGGGAGCTGACCATCAGAACGCCCAACTGCAAGAATGAACCTCAAAAGCACTGTGGAACAAAAGACCCTGGATAGGAAAGCATGTGTATTCCATTATTCCATTTGCGTGGAGTTTAAGAACTGGCACAACCAGTCTTTGATGTAGATAGGGGACTAGGGAAAGAGCACAGAGAACTTTCTGGAATGATAAAATTGTCCAGTATTTTGACGGCTTGGGTGCTGTAATACATTGCTGCCTACATTGGCTGTGTTATGGCTTGTGTCTAGATGCACCCCAAAGCGTTATGTGGTCATAGGTGGGACTTTTCCAGAAGTGGCTGGATCTAGAGTGTGTGATGCTAGGATTAAGAGTGTGTGTTTACTAAATTAGTCCACTGATGGGTTTGGCATAGTTCTGGATGTGAGTGCTACCCACCCTAAAGGGTGGATAAGCTATTGCCACTTGTCGCTTCTTGCTTGTTTTTTGCTGCTTGGCACTTGAACACTTTTGCTACCTTCTGCCTGCAACAAACTTTCTCCTCTCTGATGCCTCTCTCTGCCATGCCGCCCTGCCTAGGAGCCAGCTGATTATGAATTGAAACCTCTACAAACTGTGAGCCGAAACAAACCTTTCCTCCTTGTCAAGTATTTTGCCTTCGCAATGAGAAAAAGTAACTAAGACAGGCTATAGCGAAGTATTGTCATTTTAGTGATTTAAAAATCAGACAAATTTATGCTTTTATAGTTCTGGAAGTCAGACATCTAAAATGGTCTCATTAACCTAAAATCAAGGAGTCTGAAGCTCTGGCAAAGTCCAAGATCAGTCTGCCAAGCCCAGGATCAAGGCCCAGGCAAACCAGCAGACTGCTTTCTGCTTAGGGTCTGCTCTCTAGGTCACAGACGAACCTTCTCAGCGTGATCTCACACGGTGGAAGGGGCGGGGCAGCTCTCTAGAGCCTCCTTCATAAGGGCCTTAATCCCATCAGTGAGGGTTCTGCCCACACGATCTGATCACCTCCCAAATACCCGCTCTCCTCGTACCATCACCTCGGTTCCGTTTCACCATATGAACTCCAGGGGTTGTTATGCTCTGGATCTTAACGGTCCTCAAAGGCGGGGTCCCCAGATGGTGGCGATGGAAACTTTGGGAGGTGCTGCCCAGCTGAAAGAAGCGGGTGCTGCGGGTGAGCCTGTGAAGTGTGTATTTTGACCCTGGACCGTCCCCTCTGTCTTTGCTTCCTGGCCATCAGGAGGTGAGCAGTTTTGCTCCACCACACATTCCCCGCCATGACGCTCTGCCTCACTGCAAGAGCAATGGAATCCGCTAGTCACAGACTGAAGCCTCTAAACCTCTGAGCCACAATGAACCTTTCCTCCTTCAAAGATGTTTTCTCGTGCATTTTGTGACACTGACAAAAAGCTAACACAGAGGGACGCATTCAGGCTAGAGCGGACATCTTTGGGGGGCCGCTGTTCTGCCCACCACACATGAATACGTACACCTGTGCAAACCCACGGGCTGCGTACTTAACGTTTGCATGCTGTTGTACATAAATCAGACCGGAGATAACAAAGTGCAGACAATAAGGGCTCCTAATCTGGGCAGCAGATGACACATCCCTTGCACAGCTCTGCCCTTTGCCTGCACCTTGGCACTGCATCCTTGAACACGCCCTGCACCATGACTCTGCTTTATAGAAACTGAGATGTAACATGGTGTAAAACCTGTCTTGAGTCTTTCAAGAGCAAAGCAGACATGAATCCAAGTCTGGTGGCTCCAAGCCTGCGTACCCATGTTCCCCAGAATTCCCAGTGTCCCCTGATCCAAAGGACAGGCAGACATTTCATTTGATGGCCCATTTTTATTATGATGTGGGTACAGAAACTTTCCCCTCACTCTGCCCTAAGAAAAACAGTGGCACAACTGAGATGAAACAAAAGCTCCGTGGCTGGGACAGTAAGTATGACATGGTAGAGAATGGGAGCCAGAGAGCTTGCGCTCTGTGTGCGGAGCCAACCTTGCTCTGGCTGCACCCAACAGAGTCAAAAGTCCACCCTTCCATGTGAACACTCTCCTTGTTTTCAGTTATAGTAATGAACCCAAATTTTCCAATACAGGTGAGCAGACTTTTGTCCATAGGCCCTACCTGCCACCACGTGCACCTTACACTATCGCAACATCCACTCCACCATGCCGCCAGCAGCACAACTCCACCCCAGCACATCACTGGCTCTGTCCTCCGCAGAGCATGGGGCCAGTCTTAGCCATTTTCCTCATCACTGGGAAGAAATTACGACACCCACAACTTAAAGGAGGAGAGGTTTACTTTGGCTCATGTTCCAGTCCGCAGTCCACTGGCTCCAAAGAAGAAACAACATAGCAGAGGGGCATGACGGAGGAAAAACTGCTCCTGCCATTGCAGCCAGGAAGCAGAGGGAAAGAAGAGCTGGAATGGGAGATGTGCCCTATGGGTCACTCCCCCAGTGACTGGCCTCTTCCAATCAGGCCCCACCTCCCAACACCACATTGAGCTATAGCGTTCCCATGATTCACCTTTAAAAAGTACTGCCTATGACTGCATGAAGCTCTGGGGACAGCTAGATGTAAACCATAACAAGCTGCTTGGGGAGACCACTGGAGCAATTCCACATGGGACCAGAGGCCCTGCTCCTGCCATAAGCTGCTCATCTGCTCCTTAGAGCCCAGCTGTTCACACCACCAGTGCACCACCCAGAGACAGGCTGGGCTTCCTAGGCCCATGGGCCATCTTGCTCAATGGCACCCGAGGGCCCCTGACTGTGAGCCAGTATCAGATCCCAGGGTCACCTCTGCCCAGGCACAAGCAGTGCTCTGCTGAGGCCCCAGACAAGCACCTCAGCATCAGCCCTGAACTCCAGGAAGAGAGAGCTTGGGCTACTTTGCAAGCTATCTCAGGACTTTATATGCTGGGAGCAACCAGCTCTTCCTGTTCCTCAGATGTTTGGGGTCAGAGGACTGCTGAGTCTTGGGAATGACTGTGAGTGTGTGTCTGTGTGTGTTACTAGGGATAGGACCTACAGCCTTCCCACTGAACTACATACCTCCACACTGAACAGGCCTCAGCCCTTTTTTATTTTGAGACAACATCTCGCTAAGTTGCACAGGCTGGGCTTAAACTTGTAATCCTCTAGCCTCAACCTTCTAGGGGTCTAGGATTCCAGGTAGGTGCCAACATGCTCAGCCCCTTCCTATGGAATCTTAACCAAGAGCCATGACCTTTCCAGGCTCAGTGTCCTAAGTGCTGGGTTTTATGCAGACTCCCCACAGCTTTGTTTCAACATGCCTGACAAGTCTGGAAGGCTCAACACCAAGGGTCTGGCAAGGGCTGCCCGCCTTGTCCTTCTTCTTGACTGTATTTTCTCTAATGGACATGTGATGCTTAGCAAGAGAACCAGCAGTATCTTAGTTTTTCGCCAGTACCTGCTCAGGAGATTATGGGTAGGTGGAGTGAACAGTGTGTGCTGTCTGCTTCCACCTGTCACCTCCTGTGGCCCCACTGTGTGCTCCACTACCCTCAGGAATCCAGCTGCTCCCTGCCCAGAACTTTCGTGTTCCTGTCTCCTGTACCAGGACCCTCAGCCTCCCAGTGACCACTTGGCCCACAAATCCTCAGGAACTCTCCTCCCAGCAAATCTCCCCAGTGACACTATGGCAAAAGCTCAAAGTCTCAGGTCCATCCTCCAGAGGAGGGGAAAGGAGACTTGGGGAGGTTGGGGGCCTACCTAAAGCATCACAGCAGGTAACAGCAGAGTTGAGGCTTGAACCCAGGACTTGAATGGTCCCTGACACCATGTCGCCCACCAAAGACAGCACAGGTCAGGACTCTGCCAGAAAGGGACTCTTCAACTGCTGAACCCTGCTCAGGCCCCTCCAGATCCCAGGAGCTGCACTTTATGTTTTTTGCTCTGGCTTCATCATGTGACACCACCCCCAAATGTTCTCAAATGTTCCCTGCCTGAAGTGCCAAGACAGAAACTCTGCCATTCTGAAGGGTGGGGTCCTTACACTGGACCCAAGGACCTGACTCCATCACGAGAACCTAGCTTTGCCAACTGGCAATGCCTTGGGCTTTCATCCTTGACATCACGGAGTCCCAGTATTCAGCTGCCAACTTCTGGAGCAAGCCTGAAGCTGGGAATGGCATACATGAGAAAACCATGACCCCCACATGATCCCAACAAGCCCTCCCGAGAGGAGGGAAGGCAAGCAGGGGAGTGGTTCCTTGAATTATAAGCAGACTAACAGATGGAAGCAGAGTGACAAATTGTCTCTGAGGAAGTAACCAGTCATGAGTACGGGCTGGGCAAGGTGTGGGGTACGAAGATTCCCTGGGAGAGAGGCAGGGGCTGTTATCCTGGGACACAAAACCCTGATGATCCCAGGTAACATTCGTAGTTTTATAAGAAGAAGAGAGACTGGAGCTAGCACCCTGGCTGCTTCTTCCTGTGATGCTCTATGCCATATTATAATGCTACAAGGAAGCCTTTACCAGATACCAACCAGATGCAGACACCATGCTCTTGAATTTCTCAGCCTGCAGAATCATGAATCAAATAAGCTTTCATTCTTTATAAATCACGTGGTCTCCGATATGTTATGATAGTAACAGAAAATAGATTAACACAGTCTCCTCTAAGCGTACCCTTCAAACTACCAGACCCAAAGTCTTGCCCATGGCCAACATCCCACCTAGTGAGAATCTTGCCTAGATCCAAGGAAAGAGCATAACTGTTAAGTCCCAGTGTGCTTGTTAGCTTGCTGTCGCTTTCAAGGATTGTTTCTTCATTTAGAACACGAAGAAGTGGCTCACAGAACATAAACAGCCACCACCACCCCCTGCCAGCTATCACTATTTCTCACTTTGATAATCAAAGTCACACTAACGGGTATGCCAAGGATGGGCAAAGACTCAAGGTGGCATAGCAACTGCTCATCCAGACCCTCACTAATTCAGACGTCATAAGATGCCTCAAGTCAGCAAGCAGCAAAGTTTTTCCCACCAAAAACTGAGGACTTGACAAAGTGCTGTCATATTTTTTATTTTGCCACGGCCAGACAGTAGATCATTTTTTAAATAAAACCTACCTTCTTATACTACAGTCAGCTCACAGAAGAAAGGAAAAGGGAACTGTAGTAGCCACCTTTTCATTGTTGAGACAAAAGACCTTTATAGACAACTTAGGGGAGAAAAGGGTCGGAGGTTTTAGTCCAGTCTGCCAAGTTCAAGGCAGACACGTCACGGCAGGAGGGCAGAGTGGAGGAAAGCCACTTGCCTCGTGGTAGCAGGAAGGAGAGAGAGCAGGAAGAGACCCCCAGAGTAAGTGCAGAAGCTAAGGTGCTTGCTCCGTGGGCACGCCCCCATGACCCACTTCCTCCAACTGGGCCCCACCGCCTAACGGCACATTCAGCTTTGGGGAGATCAGTGCCCTTCTGATCCAGTCACCCCTCTAGCCTCCCCCTCTGAACACTGCTGCTTGGGAATCAAGCCCTCCATACAGGAATCTTTGGGAGACACTTCATATGTAAACCATAACAAGGACTATATCAATTATCTGCTGCCATCGAAAAAGTTAATTCCAAAGTTTAGTAGCTTAAAATAATCACTTATTTGCGGAATTCCACAATTTGAGCTTCTCATCTTGGATCTGTTCAAGAAGCTACAGTCATCTGAAGGTGCAACCAGCATTAGATGGGTCAACAGTCAGGGGCCTCAGCTCCCTTCTGTGTGGCCCCTCCAGCAAGGCTACCTGCATTCCCTAAATAGTAGTGTAACAAGTGGGCAAGTCAGGGTGCAATGACAGACATCAGTACAGTTTGGATACTAAATGTCCCCCAAAGGCTTCATCCCCAGGGTGACACTGTTGGGAGGTGGTAAAACCTTTAGGAGGCAGGACCTAGTGGGAGGTCGGCAGGTCATTGGGAGTGTGCCCTCCAAGTGGGTTGTAGGATCCTGCTCTCTCTCTCCTCTCTCCCTCTCTCTCTCTCTCTCTCTCTCTCCTCCCCCCACCTCTCTTCCTGGCACAAGGAAGGTGAGCAGTTTTTGCCCTGTCACATGCTTCCCACCACTGCCAGAGGCCTAAAAGCAGTGAGTCTCCTAAATAATGAACTGAGCTTCTAAAACCAGGAGTCAAAACAAATCTTTTCTCTTTATAAGTTAATTATGTCAGGTGTTTTGCTGTAGTGATGGAAACTGACACAGACATTATCAAGCCTCTGCTGGCTTCGTGTTTGCTGACATCTTGAACCAGTAGCATGGCTGAACCCAGAGTCCAGGTGAGAGGAGACCACACAAAGCTGAAAGTACCTGCAGTGGTGATTTATTGTAGGCTCTTCATGTAACAATCCACCACAAGGACGTATTGAGATGGAATAAATTTAGCTACTACAGAGCCATATGAGAGGCTTCTTCAGAGACGACCACTGGCTTCAATCCTACAGACCATCACTGACTTACCCACGAGCTGGCACTTGGGAACACACCAGCAATTATGACGTTCTTCCCGATGGGGCAAGAGGTGGTTCAGACTCCTTCACACAGTGCTAGGCAGCCTCTCTCTGTGGATGAGAGACGGCGCACACAACTCAGGGCTACTTGCCATTGCTTTCTTAGCTAAGAGCCTTATCTGCAGAGTGGAATTTCTCTGAAAAGATGGCTGTACTGGAAGCTGGGCACGGTAGCTCACACCTGCAATCCCAGCACTCAGGGAGACTGAAGCAGGAGGATCACAAATTCAAGATAAGGCTGGAGACCTCAGCAACTTAGTGAGTTCTTATCTCAAAATTAGATAGATAGATAGATAGATAGATAGACAGACAGACAGACAGATAGAGGGATGTAGCTCAGTGCAAAGGCCCTGGGTTTAATTCCCAGTACACACACACACACACACACACACACACACACACACACACACAAAGAGGGCTCTGGAAAAATAATGCTCAACTCAGAAGAATGTGCTGTCAGAGCAAGTCCATATGACTAAAACCCTGTGGTGGAATCCAGGCTCTGAGGCAGCAGGCACAGAGAGCCTTCCCTAGTCTTCAGCCACACCCTCCAGGGGCTCACCTTAAGATCTGTTGTGTGCTAGGCAATGCACCTCCTGGAAAAACAGTCTCCACATATCCACTGGGGCCATCATTTTGGGTCAATCCTCATTAGCCTGGCTCTCTGGGCACTTCATTCAAATGTGAGCTACTTCTCAGCTCCCATTTCAGACAGGTCTCAGACTCTGCCTGGCTTAAAACTTCCCATTCTGAGGCTGACCACGGGCATCCTGCAGGTTCTACCCCTCCCCTTTCCCAAGCCCAGGAGGAGCAAGCTGGTCAGGCCCACAAAGGCCACTCCCAACTCCTGGCTGTAAGAGTCCCAAGGCACAGGCTAGACTTCTGTCACTGTGGGGACTCCCAAGGGTCCCTCCCTTACAGAGTATGGTCTGGGCCTGGGCGTCCCCCATCATCTGAGGTGGGCCCTCTACAAACCAGAAGGTCCCTGTTTGCAAATTTCTCTGTATGACAAAATCTTACCAAGTTAGAAAAAATTCTATGTATCAGTGGGGTGGTGGTTGCATAACTACATACATTCAAAAAAGCTCATGGAACTGTACACCTAAAAAGCAAGAGTTTCACCTTACATAACTTATACCACAATAAACTTGACTTTAAAAAAATTTCCCCAGCCAGAACTTCACCTACTTAGCCAGGTCCCCAGTATAACTAAGTACCTAGTATGTGCCAGTAGTGCTTTAAATAATAAAGATAATGCCTAACACTGAATGCACACACTTTGTGTCCAAGGAAAGTTTTTATATACTTGAACACAGCTAATTCTCACCTACATTTTTTCAGATAAGATCACAGGATTCAGAGGGGGCAAGTAACTCACTAAGGCCAAAGTCAGATGACCACAGCATGGGAGCCAGGACACAAATGGGGTCTTTCTAATTGCACCAAGCCTGCTACACCTCATCAAATACCATCCCATATCAGCTGCCAGGCATGGTGTATTGGGCCCTTTTGCACTTAATTAAGGCCCTGAGAGGCTAAGTGACTTTCCCTGAAGCCACAGAGCTAAAGAAAGGGAACAACAGGATTTGAAATAGACACTGTCTGATTCCAAGGTCCACTCTTCCTTAGTACTCACAAATGAGGCCTGGGGTCTCTCCCACCCCATTCCAACTGCTAGGCCCTCCTGCACTTCCAGGCAGGTATCCTGGCCAAGACTACCAGAGGCCAACCCCTCAAGGAATGAGACTCTGGCTACAGTCTTCAAGGCATCTTGCAAAGGTTGCTCTGAGTCGGGAAGACCCAGGGCTGTGGGTCAGAGCCTTCCAAGGACACCTGTGCAACCAGAACAGAACATGCCAGAAAGGGACTGGCCCACCCAGGATCACCTTCCACCCAGCCAAGGCGAGCGTGACTCTGTCTCCCTGCTCTCTCAGCAATTCTGGGAGAGAAGTGAGCACTGGAGCTAGAAAAAAGGAGCACGCACCAAGGTGTGGGCTGGCTCTCCAGCACTGCCCCATGCCGGAGTCAGCTCCAGTTCCCTGATATGTGGGCCTCTGCGGGCCAGGCCTCCCCTGGAGGGTCCATGAATCGGTCCTTGAGTTGAGACAGAACTAGCACTCAAGCAGATGCATCAGACAATGTATTCGGCATGATCAGATGAATGATACGTCCCTTCTGCTGCACTATAAGCACTGGTTGGGGAAACTGCAGCTGGACTTCATGCCCACAGTCCTTTCAACAGGACCAGCTGGCCAGTGTTGTGTGGAGAGGCCGGGGCCCTGTGAACCAGGAGCAGGTGCCTTGGGAAGTACTGTGTACTCACTGGAGGGACCCAGTGGTCAGTTACCCCAGGCAGCATGAAATACTCTGAAGGTAGAAACTTATTTTCTCTAAGAAAGAAGAAAAGAAGAAAATTTCCAACAGGCTGTCCATTCATCCTGTATGTATTGTAGCCCTTTCCTAGAAAGTCCTGCACATAGCTTACTCAGGGACCAGTGCTGTAGCTATTTGTAGGAAGCAGTCCCGCTCTGACCATCTGCCAACCAACACACCCCATAGCTACCCGCTCCCAGAAGGAAACCCTGTAGGACAGGGAAAAGTGCCCCAGGATGAGGTATCTAAGCATCCCTGAACCTAGGAGCCTCCTCTGGGAAGTTGGAGTGGACAGAGAAAGAAAAATACAGATAGAAAGTGTTTTGTGTCATTGGAAATTATCACTTCAACACAAGCAGTGTGGGTGGCCACACTGGCCCTGCAGTGGAGAGCACACAAATTGGCCTGCAGGGAAGAAAGCTGGGAGACAGGTAGGAAAAAAGCAGAAGTAAGTGACAGGGGAAAAAACCGCCAAGCTCTCTCTCATTTTCGCCACCCAGACTATCCGTTCCCTAGAGCCAACCCAGGATCTTCACCTTGAAGTTGCATTTTTGGCTTTTCCTCTAGCAACCAGAAGTTCTAATGAATGCCCAGGTAAGGCGGGCATCCAGTCAAGGACAAGGCACAGAAAGACAGTCAACTATCAAGGTAAAGCGAGGGACCATTTGAGAACAAACACGGGGAAAGGTGTGGCTCTCCTAGGAAGGCATCTTTTATTCATCGCAATTTGAGTTCAAACCTCATTCCTGAGTTAAGCTTTATTTCTCCAAAAGCTGTTTTACAATGTAACTGCTAAGGGGAGGAATAAGTTAGTGAGTCACTAGGCAAAGAGGTTTAGGTCCTTCTCCATCTCCCACTGATTGGGCGTGGCTCAGGGATGAGGTGGGAGGTTTGGAATGGGACTCACAAGCTGGATTCACAGCCCAACTTTGCCAAATGTTCCAGGGCTGACTCCACCCTCCCTGTGCTGTTTGCCCATCTATAAATCAAAAGTGTGGCCCAGTCTTGTTATTTGTCAACTTGGTTCCTATTTGGCTGCAGATGCCACCAGGAGCTCTGCTTTTTCTGATAGCGACTTCCATCTCCACTTTGGGAATGGGATTCTGCTCTTTCCTGCCCAACTAGCAGAGACTGCCCCCCATGAACAATGAAAAACAAAAAGAAAGGAAGGAAGTGACCAGAGGAGTTTAGCCTTCAGCACAAGGAAATCTAGTGGACAAAGAGAGGCCAGGTGGAGGCCTAAATCAGCAGGCTCAAGCGCAAATGCCTAGATTTTCTGTGTACCAAAGGGAATTGGGATTCTGGACAGAGAAGCCACTGTTTCTAGTAACAGAAAAACCAGGGAGACCATGAGGGCTGATTTACAAAAAATGGGAGGCGATAAAGGAAAACATTCTATTGCCAGTTTGTAGGAGGCAAAGAACACTGAAAAGTGGCAAGGTGGTACACGCTGATAATCCCAGCACCTGAGAGGCTGAGGCAGGAGGATTGCAATGAGTTTGAGGCCAGCTTAGAATACACACAAAACCATGTCCCTCTGCAATCTTAGGGTGCTTAGTGGGCCAATGGAATAGAAGCTCCATCCTACGGAACTTATTCCCTTATAGGCTTACCTCCTGAAGCCTCATTTTTCTGATATTAAAATCAAAATATAGTAAAATAGAACTCGCCAGCACAGCTGCAGATGCCTGGGAGGTAAGGCGGTCTCCACAACTTAGTTCTTACACTCAGAAAGGAGATGAGCCGGAGGTTTAGCTCAGCGGTTCGGTGGCCTGCCTTGCAAGTGCAAGGACCCAAGTTCAATCCCCGGTACCAAAAAAAAAAAAAAAGAAAGAAAGAAAGAAATGAGATGAGAGGTGTGACTCTGCCATTCGAGGTCCCACCCCTTATCAGAGCACCTGTCTTTTAAGGGGCACCCCTCCCACATCAGGCGTGAATACAATCATTTCTACTACAATGTGGTATACTTTCCTGAAAATCTGCACATCCCTCAAAACCGCACGCTAAAAATAACAGGACTTGTGGGGAGAACAGAGTTGGCGCACACCGATCAACACCTATGGAACTTTGTTACCAGAACCTTTCCCAAAATAGCCACAGCTCTAATAAATTCCCGGAGCCGTCGAACCCCACCAGGCTGCAGGAACTCCAGCTCCCTCCTTTGGGATGAGGGGACTTGAAAAGCCCATCCAGAGCACTACCTGGGCCCATGCTTGTCTTCCAAAGGAGGCAATGCCTGCAGCTCCTTTGTGTCCCCTCTGGCTTTCCCACAGAGCTCAAGGACAGGAAAGACAAAAACAGCCACGACCCACATTAAAGGCAGTGGTGACTTAGATTTTTGAGCTTCTCCTTTTTTAAGTTCTTTATATGTTACTCTTTCATTATAAGAAAGTGTCTCCTGGTTTAATCAGAACACATTGGGGAAAGCTGCAAATGAGCTAAAACAACTTTCAAGTATATGAACATCTTTCCCATACTCAACAATTATAGATGTACACGACAGCAAAATGATTTTAAGCGTAAAATGATCCTCACACACTTGCAAAAAGTCTTAACAAGCAAGAAGATCTGAGTTGTTTTAAAATGTAGTATGATTTTTTTTAGTATTTTATAGTATGATAAATGTAGAATGATTTTAGGCTTCTAATATAAAAAGTCAAGGGCTGGGGATTTAGCTCAGTGGCACTGTGCCTGCCTTACAAGCACAAGCTGCTG
>NW_022900920.1:20541940-20549829 GCF_012274545.1 Fukomys damarensis | reverse complement strand
GATTCAGAGTAGTCATAAATGCTTTGCAGCTCCTCATGCAGAGGCTCTTTCTTCACTCCTTGTTTCTAGCCTGGCCTGGTGATTTGCATAGCCAGAACACAGCAGAAGTGCTTTACACACCTTCCCAGGAAGGGCTCCAGAGCCCTTGCTGTGGCCCCTCTCACCCTCTTGCCACCCTGAGCCAGAACATTACGAAGCCCAAGCTGGCCTCTAGGAGGAATAAAGCCCAGCTAACAGCCAGCAACAACCCTGTGACAGGGGCCGTCTCAGACCGTCCTGCCCCGTGAAGCCATCAAATGGGTGCAGTCACATGAGTGACCATCAGCAAAACTCCAAAGGAACCACCAAGCAGACACCCGCCCACGGAATCCTGAGCAAATAAAATGACTATTGTTTTAAGCCATCAAATAGTGGGATGGCTTACTACATAGCAAGAGCAAACAGACTAACATTTGTAAGGTGGGAAAAATGTGACATTTTGTAGCTATTTCACTAATTCTTTAATACTTCAGTGGTTTTCCCTGCTTGGGAAGTAATGAATCTTTATTCGGGTCTCAATGATGCCATAGGTCATGGATCGTTAATAGAAGTTAGATCAGCCCGGAAAGTGGGAATATCTCCAAAAACACTCCCGAGATGGAATACCAGGCAAGGGCTGATGAACAATCCAGACTCCTGCAAAGGCAGCATGCAGCAGGTACATGAGGAACTTGACTCTGTACGTCACCAAAGAGGAATCACCTCCAATCCTCAAACAGCTGTGGAGGGAGACGGAGGCTTTCTAACTACCACTCCTAAGTCCAGGCAGACCCCAATCTTTCTGGCTATGGCAGACTTAACAATATCCCCACCCAGATATGCCCACGTCCTAATGCCCAAAACCTATGAATGTGTTGCTTTCCATGACAACAGGGACTTTAGATGTGTGATTAAATTAAAGATCTTGAGATGGCACAGTGTCCTGGATTATCCAGATGGGCTTTATAACAGGTACATGTACAAGAATCCTTTTAAGGGAGAGGCAGGAAGGGAAACAGGCCGCTCCCTAGCACCTCCAGAAGGACACAGCTCTGCTAACACCTTGGTTTTAGCCCAGTGAGATCCATTCGGGGCTTATTTTTTACTTCCAGGAATACAAGGTAATAAACTTGCATTGTTTTAAACTTTTACACTTGTAAATTTTTCAAGAGCAACAGGAAACTAATGTTAGATAATTTCTCCAGCCTACAGGAGCAAATTTGATACTTACAATTACATTAACAGCTAGTTAACATTAATTTGGTGCCTGCTACATGCCTGTGCTGGCCCTATGAAGAAGATACTATTATAAGCCATACTGTACAGTTAAAAATAATTAAGCCTCAAAGAGGTAACTTTCCAGGGTCACATAAAAAGTAAATGACACAGTCCAGATTTGAACCCAGGAAGTCTGATCCCAGATCCCACATCTGACCTTCACATCTCCAAAATCACAGTAAAAGCAGAACGATGGCAATAACCACAATACGTACTGTGCAACTTCTTTGTACTAGATTCAAGCTAAGTACTTTATAAAGACTCTCTCTTAGTCTCCCACACCCGAGTGGAGCAAGGCTTATTAAAATCACCCTTGATTACAGCAGAAGAAATGGAGGGCCAACAACGCTAAACCCAGAGGTAAAACACATCTGCATCCATAGGTACATGAGCCCAACTCCCAGCTTTAATCAAACTCTCCTTCCTGCCTTGTCCCACTTGAGGCCCTGAAGGCTGAGAAGAAGACAAAATAGGGCCAGTGTATCATCTTCCAAAGGAGGATACATGGAAAGGGAAAGGAGTCACATTAGTTTTACTGAAATAAGGTGGATACTCTGTATTGCAGCAAAGCTGAATGTAAGTGGCCTAAATATAAGGTTTCTAAAACCAAGGCACAAACTCTGCAGCTCAGTTTCCTGCTGCCAGTCCCATGGGACAATGCAGCTGCCATAGCACAGTGGAGGCTGACCGAGGAGGGCTGCTCCCAGCAGAGCTCTGATGAACATCTGCAAAGCTCCAGGCCTGGGGCTCAGCACCGCCAGCAGAGCTGGGCTGAGAGTGGAGGGGAGTCCATCTAAGGACAGAGTTTTTAGCACTGGATATAGTCCAGGGACACAAAAACCTTGAACCCCACTGTCTGCTCCAGTCAGAACACTCAGTGAGGAGCTCAAAGACACGGCCAAGAGCCAAGTGGGCGCTAAATGGAGCCAGGAGCTGGAGACACCCAGCATTCCTCCAAGGTTCTGGGACTGACGGACAAGATGTCACATGGCCCTTGTCTGCTCCTGAGTAGCTCTGAAGCCCAGGCCAGCCCTTCTCCTCTCTGAGCCTCCTGAACAAAAGGCAGCCACTAAAGACTGCCCTGCTCGCTTCACTGAATTCATACTAACAAATAACAACAGCAGAGAAGAGCAAACATGGACCTGGGGACACACTCAGAACTAAGCAAGGGCCATGGGAGTAAACGAAATCCTCTAAGATGTGTTCTATGATTATCCCAACTTCAGAGAAGAGGCATCTGAGATGGGGGAAAGGGGACGGCTAAGTTACTCGTCCAGAATCCCAAAGCTGCTCAGTGGTAAAGCTAGGCATGAAATCCAAGCTGAGAGTTCCTATAAACTCCTGTTGGAACATTCCTTCTTCTCTTCTCGGTCACCCCAAAGCAGCACATCCTAGTTCAGCATCCCCATTCCCCTGGTGAGAGGATGCAAATGGTGATACAGGAGCCAAGCAGCCACATTTCACACTACCTGTGTTTAGGATTCACTTTGTGCTTGATAAATACGCATTGCCAGGGCCCGTTTCCATGAAGGATTTAATTACAATAGGTGAAGAATGGGAATCATAGTG
Source organism: Fukomys damarensis (assembly GCF_012274545.1). Classification (NCBI taxonomy): domain Eukaryota; kingdom Metazoa; phylum Chordata; class Mammalia; order Rodentia; family Bathyergidae; genus Fukomys; species Fukomys damarensis. The sequence continues at coordinate 20,546,964 of NW_022900920.1, read as the reverse complement.
CCCTCACGATTCCTAAAGTTCTTACCTCCCCATTCGAGTCCATTTCAAGCTTGATGCCACTAAAGAGAAGGTCTCCATCTGGTGCTGTGTCCTGACTCTCTAGAACTTGCCAGGCTCCCTATGGACCAGAGCACACTTTCCACACAAAGCGTCCCGTGGGCAGCAGTGGCTACCTGAAGTGCAGTAGCTTTGTCTGGGCTTCTGTGCATGTATGCCGCAATCACCCTTGGTTTATGCCAAGGGATACAGAACTTCTACTTATGGAAGTGATATAAGTACTCTTCCTGAAATAAATGCATTTTTAAATGGTGGACTGTTTTTAAAGAGAATCAGTAACTCATAGTTTGGGGGAATCCATACATCTGGTGGGATCAGCAAGGTGAACCTCAAACAGCTGAATTTTGGGAAGCAGTTCTCTGAGGACATGATATGCCCATAGCCGACAGCCCTCAGCTCTTCTCGCAGTACCGAGGAGCGCTGTCACCTTGGCAAATGAACTGAAGTGACTCTGACCCTCAGCTTCCCCTGTGCAGAATTGCCCACTTTGTAGGGTGTTGCTAAGCATGAAGTTGATACCAGAGCTGGACATGATGGTGTACACCTCCAGTCCCAGCTACTCAGGAGGCTGAGGCAAGAGGATCCCTTGAGCTCAGGAGTTTGAGACCCACCTAGGCAACAGAGTAAGAACTCATCTTGAGAAGAAAAAAGTCATAATATGACACAAGCAACACATTTAGCACAGTGCTGATGCTTAAGAAAGATTTTCTAAGACAGCCCCATGCAAGAGAGTGACCTATGTGAGGCTCTCTGTCCCACCCTAGGTGCTGAGGTTCCAAGTCTGATGTGTGGGACTTCAGGACTTGCAGGGTTGGCTGTCCACTGGAAGAGGTCCTGATGTAGTGGGTGTGGGACAAAGCTGGGTTTTTAAAAAATTTTAAATCCACTTTTTATTCTTTCATTGATTTTTAATAATTTAACACAACTTTAACATAAAGATAATAAAACCTTAAAGATGAAGAGGTGATATATATGGCCTCCTCTATTCATACTTCACGATGGAAGGAAATTTCCAAAGTGTACAATATGTGAGATTTAACACTAGAAAAATGCATATGAACCTGGTTTAAATGGTGTGAGGGTTTTGGGAAACATTCCGGGAGATTCCAACAGAAGAATCACAGGGTAACTAACCCAAAATGATCATCCCAAGACCAAGAGAGCAGTTCCCTACATATAGGCTCCCAGAGGCCAGGGCACCCCCTACTCCTATCACCCCTCCATCACTCCCGCATACACATACACACACACACACGCACACACGCACTGCAGGATCTCCAATTTACAAGGGTCTTGCTTCAGAGAGCAAAATACCACAGGCCTAAAGTAATCAGGACCTGAACACGTCAGCACACAGCCCTAAATCTGAGAAAAATCAGAGCAGAACCTGCCTTTCTCCTAAAGCCCCCAAGGAGACCAACTTGACCACCACTTCACACAAGGAAAATGATCCTGGCGGGTACTGGGGTCAGACATGCGAAGGCCACCTCTCTCTTCCTCCTATGGGCAAAGGGCTGGATGAGTGACAAGGCCACGTGCTATCACACGTTATCTCCCTATGTCCCCAACAGACCCAAACAGGCATCCCATCACCCCCTTCATAGACAGGGAAGGCAAGTCTAGCTGGAGTCTGCACTACAAGCCACTTGGTCCCGCCCACCACAATATAAATGACTGCACATCCGGAAGAAGAGCAGGACCTGCCTCATCTGCCATCTCAGGAATGCAGCAGGGCCCCGAAGGGCCCACCCCAGGGGCTGGTTTCCTTGCTCAGCCCTGCCAGCTCTTCTCTGGAGGACACCCAGGCCCAGGCAGGCCCAGAGTGCCCCTGAGGACAGCGCTTCCTCCCTGCCACATGCTGCTCATTCATTAAAAGGCCCTGATTCTTGCCTGCCATTCTAATTATGCACAGCAGTAATGAAGATGCTTTCTCCCTTAGCAAAGACACCTATTTATATGACAAGAGCACACATCGCCCCCACAAGATTGAGTCGTCACTCAAAGCCTTGTTGAAATCAGACATCTCTCCAGAGACTGTCCAAGCCCCACCTACCTCCCCCTCTAGCGTGGCTCACTGCTGAACGTCTTGAGTTGCTAGAAGAGGCACTGGGGAAAGGCCAAGGCATGGATGCCATTCCCCGCTGCTGTGTTACATTTTCTCAACACAGTGAAATACATATGGAGCACCTGCTTGAACCCTTACTAAGAAATGGAAACGAAAGATGTAGACCCTGCCTTGATGAGAGAAAAGGCACTAAGAGAAACAGCACAGCTTCTGGGCTCCATGACTCCATTCTCTGGACAAGGTATTGGCTTGTCGGAAGCTCTCAAGTGCCTCACTGGCAAAATGGGGCAATGATAATACCAACCTGTCTGAGCAGTGAATGGGATTCATACATAAAAAGAGCGCATAATAGGCTCTCAAGAAACACCAGCAGCATCACCAGTGGTTCTGGGCCGGGGGTTTGGGGATTACACAAGTGCATCTCCCTCAGATGCATGAATCCAGCAACGCTTCCTGAGAGATGGCACCTGAGCTAAGTTTTGAAGGATCAGTAGGAGTTTGCTGTATAAAGGCAAATAGTCCAGGCAGGAAGGAACTGCAGGGATAGTGGGGCTCTGGGAAACACAAGACACTGTAGGGGGAGAGCATGCACTGAGAGACATGGGAACCACCACACAGAGGGCTGCAGAGCCTGGTGTTGAGACTGCGCTAGAATCCACGCCCAGATTCTAAATTGTGACACCCAGAGCATCACTTTGGCCTTTCTTTGGTTCCCATAGGAGCTGCAACTACAGCCCTTTCCCTCCTGCCTGTAGTCTGATGCCCAAAGGGAATAGGGCAGCCATGGTCTATTAGCCATACTCCCATCCAAACACTCAACACAATTCCCTGGGTGCCTATGGCATGCCAGCCATGTATAGGAGGCGTACAATTTGACCTGTACCAAGTCCAGTCACCCTAGCCCCTTTCCAACTGTGCACCACCAGGCCTATCAGCTTGGTCCTGTAAAATGGTGAAACAGGATCACAGGGTGCCCTCACTGAATCATTCATTCAACAAGTATAGTCAAGGCTACATGAAAAACTCAATATCCCCAAGTTTCAGCATACACTAAGTCCTCCGCAAGTACTAACTTCGAGGATGGTAAAAATCCTACTTCCATAGTCCAGTGCCACCTCCAGGGACCTCCAACCTCAGCAACCATTTTATGCCCCTAACAGGATGGTAACCTCTGACTACATCCATGAGGGTTCTTTAGCGGGTGTGGGCTCCTGGAATCAGATGGCCTTGGGCCCAATCAAAACTCCTTAGATGTGTGACTTTGGACAGGACATTCCATTTATGTTTAAATTTCCCAACAACAAAGGAAATCTGGTAACAGGCTTAAACAGATAAATAATTCATGTTCACTACCCATCACAGCGAACATGATATCTACACTCAAGGTATACACATGCAAGAAGTACACCTTAGAAATAGGGGGAAGGAGGGCAGGCAGGCTCTGATCCTATGAGATGCTACACAAATCCCCGCGTCTTGCACATAAAGGAATAACAACCCAGAGAGGCGCAGTGAGTTGCCAGGAAGAGCCTGCTCTTCGGGTTGCTATGTTCTAAGTCCATGCACCTGGACTTCTCACCGGCCACCTCCATCTCATGGAAGGGAAGAAACACTCTAGAATAGAGCCTAGAATAGAGCCTGAGGCACAGTGGCAGGTGGCTCAGCACACCCTGCAGGTGTTTTCTCACCCTGGGTGGGACTCTTTCCCAGGCCTGGGTTCCTGTGAGTGTGTGTGGGTGTGTGGGTGTGTGCACGCACGTGTGTGAAGGCAGGAGCAGAGAGCTGGATGTGATTTTCAAGACAAAACAGTGTTGAGGAGTGGGTGCACATCCCTGCTGGCAATTCTGATTTGACAAATCTTAAGCCCAACCTTGCATCTGACACAATCACCCTCTCTGTATCTCAGCCTAAGACATAAGGAACTGTTTCACTAACTCTCAAGGGTTAAGCTGTTCTGAAGCTCCTCGTGATCATCCTAAATTTCCCCCCCAATTTAACGAAGAGAAGTGAGGGGGAAAAATGAGTCAATCCATTTGCTGAGTGATGTTCAGACAAAGCCAGCTGCCAGCTCACAGGGGAAGATCAGGAGAGGGGCAGATTCCCAGAGAGTGCTTGGGCACTGCTTGGGCACTGCCTGGGCTCTGCATCGCCCCTCCCAGGACAGAGCTGGGTCAGGATCCCCAGCCCCCACCCCGCGCTCCCCCACCACTGCAGTGCCGTGGAGGGAGGCGCCTCCCAGATCTGCAGGAACAATGGGCTGGGGAGGGGGCAGGTGCAGCTCCAAGCGCAGCAGAGGGTGGGGGATGAGGCCACCTACAGCAAGACAAGGATGTAGTCAATGCCAATAGTGGTTGCTCCGCTGCTGGGCTCAGTTTTCCATGCTCTGGGGTCCCAGAACAGCTTAAAGCCCCTCTCCCGGCTGGATTTCTTTTATGTCCGTGTTTTTTCATTTCATCCTTCCAGGGAGGCTCTCCTGGAGTTCCACAGAAAGCTCCTGGACCGCTCTGGGCTCCCATGACTGCCACGGCCAAGGCCCTAAGGGTCAGGGATGTGAGGCGCCTACCCGCTCCCAACTTTCCCCACTTAGTACGCACAGGAAGACCGGAATCTTGGCCGGTCCGTCCCCTTCGCGGGAGAAGCTTTGGTTTACACCCCTGGGCTCCAAGAGCTGCTCCTTCCTTTCCTCAGCCCCGTTCCTGGTCCTCTCTGGCTCTCCCTCCACCCGAGTCCTAATCGCCCTCCCTAAAGAGAGGCCCCGGCATCTTTGCAAAATGTGAGCGTTCTCCACACTGGAGCCCCCACCTCTGGTGAGGAGAGGACAGTCAGGACCCCGCCGCTTCCTCCTTCTCAAGCCCAGAGAATCCTTGGGGATGGGCGGGCATGGGAGCCGGACCCTTCCGCT
>NW_022900920.1:20538571-20541814 GCF_012274545.1 Fukomys damarensis | reverse complement strand
CCTCTGGCGAGGAGAGGACAGTCAGGCCCCCGCCGCTTCCTCCTTCTCAAGCCCAGAGAATCCTTGGGGATGGGCGGGCATGGGAGCCGGATACCCTTCAGCTGAGGGCTGCAGCCCCACTCCGCAGAGTGAGTCCGACCCCGGCGGGATGGGGCGCGGGGTAGGTCCAAACCTCCCGAGCCCCAGGCTCCCTCCCCGCCCCGCTGAGTCACGGAAATGAACGGCGGGATAACGGCCCGGAGCGGTCAAAAAAGTGCTTTTGTTTTTGAAGCTCAACTTGGACTTATCACCAAGTTTATAGAGGTCCAGGCATTTGTGGCAAGTCAGAGTTGCTAAGCACTCTCTTTGGCCTAAGATCAAGGCTAGCTAGAAGCCTCTCAGAAAAATGCTTCAATTTTGGTCAGGCAGAGATTTGCAAACAAGAAGGAATACAGTTACAATCCATAGAATCAGTCGACTTCACTGGTAAACTGACAGAGTTGCAGCCCCTTGCTCTATGGAGTACTTCACATTCAGGAAACTAACCACTTTGGTATCAAAGGGCTAACCAGAAAATGAAGCTGCTTCCCAGGGAAAAACTGTGCTATCAATTGCAGAAGAACTCTGAAAATTGCGTTTGCTTTCTAACCTAAAATGGAATATACCACCAAGTTTACAGAGCTCTAGATGCTTATGGGATGTCAGAGCTCCTAAGAACTCTCCCAGGCATCAGAGAAAAGGTTCCTAGAAGCCTCTCAGAAAAGAGGCTCTATCTCTGCCATGCACAGACTTACAAAAAAGAACTCCCGGCACGGCCCGCGGCGGAGGACTGGTTTCAGGGTCCCTGGGCCCTGCTGTGCGTCCGCTCCCTGGAAAGCACCGCGTGGAGGGGCCTGAGCCTTCGGCAAGCGCGGTGCACACAACCTACTCCAGGAGGATGCCAGCCCCGGTCTCAGCAGGTTACTCCCACTCACACGCGCCACCCCAGGCTCCTAAAGGAGCAGCCCCAGGCGAGCTCCCCGCTCCACCCGGCTGCAGACCCAGGACGGGGCTGAGCCTCGGGCACCGCCTTGGCGTCCCCCTCCAGGTCGTCTGCGGGACTCCATGGCAACTCGAGAAGCGGGAGGGGAGGCTGAGGCGCACGCCTTCCATAGATGGCCCCGGCCTGGCCCGACCCCGTTAGAAGTCTGAGAATAACGCCATTAATAATGCAAGTCTTTCACGGTGAATGATTCATACTCTGTCCTCTGGCTTCAAGCACACGCGTGCCACTGGCACCTCGTCAGGCCAGCCTGACCAGGCAGCTCGTGGGTCCTGAGTGCCACCACCTTATCTTGACAAGGAGGTTTGTCATAAGACCACAGTTATTGGGTCTTTCCTTGTCACCTGGCACTACGCTAAAAGCTTAAGCGCCTGTCTCCTTTTCTCTTCATCGCTGTTACTAGTGCACAGATAAGGAAACAGAGGCTTGGCGGGATTAAGTGGTGATCTCAGAATCACACACAGCTTACCCCACTGGAATCCCCACCCAGACAGTAACCACCCAGCTCTCCCTCACTTCCTAAAAGGCGTCTAGGGGTCGCTTCAACATGCAGCCTCCCACAGCTGATGGGGTGTTCAGGCAACTGGGAGACACAGGACGCCCCTCTGCTCAAAAGATGATGGTAGAGTAATAAAACTTGGGCTGAGGATGTAGCTCCGTAGTAAGGCACCTGCCAAGCATTTCTGGGGCCTGGGTTCAGTGCCCAGCACTGCAAAAGGAACACAAAAACTTTGCTTTCTGTCTTGCCTGCATTAAAAATCTCAAATACAGTCCCTGGCTGTGTGATTATGGTCAAGTTACATAACCTCTCTGACCTTCAATCCCCTCATCTGTGAAATGGGTATAAGGAGAATACACACAAAAGTTTTGGACAGCATTAGATGAGATGGCATGCTTAGCTTGGGATCTGGCACATAGCAAGGGATTCAAAAGGCATTATTAAGTCACAGACATCCTTTTCACAGCAGAACATGGCCAGCTGTCCAGGGAAGTGGCAGTCTCCGTATTTGGAAGTGACTCCCAGGACACAGACTGACTTGTTCCCACAGACTGCCCTCAGCCTACCAAGGCTGCTTGTTTGCTGAGACAACACTGCATCGTCTCAGAGGCTGACTCAATGCATGGGCTTCCAGTGAGGGTCACGGAGACCAGGAGCACAGGGCAACCAAGCGCAGACAGGAGGCAGAGTGGAGGCAGCTGGCCCGGTCAACTACAGATTCAGAAGAAGGGGCTGGCCTGACTCTTCACCCACTCCACGGCTGCCTCCCACTTCAACATGCATCTTCCCCACTGAATGAATTCTGGACCGAGGGGATGAGTGAGGGTGGAGGGAGCGTGGGAAAGGGGCAGAGTCGCAGCGGGTGGGCAGCAGGACAGGACTGGAGTGCTGGTCCTGCACGGCTGGGCTGAAGCCACACGGGTTGGGATGTGAGAGTACCAAGGTCCCGTGGACAGATCCTGGACATCGATGCCCAAAAGGGTTCGTTGGTCAGCACAGCTCTGATTGAGTCCTTGTGCTCAAAGCTGTACTGTGCTTCCCCTACCAACATACAGGGGGAAGCCCTGCCTCCCCATGAGGTATTCAACACTTCTGACACTGGTGAGCCCCACCCTTCCTCTGCCATGCTTACAAGCTGTTTCTGTCTTCCAGTTCTTCACCCCTTCACTTCTCTCCTCTCCTAGCTCCCATCCAGACACCCTTAGGCCCACGGCTCCTGCCCCCTCCCCAGGTGCCCGTGGTTTTCTGCACACACTCACACTCCGCTTCTCTCCTCCCTCCACTCTGTGGCCCGGGCAGCTCAGCACTCCGGAGGCTCCCCTGTTCATCTGCAGAGACACCTGCCTCCACACCCAGGGACTCCTCCAGGCTTCCGGACCTACTGGGCATCTTTCCTGGGTGTCTCTGAGGCCCCTCTCACCAGAATGAAGTGCAGCCCATTCTTTCCTACCCTCTGTACTCTAATGTGACATCACCCAACCCTGGCCAAGCCACATACCTGGGCGTCTGTCCACACTCCTCCCTCAGTTTGTCTAAACTCAGTCAATCTCCGAGTGGAGTGTGGCCCCTGGGCTTCCAAACCCTCCTCTCCATCTTTCCTGCCACCATCCTCCTCTGGCCACCCTGGTCCCCTGCTGCCTGTATGTGTACAGCAGCCTCCTCAGGGGTTTCTGGGAGCTCCAGTCCTGCCCCTCTGTCCACTCTTTGTGACTCTGCCCCTCCC
>NW_022900920.1:20516324-20538485 GCF_012274545.1 Fukomys damarensis | reverse complement strand
CTCTCACACTGGGATTTCAGACGTAAAAATGTGTTTGATGCCCCTCATCCTACCACCAGCAGCAGCCCAGATAATGACTTCTTCCCTGGCACAGACCTTCCCTGCACCCCATGCCAGCCAAGGTCTCCCTCTTCAGGGGCCTGACCCCATGTGTCAGGATATTGACCGCAACAGCCTGTCAGAACCAGCAGGACCCTCAGCCCCCACCCATCTGCCTACTGCGGTGAAGTGGCCTCGGGCAGCATCTGCCCTCCCAGGCACACTAGCCACAGTGACATGAATTCGTGTGAGGAGGATGGAAGATGACACGCCAGCCCCAGGGCTGGGTGCAGAGAACAGACAGCTTTGATTTTCAGAGGAACACAGAAGGCAAGGCAAACTCTGCCTCACATTTGCCCTCACAGCTTTACTAACCATCACAGAAATTGGGGTACCCTGATGAGCAAGTTCCACCAGCCAGGTGCTGTCCTGGTCTCACCTGATTCTCCTGGTGGCCTTGGTGATCCACAAGAGAGGAAAGGGAGCCACTCAGAGGCTGAGGCAGCTGCCCGGGCTTCCTCTGGTGATCAGCAGCAGGGCTGGGTTGGAGGCTGAGCCTGTCTCCATGGCACTCAGCATCAAAGAAGGGTCCTACTTCCCCAATCTGACTCTTATAAACTTTCCCCCAAGAAAAGCCAGAGGGAGACCTGCCGCTCTTCTGCCACCAGGCCCTTCATGGACTGGTTTCTTGGTGCCTCAGTGACCTCTGCTCTTTCATCTCCCACACCCCTCCACATCCAAACGCACAGAGATCTCCCTGAATATATCAAATCTAGTCTCCCTTGGGGACACAGCCCCAAGGTCAGTTATGCGGGAGGCTGACTAGGGCAAATTCCTCCAGGCTGTCCCCTGAAGACTCCTCCACACAGGACACCTGCTGATTCACCACAGCACCCTCCAAGGAACCTCTTCTCTAACCTCTGATCTCAGGACGTGGGCTATGAGCTACTTCGGTGAGAAAGACACCCACCAATTACACATTGCTGGTGGACAACTGAGTCCAAAACATAGCCCATCGCAGAGCCAAGGCATCATCTCCCATTTACCTTACCCTGGTCGCTCTGGGATCAGGTTCCCAAAGAGATAATGTCTCCAGTATGGGCCTTCCCCTTTTCATTCTGCCAGCTAACCCCTTTTTCCTGTAAGTCTGAACTAGAATGTCACTTCCTCCGGGACACCACCTCACCATGACAGAAGGGGCCCCTCCTCTGTCCTTTCTGCACGATCCCCTACCCACCCTGTCATAGCACTATGAGGTCAGAATTATTATATCCTCATTACACAGGTGACAAAACTCAAAAGTCACTGGGTTCGGAAGCTGCAGAGCAGAGAAGACATCTCTGAGACTAGTACTCAGGTCTTTCCAACATTGGGCTGCTCATCCTCCTTCTAGCTATAAGCTCCTCAAGGGACAGTCTGCATCTATAGCCCAGACCTCACACCATGCCAGGCACAGAGATTATTTAAACACTCAAGGAAGTAGGGCCCTCAGCTCCTTTCCCACCCTCCCTGAGCTCCTGTTGGCCCAAGAGCCCATAGACACTGCCCAGTCCAAACTCAGGCCACAGCCCAGAGAAGGCCCAACAAAGGGGACACCCTGTCACCTGTACTAACCTCCAGCTGTCAAAAGTGCCTAACTCACTGGATAGGGAGAGGAGATGGGGAGGCAGCTAGGTTCCCAGCTAAGAAGAAACTGAAGACATTTGCTGATGGCTGCTAAAGGCAGTGAGTCCTGCGGGCATAATCAGGACCAGCAGAAGGGAAGTAGAAAGCCTGGCATCTAAAGGACGTGAAGGCAGCCAGGCCCTGGGGACCTATGGATACAGCTCTCTGGGTTTGCTCCTTCCTCTGTAAAAAGGATGAAGGATCCTTTAGGTAAGATCATTATGGGAGATAAAACATGCAAAACATTCAGCATAGGGCCAGGCTATATATGACCTGCTGTACCATTATACAATTTACGCATTTGGACCACAAAAATGCCTTTGCCCATTTATGTTACAGAATGGGCTAAGGGATAATTTTCTTGGCTGAAGAAGACACACAGAGGTACAAGGTGATTTTCTTTTTAAAAAATGTTATCAGAAAAGTGTCTATTTAAAAAATCCTTTTAGGTAGGAATGGTGGTGCATGCCTGTAATCCCAGCACTCTGGGAGGCTGAGGCAAAAGGATCACAAGTTTGAGAAAAACCTGGGCAACCTAACTTACAGAGATTCCCTCTAAAAATAAAAAATAAAAAGAGACTGGGAATATAGCTCAGTGCAATCCCCAGCCCCCCGTGCGCACACGTGCACACACACACACACACACACACACACACACACACAGGAAAAGAAAAAGAAAAGAAACTATTTCAACTCTTAGATTTTACATAGAAAGCTTTCCCCCCAATTCTTTTTTGGATATAAATAGCATATCATAAAATTAACAGGACCAAGACTGGGACTTGTTATACAAATTTACAAGGAAAGCCTGAGCAAGTGTCACACTCGACTTCTGACCTCCAGTGCATTTAGAAAATCCAACCTCAGAGCCAAATCGCAGTGGTCAGTGCACACATCCTTTCCCCCCGGCTTTCCCACCCCATCTGGTGTAAATCAGCTTCTCCATTAACATTCCAAAAGGCACTTCACATACACAACGTGTGCTGCACAGCTCTTCCAAGGCAAGAACTCCAGGGCCACAGGAAATTTTTTCTCCAAATATCACAATCACTTCAGCCTGCAATGTAAACTTGAGAAATGCCTACTCGGGTGATGGAGGATTATCCAAACATTTTTCAGAACTGTTTCAAACAGCAGCAGGATCTGGGCTTACTTTCTCAGAAGCCTCAGAATAGCTCAGTCCCTGATCCTGCAGAGCTCCTGCTTCCCAGTAGGAAGAAGGACACTGCAGAAGCCACATCTAAGGAGGATGGGGGCGAAGGAAAACCAAAACAACCACATAGCCAGGAGGACTTCCACCAAGGCTGCATAGAACCATGGGTGACTAGAGCCAAAGGTTTCATGTTATGAAAAAGAACTGCTCCTTCCTCTCCTCCGGCTCATGGCCTGTGCCTGGCTCAGTGCAGTAGGTGCTCAGTAAAAGTGTGTGAAGAAATGAATAAGTGGTCCAGTGCATAAGGAATGGAGGGAAAACCAGGGCCTCAAAAAGCTGCATTGGGCCAGGGATTTAGGTCAGTGGCTCTGGCGCCTGCCTTGCAAGTGCAAGGACCTGAGTTCCATCCCCAGGAGCCTCCCCCCCAAAAAGCTAAGTCTCTTGTTCAAAGTCACACAATCAGTGACAGCGAGAGCCTAGCTGCAGTGTCCTGCCTTTCAGCTTAGCTTGCTCCTCCTTGTCTTTCTCTGCAAAGTACAAAGTGGGAGAGGGCTCATGCTCAGACATTAAGCACTCAGCAAGGACACCCAAGCTGTACGTGACAGAGGAGGAATTTGCCCTGCAACTGTCTGATCTCAGGTCTGCCCCGCTTCCCCCATGGAGCCTGGGAAGGCTGTGTCCCCAACATCTAGCCCAGCACCTGGCACATAGCAGGCCTTGGGGAACATGCTGAATAAATTAAACGATCTGACTGGAAGAATAACAGCCTTCAGAGCACCCTCACATCTCTCCTTTGGCTTGAATCATATCACAGTACTTGAAGGAAGCATCATTATCTTTAACTTCTTCAAGGTGAGAAAACCGAAGGCCCCGTGAGATCATGAACAGTCTTGTCTGAGGTCCTATTTCCAAAGGGTTCCTTTAAGTCATTTGTTTCATTCAAATCTTGTGCTTTACTTAAAAGTTTCACATACCTTTTATATTCTGTTCCATAGTATATCTGTTTGTTCCCTAAACAAAACTAATACTTTAGATGTCTAATACTTGTTTTTAAAATGTACTATTTAGAAAATTGTAAATATCCACAACATTTGAGAGAACACTGTAAGGAATCCCCAGGTACCCATAACCCAAATTACCTTATTTTTAAAAATTAGTGTTAAGTAAAATTCACCCTTCCAGGAAGACATCATAGTGGTTGTCATTCACAGAACACATGTAAATAGACTGATTGTCATAGTCCTCTGTCTAAGAAGCACAAACCTCCATTGGCCTCTAGCCACCTGTGGCCCTTCAAAGAGCTCTGAAGGCTGTAAAACTAGTGAGCAAAATGAGTCTATATCCTCTTCCTTTTAAGCCTAAAGTTTATAAGAAAGTCACATGATTTCCAGAGGCACCCTGCTCCTGATCTCAAAGACACAAGGTCATCCATTTAACCCCTCCTTCGGGATTCTCATTCATTCTCTCCTCCATCAGACACCTGCAGGGCCCCTCAATGTGCTGAAACACACAGTCTATACAGACATGGACCCGACTTTTGGGGAAGCCTTCAGCCTTGATGAGGAGGGGAGAAACAGACAGGTATAACCAAAATTCTAGGAAGACCTTGACAAGTGAAGTTTACAAGGAATTTGCTTGAAACTAAATCTACCCTCTGTCTCCTTCACCAGGAAGCAAAGGCAGGAGGCAGGGAACAGAATGGGTAAGGATATGGGTTAGAGAGTTAGATGACATTTGGGTTTAGATCCAAGCTCCATCTCTTCCTAGGTATGCATCCTTGAATGAATAACCACCTGCTCCGACTCACTGGTAAAGAGTTGATAAAACTCCCAGATACTAAAGCCATAGAAACATTACATTATGCAATGTTTAGCCCAGTTTCTGCAACAAAGGGAGCCCTCCATCAATGCTGGCCATTATAATTGGCGGTTCCCATTACCAGCTTTCAGCAATGAGTCCCTGACTGAACGGAGCAGAAGCTTTGGAAGAGTGTACACATTAGCGAGCCCACCACGATGGTTTTGGGGTTTTGTTTTTGGTTTTATTTGCTAGTGCTTTATGTTTTGTTTTGTAGTGATAAGGACAGAATCCAGAGTCTCACGCATGGTAGGCAAACTCTCTACTGCTCACTTACCTCCTGACTGATCCCTAAGATGATTTTCTTAATCAACTTCTCCTCAAAAAGTCTGCACACTTAGGGAATAAATAAAATAAAACTTCTCAGCCTTCCCCTCTGAGCTGGCCAAGGGAAGTGGCCATGTGTGAGAACAATCTGGTCAGTGGAGCTGGGACAAAGATGCTGTTGTCCTCGGCCCCAGCACTTCGGCACGCTGCACACCCGCATGCGTTCTGTGACCCTGGGGGCAAACCCTGGGCAGTGGAGCTGGAATAAGTAGGTGGGGGGTGCTGTCATGGGCAAGCCCAGGGCCCGTCCCGCCTCTCTTTGGGACCTCCTTCTGGGTGTGCAAGGACCAAGAGGATCCCAGACGGACACATGGCACACAATAAGAACTTCACTAGCTCAGTAATCACTAGGAGCAGTAGGGAGAGGGCATGAGCCCTTGTCCCAGGACCCTGGCTCCAAGACCAGACTTTGCCAAGATAGTCATTGTGCTGCCTTGGACAGGTCACCTAGCCGGTCTGATGCCCTGGACCTCCACCTAACAATAAAGATAAAACCATGCTTGTTCTTCTTGTCTCATCCTGCCTGTCACAGACCAGAGGTAAAAATCTCAGCTTTGACATTCTTAGTTTATGATCTTAATAAACTCAAGCTGTATATTCTTCGTCTGCGAACTGGGCTTAACAAGGCTGTTGTGAAGGTTAAATGAGGTCAGGTTTTGCCGAATGGCCCAGAGTCTGGCATATAAGTGCTCTGTGATATAGAATGGATGCTTGATGGTAGAGAAGAACCGTTATCGCTGAGTTTAAGACTAATGCAGTACTAATAATCAGTTTCCTTCTGTGTTGGCTCATTTTGTGCTGGGCACTATGCCAAGCACTTGACTACCTTTTACCATCAGACAGCACACCTCATGCGCAAGCCTGGACAGCAGCCCTACTGGACACCATGGTGGACCCACCTTTCCCTGTCTCTGCCTGGCTGTACAGCCAATGGCTGCACAGCCAGGTGATGGCCCCAAACTACTCCACCAATGGCCTTCCCAAGCAGGCAGGTGGTAGGAGGAAAAAGAAAGGACAGACCTCACCCTTAGCCAACCTGGGTACCTCTATGAAATGGGGAACACCCTGCTCTGACACCCTGGCTCACCATGAGGCCAGACAGTGCTAAGATTTGAATAAAGGTAAGGAGCTTGATAAAAATCCAATTATTTTAGCTCCAAAAACATTTGCTATTTTCTCTATTTCCTATTTTGTCTAGTGTCCAAATAAAGTTCTGAGAGCCACAGAAGAACTAAGACATCCAAATATTAATGTTTAAATAGTATATTGCTTCTGGGTTTTTAAGAAACTATGAAAATTGAGGCTAAGAAGAAAAATGGATGAGGAAGGAGGCTTTATCGTGAGATCTAACAGGTGTTTGTGTGTGAGAATGTGTGTATGTGTGTGCCTGGGTGTGTGTCTCAAAGCCCAGGAGCTAAACACTGAATGGTTATGAAGAAACATCGCTAAGAAGAAAAGACTTAAACCAGCATATGAGAAAATAATCGATCACCTAAGTTATTTACATGTATAATGTAACATGTACATAGACAGTTATAATGTGTCCATAAACAAATGAAAATTTACTAAACACGGGGTAAATTACAAAACAATAAAATAAAACTTTTAAAAATTATGCTAAAGTCTATACCTTTATACATACACAGATAATGCCACTATAAACTAATTAGGTTTATACTTCAGAAAATCATATGGTAACATTTAGAACCCTTTGGCCAGTTAATCCTCTTAGATATTTATCCTATGTCAAAAGAAAACGACTATATAACATAAAACACATGGATGACAGCTGAATATAATTATAAATATAAATATAAAGGCAGGAGAATAATGTGGGAAAAAGTCACATATACTGTACTATTAAGTGGGAAAGTGCAAAGACAGTAAGTACATCATGACAATCACTAACATTATGCTTGCATCAGAACAGACACCAGCATGCAGAAAAATTGGATGGTTGTGCTAAGGTGGTGAGACAATAAGGGGGCTTTCATCTTTTCCAGGCTTCCTTCAAGGAGGTATCATTATTGTTCTCCCTCCCTCTTTCTCTAAATTTTGTCTAGAAACTGACACTGCTCTCAAAACAAACTAGCCAGTGTGTGCTCGAGATCAGATGAAAACAAGCCCCAGCAAATGCTTGTGATCAGAGCAAATGCATCACACTGGGTGCTGGGCCAAGGAATTTCACATTTGAACATGAAATGTCAGTTCCCACAAAAGGCCTTCTGAGACTCCAAGAGTGAGCTCAGGAAAGCTGCCCTTCCCGGAGCTTGCTTGGTGGGTGTACGCACACCCTCGGGGCACCACCCACACGAGGCCAGGCTCATTCTACCATTGTTTTGCCACCTCTTAGTCCACAACCCCATTTCTGCCCCTTTGATAAATGCTCCAGCTTTGCCAACCATTTTGAGGGACTCACAGACCCAATGGTGGGAGGTCATTTATCCATCCACTGACTTGTACACTAAAAGAAGCATGTACTGCTATATACCTGGCCTTGAGGATAAATATTAGGGCGGGAAAACAGGGTCTCCATTGTTAAGAGAAAACAAGAAAATACAGCTTCCAGTGAATTGAGGTTGGGCTAGTTCAGGTATAAAGCTGTGCCACTATCAAAAGCTAATGTTTATTGAGCCCTGATGAGGTGCCAGACACGGTTTTTGGAGCTCTCAGAGTATATAACTCATTACGGATAGGCAAGAGTATTACTCTCATGCTACCGAGGAGGACACTGAGGATCAGAAAGGCTCAACACCTTGTTCAAGACTGGAAGCCAAGTCTGAAGCCTGGGGCCCTCACCAGCATTGTCCACTCCTGTGCTCAGACTGGGAACCAGGCAGCCTCTGCCACAGTAAGGCTTGGGGTGGGTTAGGGGTCTGCAAATGGGAGGAGACTCCCCAGGACTCCTGGATTTTCCATATGATACGATTTGAATATGATTTGCCCCTTCTAAAAAGCTCAGTGCTGAAATTTAATCTCCACTCTGAAGCACAAAGAAGATGGAAACTTACTCCCACTTTGCTGTTTAGAGCCAGGACCTTTGGGAAGGATTAGTAGTAGGATAATGTCATGGGGTGGGGCCCTAAGGCTGAATCCAGACAACATAAGAAGAGGGAAAGCAACCGGGGAGGCAGATGCTCCCTGCCTGTTACCTCATGATACCCTGAGCCACCTTAGACTTTGCCAGCAAGGAGGCCATCCCCAGATGTAGCCCTTTACCCTTCACCCAGAGCTGTGAGCCAAAATAAATCTCTTTTCCTAATGACTTACTCAGTCTGGGGTACTATGGTATTAGCAATGAAAAAGAGATTCAACACAATGGGAATCAGCACACTGGGGTCCTGGGTCACACCTGTGTCCCATGGGTAGGGTTATAAATCTCCAGGAAGAAGCAGTCCTTGAGCAGCTGAGTCCCCAAGGTCGGCTGACAGGGCTGAGGATTGGGCCCCCGACACTGGAAATCGCTCACTTAGGGCCACACTGAGGACACCTGTGTAGACAACCTTGCCCATCTCCCATGGTCACCTGGCCTTCCTCCAAACACCCCTTCCCTTCACAGGAAAGGTGGCAACAGGTTAGCTTCGTCAGATAGGAAGGAAGAAAAGCAGCAGAGGTCAGGGATAACAGTGCCTGCCTGGGATTGATTTCTTGCCGCATGACTTAAGGCACAAGGTAGTGCATTAGGTTTTTAATCTATAAAATAGGGAGAATAGCTGTACCTACTTCTTAGGGATGTGCATGAGGGTCATGTCAGTTAAGACAAGCTCATGGAAAGTGGCAGCCACAGAGCAAGTGCCAATAATTGTCAGCTACTATTTATCCTAGCCTGAGTAATCTCTGAACATAGCCACCTATCTAGACAAATTCAAATCCCACCAATCTACCTACTTTCTATGTACTAATAATTACATAGTCTATGCATTTAAAAGATTGGAAGGAAATATACTGACATATTAAAAGCGATCTCTGCATAGTGAGATTATGAGGGATTTTTATTTTTTTCTTACACTCCCCCACATATAATAGATAACATGTTTTTCTTTGATAACCAGAACAGAATCGATAAGTGCTTCTTTAAAACGGTCTCAGCAAAGCTAGTGCAGAAAATGGTGGTCTGCGCAGGGCACGAGGAGTAATGGAATCCAAAGAGGAACAAGTGATAAAAAATCTCATGGGTCAGGGATTTAGCTCAGTGGTGCCACTGCCTGCCTCACAAGCACAAGGTCCTGAGTTTGATCTCTGGTTAAAAAAAAAAAAAAAAGATGAAAAGGAGCTACATGCTAATAACGGGGAGCCCTTGGACCTCCTTTGGAAGCTGGTGACTACAATGTGCCTAGAGAAAATTGTAGGCAGTTCCGAGTTAGGCAACCCATCCTGAGCTATAGATGGGACCTGATGCATAGGCTTGGACAGCCACAGGCAAGGATGAGAGAAGCGAATATGGAAAGGTTTGGGAAGGAGGTGAGACAATTCAAGGAAAAGCTAAGAGAAAGACAGTTGAGTCATAGCTTGTGGACAGTTAGTAATGACCCCCCTCAGCATGACCATACAATGACTTTTGCCTTATGCCCTGAATCTTGATAGTCTCCCCTTAGTTAATAGAGAAACCCTGCTTCCTAAACTTACTTTAGGATTTGTTTGTGATGTACTGTTGTGAGCTTTTTGATGTCACTGGCTTGCATGTGTCTCCTGTTACCAGCTTCTAGTGGAACATTGTACTTTTGACCCAACCTACATGACTTTTGTTAGCAGAATAT
Organism: Fukomys damarensis; assembly: GCF_012274545.1. NCBI lineage: Eukaryota > Metazoa > Chordata > Mammalia > Rodentia > Bathyergidae > Fukomys > Fukomys damarensis. The sequence goes on along the minus strand of NW_022900920.1, from coordinate 20,528,687 downwards.
ACCTATTGCATGGAAAGATGCTCATTATATATTGTGAAGTTAACAAAGCAGTTTTTTAAAGCAAAGAAAAAAAAAACCACAACCCCCCAAAAACGGCCTCAGAAAAAGTGGGAGAGGTGGCTTAGAAATAGTCACTGGTGTTTGAAAGGCACATTTCAATGCCCAGTGCCTTGATGCATCAAATTCAGTCTCCTTATGTCCCTCCAAACCATCCTTCAAATCAGCAAGTGTTCTGCCTCACTCACTCTGCTTGCCCTTGTTGAACACTCGGTCCCTACCATCCTCCAGGACTCCATACCTCCTCTGGGCAATGCCCATAATTTCTGGCTACCATCTGTGGAAAACCTACTATGTACCACACCCTGGGATAGCTACTGTACTGCGTGAACTCTGAGCTGAAGTCTAGAGAGCAAATGACTTGCTGGAGTTCAAATCCAATTCAAACTCTCACTTCAAGTCCAAGGCTCCTTTTACCAGACAGCCCCATGATACAGGGAGGTCAGGGATTATAGGAATAGGACCTGGGGCCAGAGGAAGCAGTGCCTATTTCCTGGCTACAATCTTTGCCTGGGGGTCACTGGGTGCTAACTGTGTACAAGTGTGTTTCTGTGCATGTGTGTGTATTTGTCATTATGTGTGTCTCTTAGAAAGAAAGAGAATATATTTGTAAAATGTTTTTCAAAGATTCTAAGAATAGATAGCAACACATGGAGCTTACTGAGGTTTTTCAAAGAGTTGAAAAACTGAATTTAAAATTGATAAAATAAAAGAGATGGACTCAGATGAACAAAAATAGAAAAGTCTGACCCTGGAGAATGCTTTGAGATGGCAGCAGGCTTAGACTGATTCTGTCCTTGTTGCTGACCATGGAAACCTGGGAGTTGAAGGTCAGAAGAATCTTCAGAGATTATGTTGAATCTTCTGCTCAACACAGTAATCCCTCTGCTGCATCCTGGACAGCACACTTGTTTCCAGGACTCTCGATGGGAACTCAATACCTGATAATGTAGCCTGTTCACTCATCTCAGAGTGATGCCAATGGCTCATCTTCTCATATTTATCATACCATTTGGAGTTCCATCCTCCGAAGTAATATGGAATAAATCCACCCCTCCATTCAAGAAAGTTTCTATAGCCATTAGGATATATCCAGCTGCAAATAATAAAAAGTCCTGACTCAATAACAAAGAATTTCAAAGAAAGGGCTGTTCCCATGTCTTTCACTCTGCCCAGTTCCACAATTAGCTTGACCGCAGGAGAACAGCCCGCAAGATGTCTGCAGCAGAATCACGTGTCCTGCTGAGTCAGAGAAAGACAGTGTGTCTTCCCATGGGTCTCTTTTCCCAGAAGTCCCTGGGCCAGTTTTTCCTTGCTTCTAACTGGACAGAATTAGGTCATATGACTACTCTGAATTTGCAACCCATTATGGGCAAGGACAAGGGATTACCTTAACTGGCTTCCATTTATCTGGGTTTATTACTGAACTAGACAGAGACAGGCTCATCTTTCACAAGGATGAATGAAATTGAGTGAGGTTCTTTCAGCAAGGAATAAGAAGGAAATGGATGCTAAGTGAGCAAGGGTGGCTTTGACAGCTCCAATATTTGCCTCGCACATTTCCTAAAGTAGACAGTGACAGCTTGTACCACCCAAGAGCCCTTCTGCTGCAGCAGCAGCACCTATTCCTGCTCTAAGGAATCACCTTTTCTCAAAAGCAACTACTCATCGTCAGCTTTGCTTGTGATTCTGCAAATCGCCCATAGTCTTCTAGTACATTTTTTTTTAGCTTCAATATCCACTTCCAATCTCTGTTGCTTTCAGCCAAAGAACACTAAGCAACCCAACTAATTCAAGGAGTCTGAGAGCTGCAGGTCCACTCTACTGGGATGGTGGTGGCCTAGGACAGTGCACAGGAGAGTAGTGCCTGGAATCTAGAGTCAGACTCTGGGTTTTCAGCAATCTTCTGACCATATGTGTGACCTTGGAGAACTCAATATCTCTGATTAGTCATTCTCTGGTATCACCTTGTCCCCAGCAGGGACTGGCAAAAAGTAATCCAACTCCAGAAATCTCACTGCAGGTACAGCTGCTAAAAATAAAGCACAAGTTACTATCAACTTGCTCAATGGAATTACCAAATTTTAAATTGCATCACCTTTGTCTTCTTATCTGAAAACAAAGATACTAACAGCATCACAGGGCTTTGTGAATACACACATAATATCTGTGAAAGTGTTTTCTACTCAATCAGTGCTACAGAATGGAAGGGACCGACAGTTGCAATATCTGCTGCAAACTTATTCACATAAGTAAATAATTATATTAAATGACAAATTTGTGCAATCTTCTGTCTCTCTGCTTCTAAAAGGATACCTCTGTGGAATGTTTTGTGCTTGTCTTCTATGGTATTAGGGCTTTGGGAGGTGACTGGATCAAGAGACTGCTATACTCAGTGGTGGATTAATCCCCTGTTGAGTTCATAACTAAACGTGCTATTAGGAAGTGGGCCACTGGGGGTATAACCTGGAAAAGTCTATCTACCTCCACAGCTCTCCATTTCCTCTCTGCTTCCGGGCTGCTGTGATATGAGTAGCTTTTCTCCACCGCACCCTTTCACCATACCAAGTATGTGTTGATGACTGCTAACCACGGACCAAGTCTTCTGAAACTGTAAGCCTCCTTTAAGTTGCATGAGTCAGGTATTTTGTCCCAGCAACAAAAAAGGAAATAAACACACACATACAGTCAGAGAAGCTGGAGGCTGGCTGGATATGCAAGAGAAAAAGAATAGTAGTTCTTAAGGGTGTAAACATTGAATTTAATAAATGTTTAAAAACTTCTTTGAGTGAAAAGTAAAAAAGAATATCACTTAAGAAGAAAACTTGAAAATTTGGAATGAGAAATGTTGGAGAGGGTTGTCATGAATATGAGTGGGAAGGATAGGCCAAGATAGAAAACAAAGGATTTTTTTGAAATTTTACTGGATGGTCACCACTGGCATTTTCTCAAGAAACTGCAGGAAAGTTTTAATTTGCTCTCAACTATTTTGGGATGTACCAATGCTTATTTGAATGCAACATTGTGCTAAACTGGTTTGAGTTGCAGCCAGGATTTTTATGGATTATATACAAATATTCATTGTGCTCTTCCTATGTCCCAGGAACTGTGCTAGAGTCTGAATACACCAGGGCCCTTGAGTTCACACGTAGCTTGTGGTGTAGCATAAGCATCTTGGTCTCCCCGACCACCTCGCTCTCCAATCCTGACGGTTGTCAAGCCCTGCACAGCTCCACAATTGCTCCTCTTCTGGTCTGTGGTCACATCCTTGGATCAGGCCCTTGTATTTCTCACCTGATGACTCTGTCAGTTCTCCCTGGCTCTAGTCCTAACTCCTTATCCCAATCCATTTTCTACACAGCTGCCAAAATGTATTTTTTAATAAGATGCGAGTCAGATAATGGCTGGCACCTATTTTGAATTTTGGACTTCCTTCTCACCCCTGACTGGAAGATTCGTAATGCCCATGCTCTCAGCATAAGGTCTAGGCTAACCCAGGATCTCTCCTCCCTACTGCCTCTACATCTCAAAAGCCCACATTTTTCACAATTCCTGCAAACCAACCCCCAACAGCGGTCCTCTTTTGCACCTTTAAATCTCCTCTTGCTCCTTCAGAACTCAGCTGGACCTCGCTGGTTCCCTCTAGGAAAAGCCCTAGGAATCATTAGCCCTTACCCCCACCTTGGCCAGAGCCGATCCTTTCCTGTCTAGAGCATTTCTGTCTTTATGTTCAGCAGTGATTTCTGGATGTCTGTCTCCAACACTTAATTGCCACCATGAAGGAGACAGGGGCTGCATCACAGTCAGCTCTAACAGCCCAGGCACGTGGCGATGCACAAGAAGTGCATGATCGATGATAACAGCGCCGTCAGGGTATGGACAGAGATACTTCCTGCTGGGGGATGGGTGGCACTTCCAACTTAGTATCCAACTTGAACTCCCGCCTGGTGTCTGTCTCCAACACTTAATTGCCACCATGAAGGAGACAGGGGCTGCATCACAGTCAGCTCTAACAGCCCAGGCACGTGGCGATGCACAAAGAGTGCATGATCGATGATAACAGCGCCGTCAGGGTATGGACAGAGATACTTCCTGCTGGGGGATGGGTGGCACTTCCAACTTAGTATCCAACTTGAACTCCCGCCTGGTGGGAACCTGCTGCTTCTGACTTTTTTTTTTTTTTTTTTTTTGCTATTTCATGGCACATGTTCACCAGGAGAAGAAAAATGATCTTTTAAGCAGAATTTTAAAATAAAACAGTTTCCAATGATACTGGGGAAATACGATCATTTTCAAATAATTAAAAATGGCAATAACTATAAAGAAGAAAATAAAAACCCCTGCAAACACACCACCCAGATACTGGTGTGACATTCTGATAATGGTTTCTGCGGGCCTCTTTCCTATGTGTATATTACATCTGTCTGTGTAGTGTGATATGATCCAGTCTCTCCATGCCACAGGGCCTCAGCATCTGAGAATCGAGTTGGAACTGTCCCCATCAGGGTGGGACTGGCTATCACCCTCTATCTGGGGCCTTGGCCCAGGGCAAAGCCATAGCTGGCCCCAGGCCCAACTTGGGGCCATCTCTGGAAGATACAAAGGGGTCATTTTTCTTTCTCTTCATACTCTAGACTAGTATTTTTTCTGGGTTATGAGATTCAACTCAACAGGAAAAGACCATCTGACGTCTTCTAAGAAAGTCAGATTTAAAGGCAGCTTTATTTTTGTCCAAAATAACCATGAATTATGAAAGCCACTGGTTGAAAGCTGGGGAAAAGAGCAGGCTTTTATGGAGAAAGTAAAAGCACTGGTAAGACCTCAACACTGATGGAACCACTGAGTTACAGAAGGGGCTCTGTAGAGTCGCCTCACTTCCTTGCATCCTGTGGCGGGTGTTTGTGCTTGAAGTCCGAAACTGAAGTTTGCAGATGACATAGTGGTAGGAACTGCCCAGCACCAGGGCTGAGTCTCACAGGACCACCAGTGGGCCTCTGTCTTGTTCAATTCCTTTATATCGGACTTTGGGGAAAGCCACCTATGGGTAGTACCCTATGGAAGCCATATGTGGATTTCTTCTTTGATCCAGCAGTCCCATGTTTAGGAATCAATGTACAAATGTGAATGATAATGCAAAAGGTTATTACTGAGGAATGATGTGTAACTGCAAAATACTGGAAACCACTCAAATGGATATTCAGAGACAAGTTGAATATAAACTATGGTGCAGCTACCCAATGAAATCCTATGCATCTACAGGAATGAGTGAGGAAAATCCCTATGGATTGACAGGGGAAAATTTCCTGGATATATAGCATTAAATAAAACAAGCAAAGTACAAAAGACTATATAGGCAGTATTGTACATTTGGTCATCTTACCTGGGAGGAAAGTGGCTACTGGCTTGGAGAGGAACCAAAATGTGTACCTGGGTGGACTTGACTCCTTTCATTCCCAAGCTTCTTGGATGCATCATCCAGGCCTCTCAGCACACAGTCTATAAGAGAGGTGGACAAGGCCACCCCAGTTACGGGGCCCTGTCATGACTACCTGGGTCTTTTCTTAGTGGGATTCAGAAGAAAGTCCTTTTGCTCCCTTTAATGCCGAGAAATGACATTTAAAAAAATTAACACAAGTTGTCATTTCCTCCTCATGATTCAACCAGCTTGGCCTGGCTCATGGGAATCCCATTCTTTTAATCATGTTTCTATTCAAAATCACTCTTGCCGGAAGCAAGGAACGCTGTTCACATATGTTTAGTTCAAATCATCTCTCGTGTGTTCTGGCCTCAAAATTTAATAAGCTAACAGTTTTGTAGACAGCCTTCCTTTAAATGAAATGCCAGGAATTTAAAAAGAAAAAGCTAACAGTGGCACACACAGGACCCCCGGGAACTTCTGGGTTTGTCTACCAGTCATTTCCAGAAAGATCCATCAGGCTGACAGCCAAACCGGCCCGGTCGGGGAGTGGAGGGCAGAGAGCTTCAGTCCTCCTGGCGCCTGCTGTGTCTGTCCCTGCTCCTGATCTCAGGGCTGCAGACCTTCTAAGAGAATAGGAGTGGGGCAATCTGGTTCTAGCAAGTCCGAGGAGTCTGCTCCCTGGTGTCTGAGTTTCTCTGCTGACTGACTTGGAGGGAAAATTGACTGGCAGGCCCTAGAGACAGCAAAGGCAATCAGTCATAGGGGAAGGGCCAAAAGCACCCAGGCTAGAAAGGGAAGAGGGTTGCATGGGAGAAGGTGATGTGTTGATCCGTTGCCCTTGGTTCAGGCACTGTGACCATTTCCCTTCTCCCTCTGTTACCCTTCTCTCTGCCAGTGACAGGGAGGGAACTAGAGCACCTCCAAGGCAGGGCAGTTAGGAAACAACAGCCCCCCTTCTATGAGCTGCTGAGTGAAGGGTCAGCCTTGAGGCTTGTGGAGCCTCTCAGTGGCCAGGGCAGCCTGGGATGGGGCCCAATGATTGCAGCATTGTATTTGTCTGAAGGAACCTACAAGGGAGGGGCAGTTGCTAGTGAACTTTGCACCATTACCAGTGAGTTAGGTGGCTGCAGAGAAGCAGGGATTGGCTCAGAAATACAGACTCACAAATACAGGCCCAGTGAGGGCCTTAAATCACAGGCAGCAGGCCATTTTGCCTCTGCTGGCAGGGAGTAGCTTCCCTGTCCAGGCCTCCGAGCTTCTCCCTACAGATCTTGCTCTTCCGGTCACTCTCCAGGCCTGGGGGCCAGCTCCAGCCTCAGGCTCAAGTCTTCCAAAGAAGGAGAGCCCAGCTGTAGGTCCTACCTACCCCTTGGGCTTCACAGGAATCCCTCTCAGGTCTCTATTCCTTAATCCCACCTTCTTTCAACAGAGAATAATTACTTCTAATCTCTTCATCCCTGAATCTCACAAAAGCAGCCCATGAAAAACATTCAGCAGTTCCTGAAAATTTAAACATAAATTGAACAAGTGACCCTGAAATTCACCTCCTAGGTATGCATGCAAGAAAACTGAAAAGATAACCTTACATTTGTACACAAATGTTTATAGTAGTACTACTCATAACAGCCAAAAGGTAAGGTTGTCAATGGACAACCCAATGTCCACCGACAGATGCATAGATAAATACTATGGTCTATCCATGTAAGGCAATGTTATTCAGCTGCAGAGAAAGGAACAGAGGTCTCATACAGGCTGCAACATACATGGACCTTGAAAGTAGTATAACACATGTTGTATGATTCAACTTTTATGAAATGTCAAGGTAAGGCAAATCCATAGAGCTGGGGCTGGGTGGGGGTGAGGAATAGCAAGCAGGGACTAGACATTGAGTCTTCTCTTTGGGGTGATGGGAACATTTTGAAATTAGATAGTGGTGATAGCTGCATAACACAGTGAATGTACAGAAATCTCACTAAATTATACAGTTTAAAATAGAGAATTTTGTATATAAATTATGTTTCGATTTTTTTAAAAAGCAGCTTTCTAGAGTCACCCTGACTTTGACCTAGGCAGAGCGTCCCTCTCCAGGGCAAGCTTGTCCCACGGAGTCATCTTTTAACTCCATTTCCCTGCTTCCTTGGACTCACGCAGTGCTGTGCCGCCCTGTTTTCCCCCAGGGCATACTATCTTGTCTGCCCTGGACCTTGCCATTCTGCCTGTTATGACTTGTGTTTAGTGTCTTTTCAAAGCCTCATGAGGTCATAGGTGGGGCTTTTTCAGAGGTGGATGGATTTAGAGTGTATGGGGCTGGAATTCATTCCAGGTGCAATGCTGGGATTAAGGGTGTGAGGGCCACCTGCCCCAAGTAGACTGGATAAGATATAAGGGATAGAAAGAGCTATGGTTGACCCTTGTTGCTTTGCCACCTTCTCCTCTCTGTGAACTGTTTCTCCTCTGCCGTGCCTGTCTGCCATGCCACCCTGCCTTGGAGCCAGCCAATTATGGGCTGAAACTTCTGAAAATGGTGAAATAAATAAACTTTTCCTACTTTAACTTTGGGTGTTGGGTATTTTGACTCAGTAATGAGAAAAATAACCAAGACACCGCCCAACCCCAAATGTTCCTGCTGTGCGCGATCAGACTCAGGCAGGTTTGGGGACATGGGTGACAACCAGCACAGGACACCCAGACTTAAAAATCAGACTATTGACACCTCTGTCCTTGGGAATACCTTGGCCAGGCCACTACCAGATTTCCTCAATCATCAGTGGTCCCTGGCTCCCTTTGCTTTAGTCACCGACCTTCCTCCTAGGCAGAACCTCCACACTGGACCTCAAGGACTCCCTCTTAGCAATCAAACAAACCTAAGGAATGGCCTCTCCGGGCACTTGCTTGGGATGCTTTCCCTGCCCTCCCTACTGCAGCCACATAACACCCAGCAACCACATGAAAGGGTGGTCTGGCCTCCAACACAGACTACAGTAATCTCCCATTGCCAGGGCTGAGTCCGGGGCTTCCAAAGCACCAGGGATTTGTCCACAGAGGCTGTGTCCTTCTGTCTGGCCATTACTTTCACCTTGAATGATTCTGTTGTTAAAACAGCCCAGCTGCCTACCCGACCACCGCCCTGTCCCTAACCCTGTTCCACCACTACCCCTGACTGAGCACACTTGCCCTGGCCCAGGGCAGCTGTGCTGTCAAGTCCTCCACCCAAAGAGCACAGCTTAGAGCACTACAGAGAATCATGACTCAGAGACAGACTAATTAGGTTTAGGCAAAAGAGCTCAATAAATTAGAGCAAAATGGCTATTGATTCAGTCATCAACTCCCCTGGAGATGCACAAAGCAGCTCCAAAGACGACGGCAGAGAAATAAGCACCTCAGACACCCTTTACTCCTCAACCTTGATCTGCACAGTAATTTGCTTTTTTAAGAACATGCAGGGTGAGGAGGATATTTTAACAAATGTAGGCCTCAGCTTCTTATGCTTAAAATTCCTTGCACCTTCCACTTCAAGTACTCTCACTACAGCACCAACTCTCTAGGAGAAAGCTCAAGAGGCTGTGGCCACTCAGAGCGGAGCTGCGCTCAGGCCCCCACCCGTCATTCGGCGCTAGGTGAGCCAGCAGAAGAGCAGTCACTCTGCCCAGGTGAGTCCTGGGGAAGGAGATATGGTGTGATCCCTAAGCTGTGAATGAGAGAACTAAGGCTTAGAGAGGTTGGTGACTTTGCATGGTCTCCCAGCTGCAGAAAACACAGCAGGGACACCCGATTCTGGCAGAACTACCAAGTTTGCTTCTGCGGACCCCTGTGAGTACTGCTGGTGAAGTTCACAGCAGGTCCTCAGATGAAAGGCTTCCTGCAGTGCTACACCCCAGGCAGAAGGCACAGACATGGGGCATCCTGCCCAGAGGCCACCCTTGTGTGCTTGTGATGTGACGGAGTCGGAACAGACCTGCAGCCAGTGCTGGATAGACCAATGAGGCGCCCTCCTTGGGCCTGGGACGTGTGAGAGGGCCAGAGAAGGGTGCACCTGGGAGTGGGGGACGGCTGGAAGAGAGCCCTTGAGGTTGCAAGGCGTGTGTGGCAGGGAGGTGACTGAGACACAGAAGAAGCAGGTGGTAGAAAAGATCTCACAGAGGGTCCCGCCTTCCTCGAGGACGGCTCTGGGTTGTCACAGACATCTCTCCCCTGACCTCCCATGGCACTTCCCTCTCCCTCCCAGGGTGCTCAGTGCAGCCCTCTGTTCTGGGGGAAAGAAGCCCCAGCCTACTCCCCCTTGACTGAAGCATGACAGCCTCTGTACCTGAAAGCCCATTCTGAGGTGTCTTCGGGGCACTTCCCTCTCTGGGGGAGATGTTAATAGGCTGAAGCTTTTCTTTTCACTGAGTGCTCAGGAGAGGGGCAGCAAGAAGTGGGGTTGGAATTCCAACATGTGTTCAAAGGTCCCGTTTGCAAAACCAGACGGCTCGTCAGAGGCAGAAGCAGCAAGGCCATCGGTGCTCAGTTGCTGAGAGAGGCTGTTCCCAGCTCAGAACAACCAAGAGAACTCCCATTTCTACAATTCAAGGCCTCACCTATTTTGCTCCTGCCAGGGCCTGGGTGGACTGCCCCACTGACTGCTGAGGCACAGGCACAGACAAAATAAGACAAGAGAGCAAGCACTGGCTGGAGAGACCAAGAGATATCAGGAACAGAGGCCAAAACCAGAAACCTAGGAATTAGCCTAGCACTGAGGTCTAGTGGGGACGAAACTCCTCTGGGAGCTGATGAAGGAAGAGAGGCAACTGAAATATTTTAAGCTGTGCAAGAGGGCAGAGCCTGGGTCTGAATCACTTCCAGGGTATTCACAGAGGGGCCCCTAGAGGATCCTTCCGGAAAGAATAAATCCCTCCGCGGGGACTCCCAGCTGCTAGCATGTTTAATAGGGGTAGAGGGCCCAGGGCTGGAGGGGAGCAAGGATGCCCCAGAGGAGCCCTGGACTCCAGAAACACAAAGCTGAGAGGAGTTGCTCTCTCGCGAGGTCAAGTCCAGTCTGGGCAGGCTGCCCCAGGGTTCATTGCCCCAGGGCCCCACTCAGGGCCACATGAACACATTTCATACCATAGTTCTCATTTTTCACATCAGCAGGCAAGCTACAATTGATAAATTTGGGGACAGATGAAGTGAGACACGAACAAGCATCAGGAAGACAGTAGGATCTGCCTCCCCTATCTGCACTGGAGCAAAAGGGTAGACACTAGGCCATTTCCTGAGACAGGAACACAGGGCTGGGGGGAGGTAGCAGTAAGGACAATGGTGGCTCTACCTTGGGACAAACCAACGAAGGCTTCCCTGGGACATCCATACTAAGACACTCAGACAAAGTTGTTTCATATGGTCCATCAGCATAGGAGGAGGAGAGGAACTTGAAGCCAGCAAGAGGAGGAGCTGGAGGATCCTAGAGCCATGGCACAGGACCGAAGAGAGCCCAACACAGAGGAGGGCACAGGACAGAGGAGGGTTGAGGATTGAGCCCCAGAGCCCTGCATTCAAGTGGTGGCAGACAGGGCCCTAAGAGTTCACCTCACTTGGCCCAGGATCCGGGACCCTGGGCCATCAGCCCAGCATCAGTGGAGCTGCAAGCCAAACTCTGGCACACTGCTCTGTCTACCTGAGGCTCCTTTGGGTTGCAGCCCCTTTGCAGATACTGGGACTGAGACCCACAGAGGTTAACTCCCAGGTAAAAAGCAGAATAGTTAAGGCCTGAAGCTGTCTGGCTCCAAAGCCCCAAGTTTCCTCCCTATGCCTGGTCACATCTGCTCTATCAAGTCCTGTGGTTCTTCAGAGAAGGGACCCATTCTACTAGGACCAAGCCCCCTGGCTAGACCAGAAGAGGGAGTGGGTCAGGAACCCCAAACATCTGCAGCCCCAGGGGCTCTGCTGGCTTCCTCTAGGACTCCTTCCTTCCACTCCTTTTCCTCTGTAGGGCAAGCAAGTCCCAGCAAGGCTGGATCAAATCTTTCCTGATCCCCTTGAGGCCAGAGATGAAGCCCTGCTCAAGAGCACAGGCTTCATTCAACTGAGCAGCTCTCAGGCCCAGTGCACAGGAAGCAAAGAACTCTCAGAACTCTCAGCTCTGGGCTGGGACTGTCTGGCAGCACCAGTGCAGCAGGCTGACTGGGCAGGAGGCCCCAAGGCTGTGCCTTGGTCAGGAAGCCTGGCGGGTGAGTGACAATGGCCTTCCCTGCTCCCAGCAGGTTCTGAAAAGACCCACACAGCCGGATGCACATCCCTTTCGCCACCTCTAAACTTCACCCTGGTCTTGGCCTCCAACCCTTACCAATAATACATAAGCAAACAAACCAACTGTTCCCTTCCTTTGGCCCTGACCAACCTGCCAAGCTTTCTGGAGTTTCCTAACTAAGGGCTACCAGCTGCAGCCTCAGAAAGTCATTCCCAGTGACTGACTCCCCTGGAAGGGGTTCCACTCAGTTTACAGTTAAAAAGTGTGGCTTAGCCCAAGCCCTGGACAAAGAAGTCTCAAAAGAGTTCACAGGGAGCTCACGGTGCTTGTAATGATGATGAAAGTGATACTGATTTTTACGGTTTGTGTCTAGATGTCCTCCCAAAGCCTCACACTGTTGGTGCTTTTTCAGAGGTGGCTGGATCTAGAGTGTGTGTGATGCTGGAATTGATTCATATTGCAATGTGAGGCCCAAGGGTACAAGGTGCTACTCATCCTAAGCAGTCTGAGTAAACTAAAGGGGGCTGAAAGATGTCATTAAGTTCTCTTGTTGCCAGGGCCAGGGATTTAGCTCAGTGGTTCCACTGCCTGCCTCACAAGTGCAAGGACCTGAGTTCGATCCCAGGTACCAAAAAAAAAAAAAAAAAAAAATATTTCTTTG
>NW_022900920.1:20514128-20516225 GCF_012274545.1 Fukomys damarensis | reverse complement strand
ACAAAAAAAAAAAAAAAAAAAAAAATGTTCTCTTGTTGCCTTTGCTGTCTTCCACTGCCACGAACTGTTGCTCCTCTGCCATGGGCCACTCTGCCTTGGAGTCAGCTGACTATGGACTGAAACCTCAACAACTATGAGCTAAATAAACCCTTCCTCCTTTAACTTTGAATATCAGGTATTTTGTCTCAACAATGAGAAAAGTAACTAAAGCACTGATGATGGCGGCCATCATTGTGGTAAAAAATGGAAGCCTTAAAGTAGGTGGATCTTGCTTATGACTCCACCATTGTTCAGCTGAGTAACTTCAGGCAGATGACTTACCTTCTCTGATCTTGAGCATCATAACAGTGATTATAGGTGTAGGTATGTATAATATCTGTGTAGAGCATGGTGTGAAGCTACAGGAGACACTAGTCAAAGACCTAGCTCAGTGGCTCTTAAAGTGGGTCCCTGAGCAATAGTAAAAACATCACTTGGCAACTTCATAGAAAAGCAGGTTCCCAGGCCCATCACAGATCCACTGAATGGAAACTGTGGGTAAATCCTAGTGATGTGCCTTATACCTCTCCACCAAAATCTGAAAGTCCCCAGGAAGGAGAAATGACAATGGCACTCTTCATGTCCTCCCAGAAAAAAAGGGGGACCTTTCAGTGTCTCTGAAGATGCAGATCTGCCCAAGGAAGTGCTTTTGGAAATAGGACTTTGTGGCCCAGACATTTCTGTTCAGGGAAAGCACTAAGGAGGGGCCAAAATGTGCTTTTGGAGTCCATGCTATAAAACACCCAGGTGTACCATCTACTAAGCTCCTCTCCTGGATCCTGTGCTGTCTGAGTCACTTTCTTTGTCACTCGGACAAATATTCAACCCCCATAATTTAAAAGGAGAGGTTTATTTTGGCTCACATTTTTTAAGAGGGTTCAGTCCATGGTCAGCTGGCTCCCAGGCAGAAACAGCATGGCAGATGTGCACAGTGGAAGGAAGGGTGCTCACATCATGGCAATCAGGAAACAAAGAGAGAAGCAAAGAGCCAGGAAGAGACCTGGTCATGCATGACCCCAGTGACCCACCTCTTCCAACCACACCCCACCTCCTAACAGCAAGTCAGCTATATTACCCCCCATGACTCAACCATCTTTCAAAAGCCCCACCTATGAGCACATGAAGCCTCTGGGGGACATTCTTGTCTAAACCATAATATTCCTCTCCTGGCCCCCAAAAAACTCATGCACATCTTCCTTATGCAAAATACATTTAGTCCATCTCTAAGAATTGCCAAAGTCCTAACAATTCCAGCACTGCTGAAAAGTCCAACTCTAAAGTCTCCTCTGAAACTCAAGGCAAACACTTAGCTTTAAGCACCTGAAAAAAGAAAAAAGAAAAACACAGCTGACTTACAATGACATAGGGTAAACATTCTTATTCCACAAGGTAGGAATAGGGGGATAGAAAGGAGTGGTATCAAAACAAGACTGAAATATAGCAGGGCAAACATTAAATCCTGTGGCTCTGTGTCTAGCACCCAGGGAAAAATGTGAACCTCAAAGGGTTTGGATGACCTGCCCTGTAGCACTGCCTCTTGCAGCCCTCATAGATTCTCTCTTGGGATGGCTTTGCTCACTTCCTCTGGGTTTCCTTAGCAGATGCTCCACGTTCCTGGCTTCTCCAATTTTTGAGGCTCTCCACTGTACTTTCACTCTCATAGCTCCACATACTGCCCTCTCAGGAGCACATTGCCTGGCCTTTTATGCCTTCTTCTGAAATCTGGGTGGAAGGCTTTCTGATCTGCAATTCTTTCATTATGCATGCCTATAACACCAGTACAACATGGCTGATGCCAAGATTTGAAGCCATCTTGAGCAGAAGCCATGCCTCCTTGGATCATGGCTACAGAGGCCTCTGAGTATGGCTGAGCACTGTGAGACAAATCCTGAAGAACCAATTTCCTAGGCAACCCTTTTGAGCAGGGTGCCCTGGGGCTCTCTTTTCAAAGTAAAGTCTTCTGCTTTTGGAGTCTTGACTCTTCAAAGGGTGGGGTCTTGCTGATTCCTGGGATGCCCTCAAGGCATCCTTCCTTTTGTCTTTTTTTTTTTTTTTTTT
>NW_022900920.1:20497403-20514114 GCF_012274545.1 Fukomys damarensis | reverse complement strand
TTTTTTTTTTTGAGACAGGGTCTCACTATGTAAAGACTGACCTGGAACTCACTTTGCAGCCCAGGCTGGTCTCGAACTCACAGTGATACTCCTGCCTCAGCCTTCCAAGTGCTGGGATTACAGGTGTGTGCTACAACACCAAGCTTCCTTCCTTTTGTCTTGATGGAAACTACCTGGCTTCTTTTCTGCCAATCTTTTTAGCAACCAAGCTCTCCTTCACCAAAGCATCATAGGCCCCAATTTTACAGGAGCATTCTTTCTGATCACCAACAAAATTATTCAACATTCAGGTTGGCTTTTTGCTCTTGCTTCTCACAGTAGATCTGGATAAAATCAGCCAGCAGTACCCATTCCACAGCTTCAACATTGAGCTGCCTTGAAATTCCCTCCACAGATTGATTAGTCCATGGCCCTTAACCTCAATTCCTGCAAAGTCTCAAGAGATAAGTTAAATGAAGATAAATTTTCTATGAGAGAATAACACACATGATCTTGAGCATGATCAAGCATCAGTGGAGCCTTTGTTCCCAACTGAAATCTCCTTAGCTTGGTATTTACATTATTAACTTTTATCAGCATCCTGGCCTTCTGAGCTCTGACCAAAATCTCTTATCAAACTCAGCTTACAGCACTCTAAGGCTTCTCTGGCTAGCATCTCCAACCCTTTCCAAATTTTTTACACAAGTCGATTCCAAAGGCTTGTAAACCACATGGTCAGGTACAGTCACAGCAATGATTCCACTCCTGGTACCAAAACCTGTTTTAGTCACTTTCTTTATCACTGGGTCAAATATCCAACACCCAGAACTTAAAGGAAGAGAGATTTATTTTGGCTCACATTTTTAGAGGTTTCAGACCATTGTCAGCTGGCACCAAAGCAGACATGGTATGGTAGAGGAGCACAGCAGAGAAAAGGCTTTTCATGCAGTGGAGGCTAGGAAGCAAAGAGAGAGAAGCTAGGAGCCAGGAAAGCCAATACAGCTTTCCAGATCATGACCCTAATGACCTGCTTACTCTCACTAGATCCCACATCTTTACAATATGTCAGCTATATTTCTCCCATGATTCAATCATTTTCAAAATGCCTTGCCTATGTGTGCATGAGCCCTCTATGGTATATTCTTGATCTAACACATACAGGTGCCTTGCCCCAGTGGCTGCTGGCTTTATATCACTTTGCAGACCACAGGAGCCTTGAGGTCCTCTTCCTCAGGTCCTCCACCTCTGCAGGTCTCACTCTCCTGCCTCACAGCCTTCAGCTGGCACTTCCTGTTGGCAGCACTGCCCAAGGTTTCTCAGGTCAATGTTGCCCTGTCATCCTTCTCCTTTAGGCCCAGCCAGCTATCCACCATAACACTTTCAGGCCCCTCCCCATGACACAGCCCATTAGGAGGAGTGCCACTTATTCCCACCCAATACCACTCCTTCCAATGATGCTGCTTCTTTGGGTGATCCTAGCATTCCTTGCTCCATCCAATCCATCCTATGACTTGTTTCTGCTAAATCACTCTTTATTTACTAGTATTGACCTCCCCTAAAAATCCTGGTGTAGATGCTTCCAAGGAGCCACTCCAAAAGCTAATAATGGTAATTACTCCCACTGACCAAGAAAAAAGCCCAGAAGACCAAAGGACTTGGCCACACTGGGGCATAGAACTAAGATGGAGATTTTGAGCCCCTTTCCCATTATGTGCCAAGAATGTCTGGGTTCTTTCTATCAATTATCCTCATAATTCACAAGCCCATGAAGGGGGTCTTATGATCCCATTTTACAGGGAGTTCAACTATGGCTCAGGAAGGGGGAATCCCAAAGTCACATAGCCAGTGAAGAGGGAGTCTGGATTTGAACGCTGGTCTCTCTGGCTTCAAAGCCAATTATTTGTCATCCCATGCTGCCTCTTCTAGAGAGCTCCGGGGAGTAAACAGGGTCTGGCAAATGGTAGAGTGAGGAGGGAGTCTCTATAGCTGGTATCAGCGGGTATATTTTCTAGAAACAAGAGCCCAGAAGACCAAAAGACTTGGGGATACTGAGCACAGAGGTAAGGTGGAGATTTGGAGGCTTTTCTCAACCCATCACTGGACAAATAGTGTGACCTGACTCTGCAGCCCTGTACTTCCTTGTCCATGGCATCCATGCCCATAGCTTCCCTGAAGGACAATTTGTGCTCTGCCTGGGCTGCTGGGGCAGCATGGCTGTGCCTTCCACTGCAGTTCCCTCATGATGCCGAGTAGAGCCAGCCTGGGACTGACCCTCCTATGTGTTGACATCATCCATGTCTGGCTTAGGGACATCAAAGACATTTGTGTGCTCCAGGTGGTGGGGAATGAGAGGCTTCAGGTTCTCTCTCCCCTCCAGTTAGGGACCCAGCTCACTCACACCTTGCCCCTGGCACTGACCACACCCCCAGCCTTCAGATGTCCCCAGAACCCTAGACAAATACTGTTCCTGGTTCCCAGGTCACTGAATGCAGCAGCCACCTTGCCAGTTCCCGTCAGTGCTGTGGCCCTCTCCTGGGTCTTTGTGGGACCCAGGTAAGACTATAGGTGGGCAACTGGGCATTCTACCTAAGGCTCGTGCCCTTGGTCATCTCCCCTCTGTCTCAGGCGTCTCTCAAAGTGGTAGTGGTCTCATTCCCCACCACCACCACTGCAAACCTCTCCCAGCAGGCAGCTGCTGTGCCCTCTATCACCCTCTCCCCTGGGGCTTCCTTCCATGGCACCCTGAGTCCTTCCTATTTATGGCTTATAACAGAACTCCATGATCAAAGTTGTCCAATATTGGCTCTTCATATTTAGAGGGAGTCTTTGGAAATTAGAAAAACTGTTTATCTGTTAACAAAATCTGGCCTTCAAGTCTATTGTTTTGCCAGGGAGACGAGGCAAAATAAAAAGTCTTAATTTGATTGTCAAAGCAGAATAATGAATTTTTTATTATTCCAGCAGAAAACAACCCATTTCCTGAAGTACTTAAGCCACTGATTCAATGCACGCCACAGAGCATCAAAATGCAAGGACAATTTAAAATACACGTGCTTTATTTTTTAAAATCGGTTACCTCCATAAACGATTTTCAATATCTAAAAACTGGTACAGTATGGACCTAATGTGATCTTATTTAGTGAGAACTATAAATGCCACTTAGAAAATGCTACGTTTATACAGATAGCTTTAAATAGGATAACTCAGGGACGCGAAGCATACAAATTGCTTAATAGTTACGCAGTACGAAGAACCTGGACTATGCTCAAGAATGGGAGACATTGACAACTGGGACGCAGTTCAAGTTTGCTTTTAATTCAATTTACTCCTGAAACACCAAAGAAGCAAAGCAAAGGAAAAATAGGGACTCATAAGCCTGTGGGTGGAGCGTGGCGGCTGTGTGCCCCACGCAGTCCCTCTCTCACACCCAAGTGGTGAGAACTGCCAGCCAGGCCGGAGAGGCACCAAGATGAGACTTGCTCCTTCTGTCCCGTGGCCTCAATGCCACCTTGGTGCTAAATGCTTGCTGTGTGGCAATGGGCACTCTCCCCACATCCGAGACTGCCTGGCAGTCTTTCCCATTTTTTCCCACTCACGAACTTTCTGCCAGCAGCTCAGACATGACCAGCCATAGGACAAGTGACAGAGATCATCTAAATAAAAAAGAAATGGTCTAAATAGCATTTGTAGAGAATCACAGTCTGTTTCTTTACAAGCTACATTCACCAAACATGAGAGGTCTTCCAGTGGAAGGAGCCTCTGCACAGCTGCCTGCCTCTTTCTCCTCCTTCCTTCCCAGCTGAGGCCTCCACACTCACACCCTTCGAGGAGCCCCACACGCGGGCTTCCTCCTGCCCAGGTGGGACAGGGACAATTACCACAGGACTGGGCACACCCGGAAGTGTGCTGGTAAATATTTAACAACTGGAATCCTGAAGATTTTTGTGGATTCCCATCATGGCCAACATTACGCTACCAAACCTGATGTCACCAAATGAGGGGTTGGGAACAGATACGATGTGCGCCTAATGCCACATAAATACTACAGCAGTGGTGAGTGGGTGGGCAGCTGGGCATCCCACCATCACTTAGCAACAGTATACATCATCTTAAGTGCACAGATAATAAAATGCACTAAACTAATTAGCTGACTCTCTGCTATTACATTTGGTTTTAGTAAAAATTTATTCAATTGTAATACTGTCCCATTTAACTTTTGATGATGACCTTATCGAACAAGTGGCACACAAACTGCCACAAAATTAATATAATCATCTCATAGGAGCTGCAGCAGGAAGGCTGCAACACATCACGGGTGTGGCTCAGGGGACCACAGCACGCTGGGAAAAGAAAGCAAGAGCACATCCTGCCACCACATACACACACACACACACACACACACACACACACACACACACGATGCCATTTCCAAACTATAGGACCTTTAATTAGTAGGTTCTTCCCCCAACACCTGCACTTGATGTTCAAGGCAGTTCATTCATAAGGCGTGACTGGCACTGACTATGCGCACCGCAACCCCAACGTGGCATTTTAACCACAGGCCCCAAACAGGCAGCTCAGAGAAGCAGCCAGCTCCCCATGGCAGACTTGGTGCCCTTAAGAAGTTAACTCAAAAGGAGATGCACTCAGCCTGGAGCTTTTTGTTGTCCAGTCAACACATGAACAAGGGATTCTTCTCTCCTTCCCATAATGCTCATAACTCAAGCCTGGCTTTGTCAGAATGCCCATGGCTGAATGGAAGGTTCCATCTGCCCAGATGGGGTGGCAAAGACATGGAATTCTGATGTAGGCCAATTAACCCCTTCCAGTCGAAGCAACCTAAGATCCCTCCTACACTCTCAAGCCAAATGTGGTTCCAAAGCCAACGTTGGCCTTGAGCAACACGCGCTTCCCTTTGCAGGGTCACAGACCACATCATATGTGAACTTGGCAGCTACGAACAGTTGCAGTGGCAATCTGCCAACCGCAGAGGTCCAGCACAATTTAGACCTGAAGCGTGTGTGGGTGCCCAAAGCAAATCTGAAAACCAAAAAGCAAGAGATCAGGCCAGGCAGGTCTCAGCTATCCTGAGGGATGGACAGGATTTCCCTGATCCAGAGAGGTCGGTGAAAGTGGGTGTCTCAAGGCTATAGGGGCCTCCAGTGTGACCACATCACTTTGTCTCTCTCTCTCGCTCTCTCTCTCCCTTTGCCCAGTAAGACACTAAGGTAAGCGATACCCCAGCACCTTCCCGCTTCCCTCTCCTGCCAGGAGTTGGGGAGGGCTCTGGGTAGAGGCTGCTCTGTCCGTCTCATTCTCCAAATGAAGCCAACCTACAGCAGAGCTTCACCCGGACCCCGCGGAATTTGGGGGTGCTTTGTGATCTGAGCGCTACTTAGCCTACTCTGGCTGACGCCATGTGAGACAGGAGGGTAGGAGCAAAGCTCGGCAGTCAGGTATGCAGAGCCGCTGGGGAAAGTCACGGAGCCCCACATGGATAGAGATAGGGTGAAGTCTGTGGAGCCCAGGAAAAGGGACTGCCAAGCAGAGACAGGACCAGGAAGGTGGGGCAAGGACAGATTCTGTGGGTTTTGAACATCGTATCCTCACAGCCTGCCACCTCCCCGCGCACCACGTGCACCCTCAGGTCCACTTAGAGGGCTGCAACAGCTTGCTCTCCCAGGACGTAGATAGGCGCTAGCTTGCCCAGCACAGCACTGTGCTTTGTGCAGACATTTTTGAGGACTTTTAGAGTTGTGACCAGCGGTGTGGGCCAGCAGGGCAGAATGGTTAAGGGCGGCCACAGGATGGGGTCCTCTGGGTCAAGTCTGAGTTTCGAGCAGGTATCTCCTGGCCACAGGGCATGCAGAAGGACCAGCTGAATGGACAACTCCCACGTCCCCACGGAAATGTCAGGGCTGGAATCGTGACTGTCACTACTTTTGAGGAGTCTTTAGCAGGGCCAGCCGTGTTGGTCATGAACCCTTGGACTGTAGGGGTTTTGAGGACTTCAGCAATGGCCTCAGTCCCTCTGTGATCTTTGTCTCATTAAGCAGTTCCCCCACTGCTCCTCAGAGACGACAGCTGTACCCAGCACGGCTGGAGCTGGGGAGGGGACACCTGAGCTCCAGCTCCTGTCAGTGTGGCCTCAGAGCACGTGCCAGAGCAACCAGAGGGGGCAGAGGTGGGGAGAAGTTGGCTCCAGCTGCTCCAGGCTACCCTTGAGGTGGCAACAGGGAGCAAGGGGGAGGAGTGTGACTGCCGCCAGTCAGATCACCCCCGCCTCTGGCTGTCAGAGGGAAAGGGGCAGGGCCAGGCCTCTCTTTGCTCCCTTCTCCCCACCCCTCACTTCTTCCCTCTCTCCCTCCCTCACAGTCACCCCAGGGCATCTCTGCTGTATCAGACCCTCGCTGCCCTGATGCTCTGCTTCGTCTCAGGTACAGAAACACGGGAGCCAAGCAACCATGGACTGAGACCTTTGAAACTATGGACCAAAAGAAATCTTCCCTTCTTCAAGTTGTTTTTCTCAGTTATTTTATCACAGTGACAGAAAGCTGACTAACACAAAAGGGGACTAATAAATGTCAGCTACCTGTGGGATGCCTGGTCCTTTTACATGTCCTCCTCCCGTGAGATTCTCACAAGCATGTGAAATAGATGCCAATCATACCCAGGGCACAGAAGGGCAAACTGAGGCTTATGCAGGTAAAGTCACCGGATAAGGCCGTCCAGCTGGGAAGCGCTGGGCCGAGACACTTGGAACCCAGTCCCTCTGCTCTTTCCACGCCACCCCTTCGGTGCCGCAGGGATCAGGAGAGGCACTGGACGGGGGGCTTTGGACATGGGTCTGGTAGGAGACAGAGGAGTCGGCCCACAGAGGAGCCTCGTGGAGGGAAGGCGTGGCTTGGGCCCGGGGCAGTAGGCATCAGTATGGTTTGCGGCACGGTGAGTGGGAAGAGGAACAGGCTCTTACCTCCATTATACGGCCTGGCAAGGGGCCACGGTCTGTATCCAATTATTGACCATCAAGCATTGCGTGGTGGACTTCGCCAGAGCACAGGCTACGTATGGAGAAAGAGCTATGGCCTGTCAGATATGGCAGCTGCACAGCCCCCGAAGTGGTCTCCTGCTCCCACTGCAACACATTTCTCCCCCACCATCCAAGGAAAGTTTTAGACTGGAGTACGTTATTCTCTAGATGAAAACCTCCAATAGTGTTCATGATATATTTATAAATGGAAAAAAATCAAGATACAGAACAGTATGGTATATATGGTATACCTCCATTTACAGTTTCTAAATTTTTCTCTATATATCTCCACACAATTTCTCCGGAAGAAGAAGGAAGGGCCTGATTACAGGGGCAACCAGGGAACCAGGTGGCTGAGCAAGGTAAAGGCCGGCCATTTGCTCTGCTGGCCAATCTCTTTTCCGCTTCCTGGGCACACAGGAAGTCCACATTTCCCAGCTTCCCCTGTGGCTCAGGTGGGGCCCTGTAACTAGTAACCAGCTCCAGCCAACAGAAAATGGTGGAAGTGACACCTGTCTCTCCCGGCCAGGCCAGCCCTGTGAGATCCTCCACTCCCTCTTGTCCCCCTACAAAGCTAGAAGTGAAGCAGTCCAGACTGGGGAGATACTTGCTGCAAGGAGAGAGGTCTCCAGTAACCATGTGGGGACCAGGGGACGGTGGAGGGAGAGAGAGAGAGAGTCAGAGAGAAAGAGGATGCCAGCTAGGGAGCCCCTGGACTGTCACAAGCAAGACAGCCTTTAGTGTGTGTCTTGGAGATTTGGCCATGCTTGTTACAGTAGCTGAAAGGAGTTACCCTGACTGATACAAGAGGAGAGACTCTTCACTGTATATTCTTTGCTTTAAGTTTTGTGCCATTTGCAAGCATTATATATTTTAAAATAAATACAATTGAAAGGAAGAAAACCTTCCTGGCTTCCTAGGCACATATATTAAAAATCCAACTCTGCCCTGGCCTAGAAAGCCCCAGAGCCCTTCATGCTGATCCCCCAGCCCACAGGCTTCTCCCCAGACTCAGGCAGACCCTGTCCTTGCCACTTCCTCTGCCTGTGGTGCCGGTCACACGGTCTTCACCCGCATGGCTCCTCGTCATTCGGGTGGTGACATTAAGGGTATCCTGCCAGTTTCTATAGTGCACTGCCCTGTTTCCTCATTTCTCCCTTCTGGTATTTTTCTTGTCTACTGGCTTGTGGCTTTTCTCTTCCTCCTAGAGTGGAAGAAGCTTCTCTAAGCAAGCATCTCATCTGTTTTTGTTCACGCTTTACACACTTAGAGTAGTGCCCACACTCTGTAGGTGCTCAATAGCGTCTTGTCAAATGGGATGGATGGATGGATGGATGGGTGGATGGATTTCTAGATTTCTAGCAAATGTTTCAAATGTCAGGGTCGGCCTGTGGCTGACATCTATGAGATCAGCTACCAAGCAACCCTTGCAGAAGAATTGCTCCTATCTTTGCTCCATATGGCTGCCCTCAAAGTTACCAAAGGCCCTTAAAATAGGGCCTTTGTGCCTCGGGGCCCAGTCAACTAGCTGAGAAGGGAGTTCCCGAGTGAGCTGGCCAGTGAACCCCTTCCTAGGATCTCTGAATTGGGATGAGAGGAACAGAAACCCACACGGAAGGAGTCTGTGTGGGGCTGAACCTGAGTCACTAAACTCCGCTGTCTGTTCAGGCTGGAGGCGCTAAGAACATTGCCTGAAGAGATGGAGAGGAGCCAACAGGGCACCCAGAGGGCCAGACCTGCTGATCAGAGTCCCGCTGCTGTGGAGCTCTCTCTCTGACCACAAGTCCCCCTTGGTGTACAGTGACTTGGGACAAGTTCCTGCCGCTCACGTCTAAGAGCACCCTGAGTTCTCAAGGACTGAGTGGAGACGCTCACATTTTCTCACGGTCCCCATCTCTGAGCTGGCTCCGGACCCTGCATGTCCACCCCGGACCCCTTTCCTCCTCCATCCCCACCTCTGCCATCAGCAGAACACTCAAAGCCAGGCTGCGGCTGCTTCCTTGTCTGGGCACTGTCAGCCCAGAGCCCGGTGCTGCTGGGGAGGAACGAGGCAAGGCCAGGCCCTTGGGGACACCCGGAGTGAGCCGTGAGCACTGGAGCGACCCGGGCTGCCCGGAGGGCTGGCACCAGGGAGATGGACACAGAGACGCGGCCCCACCTCGCTGTGTCCGGGGCTCAGGACTGCTGCCCGGACCCAGATGCTCACCACCTCCCTGGCTTCCGAGGCGGTGTCAGCAGGAGTCCAGGCAGACCCCTGCTCACTCCCGGCTTTGGGAGACGCAGCTTGTGCTCAGTTGTCCACACTTGCTCTGCTGTTTATGATTCCCTCTCTCTCTCCGTCTCTTACACACACACACACACACACACACACACACACATCCATCTCCCTCTGAGCACTGTCATCCTCTCTCCTCCCCCAAATGGTCCTAACCATCGGCTAATCTGGCCTGAAGACAGGTGCCAACCTGCCCTCCCCACCTCATGAGTCTGCTTCGCTCTGTCCCAGAACCCCCAGAATCAGGCTTCTCTTGCCCTGTCCCCCCACACAGACTGCTGGCCTAACCCCTGACCAGTGAGGACCGTGCCTGAGTGGCCCAGAGAACCCACATTGTCTACTTAGCCATAATCCCTGCTGATCCTGCCCCTTCTGTGTGCTGAGAACTTTCGTAGCCCCACATGACCCACCTATAAGGCTGGCATCACCTGGGTGTGGTGGCGCACGCCTGTAATCCCAGCACTCAGATCACTGTGAGTTCGAGACCAGCCTGGGCTACATAGTGAGTTCCAGGTTAGCCTCAACTACATAGTGAGACCCTGTCTCAAAAAAAAAAAAGAAAGAAAAGAAAGAAAAAAGGCTGGCATCAGAGAGGCCCCCACGGAGGGTCTCAGATTATTCTGCAGGTGACAGAGGCAGTGCCTCTGAAGAGGACACTTGTCCCCAGAGAGAACGTCCGGGCCCAGGAATGGTGAGGATGGCGTGTAAAAGGACAGTCAGAGCCACTGGCCCATACCATGGGCTCAGGGCCCCAGTCCACGGCCTCTGGGGAAGAAGGCAGGGGGTCTGCAGCCATTGGAATCGAGGCACACGTGCCTGTGTGGACGTGGAGACGCAGTGCTTCAGCACACGTGAGTCTGTGATCCAAGCAAGATCTAAATCACTGTTCGCAAAGAAAAATGTTCATCTTCATTTATAATTAAAGAAATATAAATTCAAATCAATGAGCCATTTTTTATCTGTCGTGGTGGTGTTCTGTGCTGCCCACTCATCTCCCAGGAAAAAATCTTAAATGCCAATCCCAGTCGCCGCCACACACACACACACACACACACACACACACACACACTCACATATACTCACACAGATGCCCTGGTCAGATTCTGCTTTAATCCATCTGGGATCCAGGAACTGGCATTTGGAGAAAGCTCCCAGCTAATCCTGACTGCAGCCACACTGAGAAACCAGTGGCTTCTCAGATGGGCAAAGCTCAAAAACTTCCATCCTAGCTCATGCATTCTGGGCTGCAGTGCAAGCTGGTAAAGAGTCCTATGGGGCTGGAGATTTAGCTGGGCTGGGGGTTTAGCTCAGTGGTTCCGCTGCCTGCCTCACAAGTGCAAGGACTTGTTTGATCCCCAAATAAAAAAGAAAGAATTCTGTGGAGAGCATTCTGGCAACACATACCGAGGCCCAGGGTGCCAGACCAACACTTCCATTCCTAAGGATTCAGCCAACCTTGCTCCAGCACTTAAAGCCCAATATTCACTGCCCACTGCTCCTAATAAACCAAAGACTGGAAAGAGCTCAAACGTCCCCTTTAGGGAGTCGTTAAATCAAGCAAGGCGGCTCCATCTACTCCGTGACCAGTAAAAAGCACCCCAGGCAGCTCCCTGTGAACTCAAGGGGAAGCCTTCCAACATCACTGGTAAGCACAAACCAGGAGCCAGGCACCGCAGCTGCTCAACATACACACTTGTGTGTCTCTTTCTGGACGCCCGCGCAGAAGCTCCGGAAGGATGTATGTCTCTGACACCACTAAAGAGTGACTGCCTTTGGGGGAAAATTAGGGAATGAGGCTGGAGGAGGGGAGCCTTGGTCCTTCCACACTGTATGGTTTCAGTTTTTGTCGTGAATATTTATTGCTCCCCCCCCCAAATTAAGAATGTGAAAAGGAAGGAGGCGGAAAGGGAAGGCCAGGCAGCTGCTTGGCTTGGGGACAAGATGGGAGGGCCGAGTGAGGGGAAGGTGACGAGGGGGTGGGACCCTCCTGGAACTCCAAGGGGCTTCAGCTTGGGGGACTGGGCGGGCCTGCAAGTGCCCCCACCTCAGGACAGGCCCCGGGGTTGGCGGGTGCAGTATCTTTCCGAAAGGGAAGTCAGTCTCTGAAAGGCCTGGGCAGCGGGGAAATCCCCTCCTCCGTCACCTCAGTGCAAGGCCCGTATAGTGTTTTCTAAGATGTGTTTTAAGGCTACACCGAAAGCAACGTTAAGAAAAACATCTGGGTCATGGCACAAACTGAAAATCAAAGGACGCGCTGTATGTTCATCAGTCTCTGCTCCGGCTGGGCGGACTAAAGCTCCCCCGCCAAGGGCCGGAGACAGCCGGGCCTGCAACGTCCTGTAAACATCGCCCTCTTGTGGTGAAGTTTGTGAACTGCACAATGGCCCGCAATCAGCCGGCTTAATATGTGCCGAACTGGAGAAGGGAAAAGATACAGTTTAATTCTGAAGTGAAAAGAAGCACTAACTGAAACAAAGGCAGATCCAAATGCACAATCAATATCTTAAATGTAGTTCGTGAACTGGCTGGCTCCTAAGTAACTCTTCCCCCAAAATAGGTTGTTTTCTTTCTCAAACATGCACACACATATATGTTCATATATATACATGGGGGGGGGGTCCAGGGATCAGACTCACGACCTTGCACTTGTGAAGCAGAGCTAAATCCCTCGCCCTATTTTTTTATTCTTGTGGTTAAAAAACCTGAAAAGCAGTAAGAGGCACCTGCAGTCACCAAGCTATGAATGATAGTTCCCGTTAGATTTCAGTATGCATTTCTCCAGACTCTCTAGAAGTGCATTTGCACAGAGATACACACAAATTCACAGCAGTGTGCAGCACACACTACTTTACTTTTGGAGACAGGTTCTCACTGTGTAGCCCAGGCTGGCCTCAAACTCGTGGCGATCCTCCTGCCTCAGCCTCCTGAGTGCTGGGATTACAGGAGTGCGCCACCACGCCCAGTTTCAGGACACACTATTTTTATCTCATTTTTTTTCTTTCTTGATAATACAGTGCCACCATCTGAACATAA
This sequence comes from Fukomys damarensis, assembly GCF_012274545.1. NCBI lineage: Eukaryota > Metazoa > Chordata > Mammalia > Rodentia > Bathyergidae > Fukomys > Fukomys damarensis. The sequence continues at coordinate 20,501,797 of NW_022900920.1, read as the reverse complement.
GCATATGGAATACTATTATTTTTAACATTTTAACATTTTAAATCATTAAAGTTATAAGAAAAATATACCCACTGATAAACTCATACAGACGAGAAAAGCTAGTCATTAACAGTGAATTGCTTGACTCAATTATGGTACAGTGTGTGTTTCTGGTGGAAAACTATGTGCCTATTAATCTAATAGGTTAATGTGGTGACATCTAGTATATCATGTAAAGAAATAAAATTATACTGTAAAATTGTATGCATAAAATTGTCCTGATTTCTCTTACAGGGAATATCCATATATTTATGCATCTGTATATTTATATTATATACACACAGGAAAAAGTATGCCTCTGCATCTGAGGAGGAAACGTGCCTCGAAGGGTACTCCAGAAACTCTCGTAGGAAACAGGATTGGAAGAGGAGTAAACGCTTTTACCTTTCACTTGTTCTTTTCTGCACTGAATGGTTTCTAAAAAGCTATTGTCCCCTTGATGACATTATTCCAAAGTCTGGATGTAGCATGTCTTTTTAAACAATCCCCTGTTGATGAACCCTCAAAGTCGTTCCTGGCTTTTCCGCCGGTGACCAAGCCACAACGGCCACCTCACGCCCGAGTCACTGTGCCCTTTCCTCCAGGCGAGGATGCCAGTCATTTGCAAATGTGCACCATCTACGACAGTGACCATCCACACACGGCAGAGTGACTCTGACGGGTGCTCTCCGAGGTCTGGCGGTGCCTAACCTCTGTTTCTAGGTGGGCAGGGCTTTGTCCTGGCCATGCTCTGTGTCCCTGGAGGCTCTGTTTCTGCCTGCCCAGATGTCCCCTTCATGTCTAGCCTCCACTGTGCTACACCTCCACCCCCACTGCCACCTTCATTCCCCTCCATCTAGACTGTGTGAGCCCTTTCTGGCAGATCCTGCTCACACCTTGCCTTCCCAGCCACAGACTAACCAGCTTGCTATTCCTAGCTCTCCAAGCAAACTTCACCCCAGGGCCTTTGCACTTGCGGAACACGGATCCTCTAAGCAGTCACAGCCTCTTTCTTTTGCTTTGTCCATGTCCTTCTCCAAGAAGCCTTCCTGGCCACCCTACCATGAAGGGCACTCTCACCTCTCACACACTATCCATTTGCCCATTTCCTTTCTTCATAGCCTTGAGGTTGTACCGGATTGCCCTGTTCATTTGCCTTGGACGATCCTCCCTCCCTAAGTTATAAACTATAAACTCCATGAGAGCGGGAGGCTGTGTCTTCCCCGGGCTGTGACCACAGCACTCAACTCAGGGCCTTTCTAGCAACTGCTCCAGACTCAGGTCAGGAATATTAAAACCATCCGTTCTGTAGAGAGGTCTTTATCGGGAACACCTGACAGAACCCCTTTAATACAAGAATTGGGGAGAAAATTGCAAATAGGTTATTATTCAGGGGAAAAAAATACCTTTCCTCCAAACCGGAGCAGCACATCTACCCAACATACTCACTCCTTTAGAGAAAAGCAGAAAGGTTATTATCGCCCCGTCAGGTAAAGGAGCCAATTAGTGCAACTGTGATTCAGAAGAAGAATAGAGGTTAATTGCTTGGAGTCCACATGTCTCAAACACCTAATGCTATATCATTATTTTTTAGCTACATATTATTCATTTCATGCACTTAAGTATTCCACCTTATTACTAATTAGTAATTCCTTATCCTCAAATTTTACCCAATTCAGGCTGTCATCATAGGGCCTCTTCAGCCCCTGTTTTTCCAAAGATGTAGCCAAATCCTTGAGAAGAGGTTGGCACCTCCTGTCCCCTGCTCCCACCTCCCACCCCCACCACGCTCCTGGGTGCAGCCCTCCTCCTCCTTCTCCCTCCGTGGGCACAGCTTCCCTGCTGCAGGGTCTCCTGCCCCTGGCCTGCCACCTCCCCCGGGTCCTCAGCATCTCTGTCTGGTCCCCAGGTCAGAGGGTGTCCATTCATTGAATTTAAAAGATGCAAATGCTTCCCTTCCAGGTGGCTTTGTTCTTTAGAAAAGACGCATAACTCGGCACCTTGGCAGATCAGTATTTCCTGGAAATGGAATCCTCATAGTAACAAGAGTAAAATGATGGCCCCATGTCCCTTTGGAGCATCTGTGAGTCCAGCACAGTGCTACTGAATTTTACATGTATGATTCAATCCATGAGAAGCCATACATGTGCGTGAGTACTGACCACTTGTGCACTTTGGGGGAGAGGTAACCCCAAAGCCAGGCCCAGGATCCGCAACTACATCGCATGGAGTGTACACAGGGTAACTATTTCCTCCTGCAGATTCTTCTTCCATTACTTGAAGCCTCTGTTCTCTACAGCTTTTTTTTCCCTATTCTTGCATCTTAAGAGACTGCCAAGCGCCTAGGCCGCCTTCAGAGTGCTTTTTGTCTGGTCTCTCAGAAATAAAAATATGCTCTTCCTTCTCCTTGTCCGAGACCAACAAAAGCTCAAAGAATTTTCCACCAGCAAATCAGCGTAAAAGAAATGCTAAAAGATTAATCCCAGGCAAAAAGTGATCCCATTTTGAAGATCTAAGACATAAAAAGGAATAAAATGAATAGGATGTTAATAAGTATTGACTATTTAAAACAAAAATGATACTGTCCTGTGATGTTAAAGAAAAAAAAATTAAAATACCATAACAGTACCATGCAAATCAGGAGAGGGAGATTGATTTCTGAAATCTTTGTAGGTGGCAGGAAAAAGGTAAGTATTGATTCTCTTTAGATTTCAGTAATATTGTAATTTCTAGGGCAACCACGAAAATAATAGAGTCTATAACTTTTAACCTTTTTTCTTTTTCTTTTTTTTTTTTTTTTGGTACCAAGGATCAGGGATCGAACTCAGGACCTTGAGCTTTCAAGGCGGGAGGCAGCACCACTGAGCTAAATCTCTGGCCCTAATTTTAAACCTTCTAGAAGAGGAAAATGAAATGAGAAAAACCAGAAAATAACTCAGAAAGGAGAGAAAAAACAGAAAGTATAAGATAAGATGGTAGGTAAAGTCCTACTATATCAATAATTACAACAAATGTAAAGGGACTAAATGTGCCTCACTAAAAAGATAAAGATTATCAGAGAAGGTTTTTAAAAACCCAACTATTTGTTATTTACAAGAATCATAATAAAAAGCTTAAGGAGACAGAGAGGTGGGAAATAAAAGAGTGGTAAAACCTACACAAGCAAATAAACAGAATATTAACAACACACACACATGCACATATACTCCCAACAAATTTCAGTGGATTGAACACAAACAGGTCCTGTTCCTTAATCACAATCCCTAAGCCCAGAAATCAACAGTAAAAAGACAAATGTCTTTAAAATACATGTTTGTAATTCAGAACGATAGTTTAGACAACGCTTTGGCCAAAGATGAAATCACAAGTAGAATTAACAAAATATTTAGAATTGAGCAAAAATTAAAATATTTCATTTTAAAACCTGTGGGATGTAACTAGACTGACAGAAAGAAGAGTATAGCTTTAATTGCTCATATGTTTAAAAACATATAAAGTGGAGACAAACTGAAGACTTCGTGAGCTAAGGATTCATCTCAGAAGTTGGCTAAAGAAAAGCCAAATAAATCCAAACGTTCTCAAAGCAGGCCTAAATGAGGCTAACTTCACCTTCACACACCCAAAAAAACGCAGAGCAGCCTCCTTCACGCTGGAGGGGCCTCTCCCACGGCAAAAGCAGTATTTCTCCAAGAAGCCCGGCCCGTTTGTTGGCAGTATGGAAGATAATTTTCAGTGGTACGTGGGCACACAGCCATTATAAAAGGTTTTAAAAAAAAAGATTCCACCTATGTACAACAAGTAATACTCGTTTCCCACTTATACTGGTCAATTAAGGGGATTTTTTTTTTCCTTTTTGGAAAATGTATCCATTTAGTAAGCGAATGGAAGTCAAAGAGAAATAGTAAATAATGATATACTGTAATTCGGCCAAAACAAACCTCATTTCTAGAATGCAAATAATATTTAACATCTCGCAGCATTGTTAAAAGGATTAAATATGTTTTATACAATATAAAATAAAACTTCATAAATTAATATACAACTTGTGGACCGTTTGAACGTTCCCTGATATTTAATTAAAAACTCAGTGAGAGTTATCATAATAATAATAATAATAATAATTAGTAGTAGTAGTAGTTGTAGCAGTAGTAGCAGTAGTACTAGTAGTACTTAAGTAATTAAAACTTGAGAAACAATATTCCAACTAAGGCTGCAAAAATGAACTTTAGATCATTGACAAAACCTGCAGGGCAAAGAGGCAGAAGCCTGGTCCTGAGCCCTTTCGCTTGCAGTATCCTCTCCCTGCCAGGTGCAAGGTGAGGCCGGGCAGAGAGCCCAGGCCTGCTCCTGCCTCACCTTCCCCATCCAAACCCAGC
>NW_022900920.1:20379354-20496925 GCF_012274545.1 Fukomys damarensis | reverse complement strand
TGCGGGGCATCCGCGGTCCAGACAGCCCAGCCCAGGGAAGCCTCGCGTCGGGGCCATGGCCTGCGCGCTTAGCCAGAACAGAGTGACATCTCCGGCCTTTGAGGTCTGCGCGCGCCTGGAACACTTCCAACCTGTCGTTTCAAACGCTCACTGCATCGCCTTTCCTCCCCTCCCAAAGGTGGCTCTCCTTTGTCTGAACGACCGCTCCTGCCCTCGGCAGCCCTTCTGGAAGTCCTCCCGCGACACCCCACGCAAGAGAACCCCACCGGTGGGGAGCGTTCGTGCTCAGGCCGGCCGTGGGCTGAGCGCGCGATTCTCTGCAGCCGCCAGGGGGAGCTGCAGCTTTCCCTTTGGAGCCCCAGGAAAGAGCAGCGTGAAGCTGCTGGTTGCTCACTAATCAGAGGGCTCCTGGGACCCTAAGACGTGTTTCTGTGGCTCCTGTCTACGTCACTGGCTGGTGCACAGGGCAGACAGGGCCTCGCTGAGGACTGCTTCCCCATTCGGGAGTGTTAGGGTGTTGGTCAGCGTCCTTGACCCCGGGTAGCTTCCAGTCTGACCGCGCGGGACCAAGGACCCAGGCACCAGAAGCAGACACTTGGGCTCCTGACTGTCACATGTGTACTATGAACAGGCTCCCCAGTCCCTGCCCACTCCCAGCGCCTAAGGAGAACTACAGACGTGAACACATCGCTTGTAATTAACTGCGTAAAAGGAACACACCACCAACGGAGGGGCGAAGGAGGGAATTCCCCCAGCTCCCTCCAAGGCCTGGCCTTGGGAAGACCCCTCAGGGGAACAGAGGACAGCAGGGAACCCACACAGAACAACTCTCCCAGCAGAGGGCAGTTTGGGCAAAGGCACAGTGGTGGAAATTTTAAGTCGTTTCGATGTGGGGAAGTCTCGGGCTTATGGACAGGGGGATGGCAGAGGTTGGTACCAGATCACTAGGACCTTCAGGCCAGACTGAAGGGTTTGGCTCCGTGCTGTGGTGACATTGTGGGAGCGTGGCAGGGAACGGCATGATCGGGCCACTTGTCTACCGTGTGAAGTGTTGGGGTCTGGTTAGTCAGTCACTTCAAACTTCTGGAGGCCCTGTAAGAGTACAGGGCCACCAAAGAGACTAACCGTCCTGTCTGCCTGCGTAGAGGGGGCGTCTGGGACTTGAGACTTTTGGCTTTTAAACCAGGCAAGTCCCAGGCACGCTGGGACAAGTTGGCCTCCCGACTGGCCTCTGATGTGGACTTGTCCTTCACCTAACCTGTCATAACCTTACTTTTCTCATTTCTGTCCTAGGCCCCTAGCAATAGACAAAATCTCACTGGGAAACTAAGCACAGAAAATTTGCCAAGGCACAGACACTTAGCCAGAGTAGAGGTCGGGACAGGGTAGAGGAGGACTAACCTGCTCCTGCTCCCCCAGCTCCCAGCTCAGTCCTCCAAGCCCCACCCAGCTCCACGACCACATTCACCGGTTGAACTCAAAACCCAACTGGATCCAATCAATGTGTTGGACCACGTGCAGACTATACTAAAAGGCAACATTTAAACCTACCCCCACGCTGGGTCCATCCCTTTAAAGTGGAACTAAATCCATATTGCTTCTCCAGTTATTGTCTTGAAATCGAACCAAATCTCCTATGAACTGACCTTGGACCTCGTGGCCATCTCCTTCAGCACAGTCTACTGCGTGAGGGCAGACCCGTGGCACGCATGCCACAGCGGGCACACAGAGCCCCTCTTTCAGCACATGAGCCAAGCTGCCTCACCCCAGCACTTGGTCTCTGAAAGGTTCGCCATCCCTGGTCTGTTTCCAACTTGTTCAGGGTTGTTCCCTACAGTTAGAAGCTCCTGCCCCTTCACTCCCTAGACGGCATCTTTGGGCCCCACTTGTACGTTAAAGACTGCAGGTGGAGGCAGGAGATGTGAGTTCAATTTCTAGTTTCCTAACATTGATAGAGGGGCCTAAGCAAATACACATAGGCGCACACACATGCTTTGGGGTCATTCGTCTGTTCTTCCAAGGCCGGATCTACCTCAAAGGGAACTAACTAGAAGATCCTGCGAGCACTGAAAACCTCTTAGCTTTTGGAAATTCCAGAACAGGCTGTCCTACACTCCAGAGGGTCTCTGCGGAGGCCGTGCCCACTCCACTTTACCGTGCCTTGATGACCCTTTGGCAGCTGTGTGTGCTGGGGACTGCAGACTCCATGAGGAAGTGGCCGTGATGGTCTCCCAGTGTTGGACACGAGCAGGGACTTAGTGCCTGCTTAGTGAGTGATTCACTTCCTTTCATTTAAAAAGATTTCATGAGAACTAAGAAGCCAGGTACTGCTCAGGGCACCAGAAATATAGTGGTGAACAAAATGGACAAAAAGTCCTCCCCGTGCAGCACTTATAATCTAGTGGGTGGGTGGACAAGTGTGGGCAAAAAATTTTTGTTGCTGTGGTTTTGGTTTGTTCCGAGGTATCCATTAGGAAATCCACTTCCTCCTACAGGAATTCCGTTCTCCCTCCTAACATTCACAATGGAAAGGATGAAACAGAAACCCTCTTCTCCCAGAAAATGAAACACAAGAAGTCTGACCCCCTTCTACCTGCCATCCCCACCCTGCAACCGAATCTTTGTTCCAAGAGAGCTTCAGGTAGAAGCCATAGCTCTTGACTTCAGTCCCGGCCAAGTACAAGACCCCAGCTACAACTTGGCCTTGGGGAAAAACAAAAGGCTCCTGTGGTGGCCCCAGCCTTGCCACTCCCCCACCCCAGCTCTGACAGCTGACAGGTCCCATCTCAGGCCGGCTCTCACGGGACAGCTCACAGAGACACAGCCGTGGCACTAAAGTCACAGGCCACTGCCAGAAAAGGGTTAAACCGGAGAGGCCCTTGGGTACCCCTGTATCCCAGGGCTTCGTCTCAGCTCAGCATAAAATCCTGGTGCATCTCCTGGGACTGAGGTTGGCCCAGAGGGGTGAGTGTGGGAGCCACGAGCTGCCCAGCTCTGCCTGGCTTTGCAACAACCTGGCTGCGTCCATGGCCCGTCCAAGCATTTCACACCCTCTCCTTTTCCATTTATTTCCCATTTAAATATTCCTGGGGCCTCACACGCTGCCTCCCTCCCAGATAGATTCTTGGCTGGAGGAAATAGGGTAATTTCTAGGGCACCCATCTCCTTGCAGTCCAGGGCAGCCTGGTTCCACCAAGCTGTGGCAGTACAGGTCTTGAGTCTGCACCAACCGTTTCTTCACTCACACGAACGCCCTTGGCAAGACCCTTTCTGAATGCAAACAGCGAGAGCATCATCAAAAGACAGCCTTGAAAAATTCTCATTCTGCAACTACTGCTCCGGTAACTGCAGCGGGCAGGGGGCGAGGCGGTCCAATGGAGCAGATTTGCTACAAAAATGACACTTTTTTTGGCCCAGGACGCCGTCTGCCTGCAATTTGCTTTGACTCTGTCTTTCTGTTGTTAAGAAGGATATGAACCACAGTTAAATTCTACCAAATAAACAAGCTATGTTTTAAAGTTTCATAAAACCTACAATTTTAGAAAAGCTTGATGTGGTTGACACTGAATTGATTCCAACACATCCTATTTCCGGTCTAATGCTGGGCTCCTTTCATCAAGAACGAACACATTCATAATGGCTTGGCTCTATGGGAATGGGAGTCGCATAAATACGTAGGAAGCACAGGCATTCACATTAATTTTCTTCCTTTTTTAAATAAAAAAGAGATGATGTATTTTAATTCTCAAAGATTGACTTCCCACAAAGTTTTCATCACATTCCCATTGGAAGTTTCTGTGTGTAAACAATCAAAGGCGTGGGCCTGGATTTAGCTCAGTGGTTCCGCCACCTGCCTCGCAAGCACAAGGACCCTCGTTTGATCCCCAGTTCCAAAAAAACAAAAACAAAAACAAAAACAAAATCAAAGGCGTGGCAAACCCAAAGCTCATTACCGGTCAAGTCTCCCCCTCCCCCCCGCACCCTGGGGCTCTAGTCCCACGCCCTGAGTTTGGGTGCTGAAGGGAAAGTTAGAGAAAGCGACCTGGTCTCCTTTGCTGAAAACCTGCCTTGCCCTGGATCCAAACGCAAGCGTTTCCACTGTGGCAAGAATTCCACCACAAAACAGAACTGCACTGAGAAAAAAAATTCATTTTGTATTCTTACAAAACACTAATATATATTAAATGTCAAAACCGTGTGGCAAAATTTATATGTATGATAAAACGTCACAGAACTTCTGAGCGGAAGAAACAGGCACATAAAAACCGGTGAAAAACAAATCAGACTTCGTTCATAGTATGATAGCCTGGTCAGGCTCTTGGTTTTGACCACTGTACCGTGGTTATGCGAGAGGCTGTCTTTGGAGGATACCAGTAGCTGATTACGCTACTTTTATACACAAAGGTCTATGTCCGCTGGCTAAAGTTTTGTTGAAGTAAAAAGGTTTTAATTTTTTTTTTTTTTTTACTTTTTGGAGGCTGTGTAAAGCAGAAACAGACATGCGCCCTTGCCAAACTGAGTGAGGGTACAACTGGCAAGTCTTTCAGAAAAGCAACCTCACAGTGTCCATCTAAAGATAGAACACACCAACTCAGCCGTCCCACCTCCAGGCGTCCAGCTTACGAAACCATATTCTTTGTCGCACGGCTGTCACAGAAAAATACCAGACGCAAACGTGATCTGCGGGAGTAGGGAGAAAAGAAACCAATGTGGAATGCCACGCCACACCACGCACTCATGAAAAGATCCAGAAGTTGTACCACAAGGAGCCACATCTGTAGGGCTCTGCTGTGTACAAAATGTGGTCACGGCTGGGCGTGGGGGTGCACACCTGCAATCCCGGCACTCGGGAGGCTGAGGCAGGAGGTTTGTGAGTTTGAGGCCTGCCTGGGCTACATGGTGAGTTTAAGGGAAGCCTAAGACTGCATAGTGAGACCCACCAGAAGTGTGCGAAGACCGGACCTGGGAGTCCGGGAAAGGTGGGGCCACCAGACCACAGGAAGTCTGCGGGGTAACCCTAGTGGCTGGGCACTGGAGGCAGGTTGCCCGTGCAGGCTGGCTCACCCTTCCCCATGAGAAGCGAGAACCTATAGATGTCTCATCCGCACCCTTCGTGGGTGAGATGTTCTGTGTCTCGGAAATGATCAGAGCATGACTGTGCTTCCAGAAACCAGCCGTATGGCGTTAGGAGGCACATCTTTATGGAAAAGACATTCTCTTACAGGAGACAAAGGGACAGGCGTTCTGCGGAGACTATAGTTTCCCCTCCTCGGTTACGCGGTTGGGTTACCACAGTTCATTCATAATCTTTTCCTGCACATAAGCCACTTGTAACATTCTCCTCTACATCTGGATGTTTCCGATGGGACTCTCCCTCACTCATCCCTGCCTTAGAAAATGACAGACGTGAGCCTCTACTCTACTAGGTCCTTCGGCAAGTCTCAGACCAGGAGTGCAAGGAGCAAAACGGCAGACTTTCTCTTCAGCACCCTCCTTCCCCCCACAGTGCCACACACCCTGCACTTCCCCTCCGACAGGGACAGGTGCATTTATAGCTGTTGCTTCCCTCCCTCCCTCCTCCCACCCATCATTCTCTCTTTCCTCCTGAAAGGGGCTATGTGCACTTTTCTTTCAAACCGCATCATCATCCTTATTTTCTCCTCCTTGCCATTCCCAGGGCTGATTTCCTGAAACTCGGAGTGTATCTGCTGGCTCGTGAGCAGTTCTGGCTGCTGTGCATGCCAGACTTGGAAAACATTCCAACAGTGTTAGGTTCTACCAGGAATATGATGGTAAGGAGAGGTGAGGCTTGGTATGCTGTGAAGTTATTAAAGTCACCTTGGGCAGAGATGGCAGGGTTAGGTGGTGGGGATACAAAACTTGGAGTGACCCATGAGTCCCATGTTTCCAGAAGAGCAGGAGATCCTTCACGTTGCACCAGATGTGCTGTCTCTGAGTCCTGGGGTTCCCAGCCAACTCAACCTCCCGTTCTCTTCCCCCGACTCACCCTTGCCAGAGGTTGATCAGCCATGCCTGTGGGAGGCACTGTTCCTGTGTGCTCCTACGCAACAAAATCAAGTGTATGTGTAGGTGTTCTGTGTTTTTACAAACTCTCCTCCTTGGTTGTTATAAGATTAAAACAATTTTCTCCCTCAGTAAATGCTCCCCTTCAAAACCGCTGGAAGCACATAATTCACCAGCCCATTTGTGGCTCTTATTTTCTTGGGGCCGGAGGAAAACACAATTGCTGAGCCTGTTTCCTAGAAGAGGCCAGGGTGGAACCAGTGATGGGTATGGAGAAGCAATGTTTGCATGACAGCTCTGATCAACGATTCATTTATTTTTGAAGTTCAAAAAAGATAGGTGCACATCCTCAGTCCTGTGGGAAGGCAAAGATAGTGGGTTTTGAAGTAAATTACTCTTTTATCCTCAGTAAATTTAATGGACACTTTCATTAAAAACTGCAGGGAATTTTAAGGTAGTTTTATGCCTATTTTAAAACTATAGTTGAAGATTTTTTTTAAAATTCCTGGATCACTTCTGTTGCAGAGAAATCTAAACATTTTAGCTGCGCAGCCCATTTCATTTTCCTTCACAATGATGAGAAATTGTGACGCACACCTGAGGACACAGAAACACCATTTAAAATCACAACAGATTTCAGGGAAAAGTGTACACAAAGGAGAAAATGAAAAGCTGGCCCTGTTGATGCGGGCTGAGGGTTGGGGGGTACCAACTTATGTTTGTCCTTGAAAAAATAAATTTACCTGTCACCGATCAAAGATGCCTGTTTGCCACCAGCTACTGAAAAAGCATTCCCACTGACTGTAAGCAGCTCCATTTATGCGACTGTTTACATAATTACACAGCCAAACATTGCAATCTTTCCGACTTAATACATGTTTTAACAAGCCCTTCAACTACAGTGCAGGCTTCTATAATCAAATCAAGTCTTTTCAATTAAAACACAATTAGAAAAGGTGTCATGGTATCACTGTTATACTTTGCCGCATGAAAGGATTCAAGAATCACTTGGCTGGAAATCTGAGTTAGCCCAGGATGCCTGAGCAAGGATGTCACGTCAAACCAACAGGCGACAACCAAGCCGTGGCCTCTGGTCCTATGTGAGACACGCCAACTGTCATACTTGGCCATTTCTTTGTGACCCACTGAAGGTGACAGATGAAAACCCAGGCAGCCTATAGAGCTGAAGATGCCTGTGGCTCTGGGATTGACCTTCAGGGACCAATAAGTATGTCAGGGGCAAGGAGTGGTAGGCCCGAGGCAGCCAGAGTGAGAACCACCTCCCAGTGGCCTAAGTGACAGTACAATGGGATTCTAGGGACATAAACTATGTTAGATGTCCTTGATCTCCCTGCTTCACTATAAAGATGTAAAGCAAGCCTCATAGGAGGTACCGGATTTGCCAGAGGCCCTACCGTTAATCATTTTGTGAAACAAAAGGAAAATGTGCACACGGCCCTCCCACCCCAACAGAAGGACCCTTAAGTAGAGCAGATATGCAAAGAAGCTTGAGCTTCCAGCTCTGAATCTGTGAGGCCTTCAGGAGACAGACAGCCTCCTTCCATCCTCACACCCAGTAACCATGGTCAGTACAGATTGCAGCAGGGGCCATCTGGAAAAAGATACGTTCATGTTGAACCCTGAAGCCTGTAGATGTTACTTGGAAAATGGGTCTTTGCAGGAGTAACTAAGGACCTTGAGATAATGAGCTTACCCTGGTTACCCTGTCATACATCCAATGACAAGTCTCATACGAAAAACACACACAGACACAGCAGCAGGTAATACGGGGATGGAGGGAGAGATTGGAGTGACGCAGATGTAGCCAAGGAACGTCTGGAGCCACAGAAAGCTGGAAGAGGCAATTCTCCCCTGGAGCCTTCAGAGAGACTGGCCCAGCCAACAGATTTCAAACTTCTGGCCACCAGAACTGAAAAGGAATGAATTTCTGTTGTCTTAAGCCAACCAGTTTGTAGTGATTTGTTATGGGAGCCGTGGGAAACTAACACAGTTGGCAAAATGCCGTGGCCATGTGCCTGCCCAGCTTTCAGCCTGATGAGGGTGACCGGAAGAGCTCTATCATTGGGCTTTCTGGCTGCTGGCTGGGCTGCCAGCCCTGGTCCTCCTGGGGACCCACTCACGCCTTTCTAAACAGTCCCTTTATTAAAACATCCTCAAGTTCAGTAAGTGTGCCATGTATATCCTGCCAAGGGCTTGCTTACTGTGCTTTACACAAGTAGCAATACTTTTATTTTATGGCATATTTTATCTATTTTATGGCATATTTTATCCATTTTATGGTCCATTTTATTCCATCTATTTTACAGTACATCTACCTCTGAGCATTTCACTGGAAATAGATCAGGAGATCATTTCCATTTCTCTAGGAAACAAGGTTGGTGGTGTGGCTGCTGCTTGGCCAATGAGGAAGGTGAGGATCACAGAGGTGAAATGTCTTCACCACTGTTCTGTTGTACAATGTTGCCTTTAACTCTCATTCCCAGGCTGTTTCTTGGACTAAGTTGTAGGCCAGGAATGGCAGATCCCTGGTGGTTTGGCTGTTGATGCCTCTATATTCACTGCCGGGGCAGAGATCAGTAATCAATCATGATCCTCCTTCTGAGTCTAGACTTGACTTTCCTAATGCAGCTTTTTGGGAAGCCAGGCAACAGATGGGTCAGAACTGCTACACAACTACAGTGTGGGCTTCAATAATCAAAGCAAATCTTTCCAATTAAAATATAATTTTAAAAGGTGTCACGGTTCCAATCTAAGCTGCTTCCCTGAATAACCTCTGGCCATCTCCAAAGGTGTCTCAAGTCCATCTTTCTCGTTGGAGAGACAGAACTCACTTGGGAGTTATCTCAGGGCCTCTGGGCCGGGAGGAAGAGCAGTGGGTGCTTAAAAAGTTTGTCTAAGGAGCCTTCTGCTGCTGGTGAGGAACACAAGCTCCGGGCATCATAGAGGTAAAAGGCAGAGAATGGAGCTTTGCTAGTGGGGACTGCAAAAGGGAAGAGATGCATCAGCAGCCACTGAGAGGAGAATCCAAGGAACTTACAGAGGATTTTAGGGAGTCAAACGTGTGATAGAGCTTCCTTCACTGTTTGCCACTCTGTAAACCTCTAATAGAAATCTCTATACTGCAATTATTTTGCAGTCTGATTTGTGTGATCATGGGTGTCATACAGCATGAGGCTGACCTCCAAGTTGAGCTTTGCAATTAATTACCTGATGAACACGTCAGAAACTCTAAATCCTGCAGTTAAGAGACTTAAGCCAGCACTTCCTTAAACTGGTTTATTTCCAGAACCTGCTTTTTCCTGGATCATCATATTAATGTCCAGGGAGCATTTTATTCCATACAACAGTGTGGTGTGATTATGACCAGATCCATATTTATACTGCTATCTTTCTTTATTAAAATCGTGGGTTGAGTTCTTCTTTGGGAGGACAAATGGGCTTTCAATTCCAGGCAGTCCTTGATGCTTGCTCATCTGATACTCAGCAGCTCACTCACAGGCAATGCTTATTCATGGATAGCCCTGTGTCCCGTTCTCTATGTTGTGCTCAGACCTGGCCAGCATGGGCTTACAGCATGGAGTAGCAAGTCAGCAACCCCAACCAGGAGGGTCGGAGCATCAAGTCATGTGGGACTTGCTGCCGTAGGTTTCTCTTCCTCTGCTCTCTCCTTTTATAATTGCCCCTAGTGTCAGTATCAAGTGAGTGCTACATCCTAGGATGTCCATCCATCTCTGGAAGCAGGGAAGAGGTCAGCTTGAGGCAAAGCAAAAGGCTTGGATGGGGACTCAGAAGAGCCACTTCCTGCAGCTGGCTCTGTCGTGGTGGTTTTCCTGATGATCTATATGTTGAAGCTCAGTAATATGGAGACATCATCACAAACCAACACCAGGGCTATTCCTAAGTATAGCTCTCTGGCAATGGGGGTTCTATGACCAGTTTTCACACAACCTTGCACCCTGGAAAAGGCCAAAGCTCCAGAGTCAGACACACTTGGATTCAAACCCAGATCTGGCTCTACCTTGAGTTTGGTCAACTTAGCTGAAGTCTTAATTTCCTAGTTTCTGAAAACAGTATTTGTGCTTTCCACATAAGATGAAGATGAAATGGAAGAGTCCAGTAATGTGAATAGCCCGCTGCCTGGCACACAGTGAGTACTCAGTTGATCTCAGTGCTGCTGCTGCTGCTGCTGCTGTTTTCAGCAATGCATTTCAGCTCGGGAAGAAGGGTGAGTGGTTCAAGTATTTTCTGGCTAGAGTTCGCTTGGATGTTTGCTCTCTGGTGCCTCTCCAGGCCTGACCCTGCTGCTGCACCAGTGCGGGAAGACCTCTCCCTTAACAAGAGGGCTTCTAAGAGATGCAAAGCCCCTCACCCTAACTGTAGCTTCCTCTTAGGATAAAAAGAATGAGGCACACAATGGGAAAAGGGAAACCTACAGGGAGAAAACGTGCAGCTACCTAAAACTCTTCATGGAAGGAACCTTGGAGTCTTGATTGTGGAGGGTACTGGGAAGACAGGACACAGGCTGGTGTGTGGGAGGCTGTATGGGCCAGAAAAGTGGGAGCAACAGAGGCCTGCCAAGGGAAATCGCCAAGGAATGTGAACTTGAAGCCACGATTAACAAACACCCCCTCCCCCAGAGGAAGGCAAACCTCCAAGTCACAGAGAGTTCTGGCGTCATAGGTGTTTCTTCTTTTGTTTCCCCCTGGTTGGGCTCTGAACTTCCCTTATTAATTGTGATTCTCTGGTTTTCCCCTCTGAGGAGGAGATTAAATGCTGAACTGGCAGGAAGCACTCTCGAAACCCCCACCACAGCTACCGCCTCATTTCGCAGCATTGTTCCCCGAGAGGGCTCAGCCCTGCACTCTGGTCGCAGTCACTTCCATTTAACTGACCTTTTGCCTTCATAAACCCCATCAGTAGGTGCTAATCCCTCTGACTCAGAGAAGGATTTTTTTTTCTTTCCTTTCCTTCCACCACCTCTTCCACCCTTTTCCTTTTGAAGGGAAAGTTATGTTTCAAAACATTTCTTACATTGCATGCAGAGTCCTTTCACAATCATTATGCCAATTACGGGAAAATGAGAGCTGCATATCTAAGGAGATCTGCAGAGGTCCGATCCAGTGTTTCTCAAAGTTAGGCCCACAGAATGACAACATCAAAGTGACCTGGAAACATGTGAGAAATGCAAAACTTTCGGCCCCCTCCAGACCCAGTGAAGCAGAAACTCTGGGGATGGAGACAGCAATCTATTTTGACAAGGCCTCGGGTGATTGTGAAGTGTCTCAGCGATGGGAACCCTTGTGGTAATCCAATTCCCCTACAGGTCCTCCCCATTTACGATAATGGAAAACTGAGACTCATGGTAATGTGCTCAAGGTCATGCATTTATTCACTGAACAAGTGTGTAAACCATGCTAGGGACCAGAAACACACGAATGAAAAAGACCAATGTAAATGTGACCCTGTGCCCATGGAATCCACTCCCTACAATCAAAAGGTAACTGAAGACATAGGATAATCACAAGATGCGCTAGTGCTGCAGGAAAACAAATGCAGGATGAGACTGAGATGATCTGGGACAGAACTTCCTGGGCAGAGGCGGTCAGGGAAGGCCTCCTGGAGGAGGTGACCATTCAGCTAAGTAGAAGCTGGCTGCCGTGTCAGCAACAGGAGGTGGAAGGCACAGTTTGGGCAGAGGCTTTGGAGTGGGAAAGTACTAGGCCTCTTCCAGAAAGAAAATGTTGGCGCTGCTGGAGCTGGGTGAGCAAGGAGGAAAGGAGCCCAGAAGGGACCAGAGAGAGAGAAAGAGGGACAGACAGGCAGGCAGACACTGAGAAGGAGGCGGTGCAGCGATCCATACCCGATTCCCATCAGAGCCAGCCTAGGACTCCTGGTCCCGGCCACCTCCCCAGGGCTCCCTCTGCTCTCTGCCCTCAGACTCCATCTGCAGAAGGGCCTTCAGGTCTAGATCACCTTGTCCAGCTTCCTGGACCTAGGGCCAGAAGCTTCCTCCCAACCAGCTCCAGACACTTCTGATCTTCCTCTGTATTGTGCCTAGCATGATCCCTGTCTCCTCTGAGTATTTCAAAAAGTGACCCAGCTTTGTCCTTCCCATGCCTGTCTCCTCTTATTCCAGGCCAAACATCTTTGCATCTATTATAAGGCAGTGTGGCAGCACAGTGAAGACAGTGAGTTCTGGGGTCAAACTGTCTGCATTCAAGTGGGGCTCTGATTTCCCTCTGTACCTCAGTTTCCCCAAATGTAAAATGGACCAGGCAGGTCCACTGTGATGTTTAAACGGCTTAAAGTGTAGGGGAAGTGGGAGGGGTAGGGGAAAGGAAATAAGGGAAAAGAAAAAAATATGAGAAAAGGAAAAAAATGGAAACAAAGTCTCTGTAACTAGGGGAGAGTTGAGGGGATAAAGGGAGGATGGGGTATGGGGAAAAAATGAGAAACATGTCATGTAAAGGTACAAGATCCCAATGATGAATGTAACTGTACTGTATACTTAAAAAGTACCAATAAACTAGATACAAATGGAACAAAAAATAAAGTAAAAAGCTTAAAGCTTGTGAAGGGATTCAGTAGGCATTCAGCAGGGGTCAGACACTGTGTAGTGCCTGACAGACCTGCTTTACATTCAACACACCACTCCGCCGTCCTTCCCTAGGTGGGCAACTAGGGACGCTAGAATGAATACTACAGACCACTGCCAAATCCGTATTGTATCTTTAACCTCTACCTCTTTCCTGTTAAACATCTAGTAACTCTCAGGTCCTCCAAAGAGAAAAAGTAATTAGTTATACACTTTTTTTTTTTAAGAATGCAGCCTATGCTATAGAAGGGAAAACAAGTACTCTTTAAACAAAGCCAGCACTTAATTTCCTAAACTCATCAGATGGAAAAGGAACCCAAAAGACACGTTCTTACCTTTCCAATAAACTGAGATAAATCCTAAAATCTTTGCACACAGTCCTCTCATTTTACAGCTATGTAATTTACTTATGAGGTTGATTTCTTAACTGAAGCACAGGGCTTTAAATTTATCCCTACCCACTTTTTTTTTTTTTAATAATTAGCACCAACGCTTTTCACCCAATCAGCCATCTTCTCCCAACTTGGAGTTACATAAATCTGGCAAGAGTAGCAGATTTGCTAATTCAGGTCCAACATACAAAAATTAAAATTTTAAAAAATAAACAACACCTTGGGAAAGAATTAGGAAATGGGTGACATTTTGGATAAGTTGTGTGACTGTTCAGGATGACGTGGGCAAGGTCCAGGCGTGGCCGTTGCTCTCCGCCAAGCTCACTCACACCCACAGCTGCCAATCACAAGCTCTCCTTTTCCGTGACTTTTGCCTACTTCTCAATGTCATCTGCTGCTGGCGAGACTCAGAAATGGAAAGCCCACGGATGGAAGGGCTACATTCCTAAGCAATTCATCTCCCAGACACAATATGTATCTCCACAGGATTCCTGGCTCTCCCTTGGCTCTCAGCTTCATCTCTGCTTCCTTCTAAGATCAAACAGTGGAGCTCTTTATATCTACATTCACTGAACACCTACTTAGAGTGGGCCAGGTGCTATTCCCAGCTCTGCACAAGTAATATCTGTCAAACTTCTGACACATCCTCTTGGGTGGGGATGTTATTTCCTCATTTTACAAAGGAGGAACCAAGGCTTAGAGAAATCGAAGCATCTGCAGGCTGGTGCAGACTTACTAAGGGACACATCCAAACTCAAATCTCAGCCATCCTACCTATCATACTGCCCTTAGGCTGAAAGCTGCTGGTTAGCCCTGCCTGAACCATCTCTATAGTCCCTTGAGGCTCCAAATCATTTCTTCTTTCTGCAAAACATTTGTGTCACCTGGCCTCTGACAGAGGAGTGACTGTACAAATCCTTGAAACCATTGTTTCTCCCTGTTCCTGCCATCTCCAGAGGCAGAGGATGCCCGGCCAGTCTCCACATACTGCACACGGAGCAAAGAATGTTGGCCAAGTGCCAAGCTGACAATGCTCCAAATTATAGTTTGATCAATGTGCTCCTAACCTTTTCACTGAGGCCCTGGAGTTTTCAATAGCGCCCACCCCCGGCTTCACAGCACCCAAATCATTTCACTGGAAGAGTCTGGAGGAGGAGCTTGATGGCTCACACTCCCGACTTCCTAACCCAAGGCTGGCGTGACATGCAGCTATTGAAAGCATAAAAAGTGCCGTCTTGCTTGTGAAAAACAGCTCTGCTTTCTAACTCAAAGGGCCTGATCTGCCACGGGGTCCTGGCAAACCTGCCACTTGCAATGATGTTTTGAAAACTAGGGTTTTCCTGCTTTTCAGGGTGATATAAGTCTTTCTAATGAGAGATGCCAGAAGGTTTTTAATTACCTGGAATCATGAACAGAGTTTTGGAGGCTCTCTGGTTTAAGAGACTTGTTTTCATGCTCTGGGTTACAAAATGCTTCGAACTAAAAAAAACCACCACCACCACCAACAACAACAACAAACAGAAAAAAGGGCCGGGATGTAGCACAGTGGTTCCGCTGCCTGCTTTGCAAGTGCAAGGTCCTGAGTTCGATCCCCTATACCAAAAAACAAAAAAACCCAAAATGCTTCCAACTACACATTTTCGTTCAGCTATTACACTGTGATGGAGTCTATTTTTCCTGACGGGGAAATCCACCCTTGGACTATATTACAAAAATTCCTAAACTGGTCAAGGATAGGAAAACTATCCAGTCATCTAAAGAAAACAGAACTGAAACACAATTTTAGCAACTCAAATCATTACATCAATATTTAGAATGTTTCCATATATATATTTTTTTTAATGTGTATGTGCATATCAGTTGTACTGTTGAATGTTGAAAAGTGAAATCTACAGCTTGCCAAAGTTATCTGGATTAATTTTAACCCGTACTCCTTTTGAAATAGGAATAATTATTGCAGCCTACTCCTCCTTTTCTCCCAACTAGTTTTATTTCATATTTACTTATTGTTAAATTTATTTTTACAATTAACAAAAAGATAAACCTATTTGCCATTTTTGCCTGGGAATCTGGAATTGGAACTTTTACTGCTGGTGGCTTGTGGTTTTTTTCCCCCAGTTCTTTAGAAGCTTTCAAAATCTATCTTTTTTCTAAGAGAGGCTTTGTCTACACTGAATGAACCCTGGCTACAAAGTCAGCTGGCTTAAAACAATGAAATTCTGGAGACAATGGGAACAAGGTGCCTGCTTAGTATGCTAGGCACTAACCCTCAGCCTCAGCCTTCTGCAGTGATCTTAGCTGAGCTACTCTTGATGCCCTTGAGTTCAGGGACAGGCTGTTCTTCTATTCAGTCCTCCCACAGCTCTGGTAGAGGAAGCCCAATAGGGGTGGGGGCAGGCTTACAGCACTGTCTTGTCTACACTTAAGGATTCTCTGTTTGCAATTTGTCTGTGCTCTATCATCCTAGCAATACGTCAGTGTTTTTAAAGGACCACATTCTAAAGGGAATGTGAAATGAACAATTCAAAAATGAAATTAGGAAAACAATTACATTTACAATAGCATCAACAAGAATAAGATATTTAGGCATAAATTTGACAAAAGAAATGCAAAACTTCTACTCTGCAAATTACAAAACACTGTTGAAAGAAATTAAAGACTTAAGGGAGGATATCCCATGTTCATGGATGAAAGGGTTTTAAAGTATTATTAAGTTGGCAATATTTTGCAAATTGATCTACAATTCCAATGCAACTCCTTTATTAATATGGAACTGCAAGGGACCCAGTATAGCCAAAACAGTCTAAAAAAAAGAATAGGGTTGAAGGACTCAGACCTCTGGATTTTAAGACCTATTACAGAACTTCAGTCATCAAGAAGGAATAATATCTGCACAAGGATGAACAGTTAGATCAAGACAGCAGAACTGGAAATACAGGGGGAAAAAGCCTCATATAAATAGTCAATTGATTTTTGATAAGGGTGTTAATTTAATGAAAAGCAATAGTCTTTTCAATAAATACTACAGAGGGGCCAGGGATTTGGCTCAGTGGTTCCGCCGCCTGCCTCTCAAGCACAAGGGCCAGAGTTTGGTCCCTGGTACCAAATAAATAAATAAATACTGCAGGGACAACTGGATATATACAATGAAGTTAGACTCTTACATCACACAACATAGAAAGATACCCACTTTATTGCATTCTGATATCCTGTACTTCACAGATACTGTATTTTTTTAAAAACTGAAGGTCTGTGGCATCCATGTCA
Organism: Fukomys damarensis; assembly: GCF_012274545.1. Lineage (NCBI taxonomy): Eukaryota > Metazoa > Chordata > Mammalia > Rodentia > Bathyergidae > Fukomys > Fukomys damarensis. The sequence goes on along the minus strand of NW_022900920.1, from coordinate 20,480,626 downwards.
AGCAAGTCTATTGGTGTTATTTTTCCAATCACTCAGAAGAGTTTAGCATTTTTGACCAATAAAGTAATTTTTAATTAAAATGTCCTTTTTAAAGACATAATCCTATTTAAACTTAATTAACTACTGTACAGTATAAACATACTTTTATATATACTGAGAAACCAAAATACTCCTGTGATTTGATTTAATGAAATATTCATTTTATTGTGATGGTCTGAAGTTGAACCCACAATATCTCCAAGGTATGTCTGTACAAAAATGAAATCAAAATGGATTTTAATATGAGAAAAATGAAAAAAAATGGAAATAAAGTATTTGTAAATAGGGAAGGGAGAAGAGGGTGAAGGGAGGGCAGGGGTAAGGGGAAAAAATGAGAACCAAGACCTGTCATGTAAAGGTACAAGATCCCAATGATGAATGTAACTGTACTGTTACATGAACCAATAAACTCAATGAGGAAAAAAAAGGATTTTAAAAGCTAAATGTAGGAGCTAAAAACCACAAAACTCTTGTGAAAAGAAATAAGGAGAGAATAGGCATAAGTCTTTATATCCTTATATTAGATGATTTCTAGGATATAACACCAAAAGCACAAGCCAATAATAGGGAAAACATGGATAAACTGAACTTTATGAAAACCAAAAACTTATGACCTTCAAGAAACATGAAAGTGACAGCCTACAGAAGGAAAGAAAATATCTGCAAATAATACAACTGATAAAGAAATTGTATTTAGAAAATATATAAGGAACTCTCCCAAGCCAACAATAACAGAACATAAACCAATCTAATAATAGGCAGAAGATCTGAATAGCCATTTCTCCAAAGAAGATACCCTAGTGTCCAATAAGTGCACAACAAGACGCTAGCATCATCAGTGAATACAAATGAATTAAATAACATTTCACACTTACAAAGATGACTATATCAGAAAAGACAGGGCCGGGGATTTAGCTCAGCGGTTCGGAGGCCTGCTTCGCAAGCACAAGGACCCAAGTTCAGTACCCGGAACCAAAAAAGAAAAGACAGATAATAGAAATTGTTGGTAATAATGTGGAGACATCAAAACTCTCAAATACTGCTGGTAAGAATAGAAAGTATGTGTCCATTGTGGAAAAGAGTCTAATGATCTTCAAAAGTTTAAACACACAGTAACCATTGACCTAGCTAGCAATTCCAGTCCTAGGTGTATACCCAAGAGAAAAGATATGTCCACACAAAAACTTGTACATGAATATTTACATAGGCATATTCATAATAGTCAAAAGTGGAAACAACCCAACTATTCATTGATAGATAAATAAAAAATGTGATATGTCTATACAGTAGATTATCCAGCAATAAAGGGTCAAATATTGACACATACTACAACATGTGAACTTTCAAAAACATTATGCTAAAAGAAACAATGTAGTGTGTAATTATATTTATATAAAATGACAGTAACAGGCAAAACTATAGCAAGAGAAAGCAGTTAGTGGCTTCCCAGGGCCAGGGTTTTGAGAGGAAATGAAAAGTGACTTTTAATGGGTATGGAGTTTCTTTTGGGGGTGACTAAAATATTCTAAAATTGACTGTGGTAATGGTTGCTCAACTCTGTGATGCACTACAAATGCCTGAATTGTACACTATGAGTGAATTGTATGATATGTGGATGCTAAGTAAAGTTATAATTTTTTAAAGGGGGGAGTGTGAATGTACTGGATCCCAGAATGACAAGAGGCTATGAAATCCCATCCCTGAAAGAAAAGGGGAAGAGACTGTAAAACAGAAAGACTGGAGAAGCAATCTTTAAAGAGTTGAAGGACTATCATATGGAAAGGGAACTCGCTCAGTGGCCCAAAAGCAGACCCTGATGCCCTGTATGGACTGCTCACCTGCCACTCTGCACACCAAGAACCCATATGTTCCACTCTCTCTCAGCTTACATGTCACCTCCCAGGGATGCCTCCCATGATTCCTTCTGTCTGCTGATTTCCCAGCACCACCACGTACTTTGCCTCCAAAGCACAACCATGTGTAATAACACTCATTTAATCATTGGATGATGGTCTGCAGACCCTTAAGGGACACTGTGTTTCATTTACCATTATCTCCCCAAAACATATTATCATACCCAGCATACAGGTGGTGCTTCATAAACATCAGTCCAATGAGTGGGTAAATGAAACATAAGTGTCAGAATCCACAAGCTGATGGTCTATGGAGAACCAAGATGTGATGGGCTGCCTGAGAGCACAAACTTTCTTGCACGGGAACTATTCGAGCACAAAGGGACAGAGGTATCACACACAGACCCAAGTAAAGCTCCAAAGACATCGTTTCTTCTCTGTTTTAAAATCTCACAGTTAGTTCATCTGTTTAGTATACGTGCTGCCAAAGCAAGCACACACAATTCATGTACATTATGAAAATCCTAGAAAGAAGATAAGAAAAGTAATTCAATCAAATTACCTGTAATCTCTTTACCAAGTGATAACCACAATTACCAGCATATTCTTCAGGGCTTCAGCTACATAGAATTTCATCATACAGACAAACAGTACATGAATTAATGGGTGATTATGTGATTCTGTGTATATCTCACAACCTTTGATCACAGCTCAAGTTTACGGGATATGTAATTTGTGCCAGGTACTGTGCAAACTGCTGCATGTGCTTTTGATCCTCCTACAACTTAATGAGGTGGATACTTAATATTACTCATGGGGAAACTGGAGGTGAGAGAAATTATGAAACTTACTTGAGATCACAGACTAGTGAGCAAAGTCACAGCAATCTGATGCCACAAGCCACAGGGGTCTCACAGATGTTTACTGAACAAGTCACCAAATGGGCAAATGTGTGCTCATCTGTCCATCAATATGAAAAATGGAGCTACAGCTGATAGGTCAGTATTTTACAAATATTCTGAAATGTATGTCGCTCGTATCTTTTTGGCTCATAGCCTAAAAATGGGTCATCTTCACAGTAGAAAGAGCATTTCTTTGACACTTTCTTCTCCCAGGTATTGGAGAAGTCATCCTCAGCTGGAAGGCTCAAACACTTCCTTGGATAAGACTCTTTACTGCCTTCTGTCGTCCAAGTTTCTGTCACCCACAGAACCGTCCACAGTACGCCACCCCCCATCCCCAATGGCAGAGACCACACTTAGCCACTTGACTCCCAAGACTGTGGCCACTGCTATGCTGCTGCTGTGTCCACTTCCAAGGTGCCAGAGCCACCTCTCCTGCAGGTACAAGTGCTGCTAGTGCTGGTGCCACCACCACCGCCAGTGCTGGTGCCACTGCCACCATGCAAGTGCCACCAACACTGCCAGCGCTGGGCTCACCGCTGCCGCTGCCAGGTTTCACGAAGGAGCAAGGAGCTTTTGAGTTGTTTGCTCAAGCCCCACTCAGTTTTCGGGCAAGTGGAGGATAGAATGAGTGACAAGACACTGCGAAATACAGTTGTCCTTTGGTAGTGGGGACCCCCACGGACACCAAAATCTGCAAATGCCCAAGCCCCTTATATAACATAGTGTCATATTTGCATATCACCTACACACATCTTTCTGTATCCTTTCAATCGCCCTCTGTTACTTACAATACCCAATCCACTAGAAATGCATGTAAATAGTTGTCAGACCGTACTGAGTAGGAAAAAACTATACATGTTCAGGGCACACACAGTTGCTTTTCCCTAAATATTTTCCATCTGCACTTGGTTGAATCCATATTTGTGGAAAATGAAGATTCAAAGGACCAGCTGTATTCAAAATTACCCCCTCTTCTCCCAATAAAGCTTTGCTCTGGACTATCTTGCGGTTTTTTCAAGACAGAGATTACTTGGAGATTCCTGAAGAGGGTAAGTTCCTGCCAAGACATCCCTGCATCCTCCAAGAGAGACGACAGAGGCCAGGTGGGGACCTGTTTCCAGCTGCACTTCTGCACACACATTCGTGTGTTTCCCTTTGTTCTGTTACAGGAGGTTTAAAGATCCATTTGCAGCCAACTTTTAAATTCACCAAAACCGTATGGTGAGCATTTGTGAACTAATTTTATCCTTGACTTTGCCCAGTTTTCCTTTCAGTCCTGCTTCTCAACAGTATCTATCATTCTCATCATTTTATTATATGTATGTCTGAAAGCCTCTTTTGGAATAAGGCAGGGGGTTATAGACGTAAAAGGGAATAAAATGAAGAGCTGGAATAAGAATGTTACAAACATTTATTTAAATAAGAAAAGGATATTTCCAAACTTGCTGTATTTCATTAGAGATTTTTTTTCCCTGCAGACTTCAAAGAAGCAGAAAATCTTGGCCAAATCACTTGGCAGTTTCTGTGAAAAACAGAACTCTCTCAGGAAGCTTTACTACACATGAATTATAGAATGATTGTTCACCTCCTTACCCCTGGCAGACAAACACTAAGAACACTTCTAGGCATGGCTGACCCTAAGCAAAGCTGGCATGTACAACCCCCAATCCTTCCTAACCCTCCATGTGTTTCAGCCCAGAGTGCTTTCTTAAAAGCACACAGTACCTCACGCTGCCCAGGTGGACAGAAATAGATGAATTCATGTTAAGGTTTTCATGCTGTAATTCCATGTCTTGCAGTCACAGGGCTGCCATAATCCCCAAGAAAGGACCTAGAGCAAAATGAAAACCTGGAGCCCTCTTTCAAGGCATTCCAAGGCGTCAGGGCTGTAGCTCAGTGAAAGAGCTCCTACCTAGCATGTGTAAGGGCCTGGATTCCCTCACCAGCACAGGGGAGAAAAAAGAAGTCCAAGATGGTGAGAGCAGAGCACTAAACTTCATGCCGGGTCCTCTGAGATCACACAGGGCACAAGTCCATACCAGCCCCGCCTCAAGGGCTTAGAAAGGCATGCTTTAGAAAGTTATTTTCAAGTTTTTAGTTTTGTGGGAGAACACTAAATATCTACCAATATTTCTAAAATAAATCAGAAGAGTTCACAGACATACCCCTGTTACAGGAGTACCAGCTGATTGAGCTCTACAATCTGGACTACTTTGATGATAAAGCCTAAGAAACACTTTCATGATTTTTTCCACATTTTCATCTGAGCCTCTATCTCTGTCAGAGTCCGTCATGCTAAGAGACAGGACTGGAAGTTTGGAGCACATTCTGTGCCACAGCAAAAACGATCGTTGAGGACAAGCAGGATGTAGTGAAGCAAGAGGAAGGAGCCAGGCAGGACAGCAAAGGAGCTGAGAGAGGAGCAAATGGCATGGTTGGCCAGTGGGAGGAAGAGGGTCAGTCACAGGACAAGTAGGTGGCTCACACGGGGCAATTAAATTGCCACAGAACAGAAAAGACAGGAGAGCTTTTAAAGTTCCTGAAACCAATTTTAAAACAAGAATTTTTATTATCATAAGGGACAAAATAAGTGTGACTTCCTCAATGCCAAATAAGCTCTTGCCTATAAATCCCGCATAAACTTTTTCCCTCTACAAAGAAGGGCATGAGCAGAGAATCAAAGGGTAAGTAGAAGTGTCTGCTGCGCTTGAATGCGCTGTCATGGAACCTGCACTCAGCTTCTGGTGCCTGGGGCCCTTTACATATCATGCAGCCCATTACGAGAGGGCTCTGTGGGTCCTCATGGCATAGAATGACACCCATGCTCACCATCACTAATGAGCACAAGCTCAAGGGGCTGAACAATGGGGGGAAATGATCAAACAAAGTAGGAACCGTCTCTGTACCTGAGAGGATGCACGAGAGAAAACACAAGAACATTATTTTACTTGGGCCTCTTCCTCTAAAGAGGTCTCTGACCTAACTGGAACATGACACACCCAGAAAGAACTGAGAGCCGGGGGTACATCTTCAAAAACATACGGGCCAAGATGCATGCTGCAAGCCCCAGTTACAAGATGCAAGGGGAGCACAGACTCACAGGCAGACACATGAACACATGCACACCCCTCCAGACTGCAGCACATCCTCTCTTGCTTGCTTCACACGTATAAATACATGGATATGCCTACTTACATATGCTTATATTGAAATGTATGTTAACTTGTATACATATACCTCTATATGTGTATAAAATACATATTGATACACATATGTAAAATAATATAGGTACATACATGAATATGAAATAGGGATATAAGTGCACTTCTAAATATACACATATTTCACACAGGCATATATAAATATAGCAAGGGAGGCAGAGTTATATGCGTATTATTTATGTGCATATAAATATCCGTCTATGAGCATATATGTAAATTAAAAAGTCACAAATACTACATAAGTATAATCATGCACACACATACAGAGCAAGGGAGACAGGAGACAGAATATGTATACATGCACTTAATCCAATGCAACTCAATTTTATTCAATTCAACTAACTAAAGTCTCTGCCATGCCATGGCTCATGCTAGGCACTAGAGCCCAAAGTTGGATGAGCATCACCAACTTCAAAGAGTGCACTATGCAGAAGGGAGACCAGGAAAAAAACGGTTTCACAATGGTTTAGCAGCTCTACCTTGAGGGTGATCAATAATACAGTTGAGCCATGCTAGTTGGGTTGTCTATGTGTTCCCCCAAAGCCTCATGAAGTCTTAGACAGAGCTTTTTAGAGGTGGCTGAATATGGAGCTTGTGACTGATTCACGGTGCAATGCTAGGCTCAAAAGCATTAGGATTAAGGATGTGAGCGATACACACCCTGAGTACTCTGGATAATATAAAAGGGGCAGAAAGGCCGTTAAGATCCCTTGTTGCTTCACTACCTTTGGTCCACCATAAACTGTTGTCCCTCTGCCATGTGCCAACCTGCCTTGGATCCAGCTGATTATGGACTGAAACCTCTATAAACCATGAGCTAAATAAACCTTTCCTCCTTTAACTTTGGGCATCTGGTATTTTGCCTCACCAATGAGAAAAGTAACAAAGACAGTTTAGATCCAGCTCCACCACTCAGAAGCTGTGACAGCAAATTTGCAAGTAAACTATAGGATCCTCATCACTGAATTAAATATCTATGACAGTGCCTTCTTCATAGGGTGGCGTGTTTAAATGATGTAACAAGTGGAAGCCTTTATGCTCCCTGGCACCCAGAAAGCACTCAATAAAAGGAAGCTGTCCATATCATGGATGTTACTGCTGTTATTATGATAAGAGAGTATAAGGATCTTTTGGAGGCCACACAGACAGAAAGGTTCATCTGCTTTGGAAGGTATCAGAAGCAGCTTGGTGGAGGAGGTGATACAGAGTTCATTCTTTCCAAGGAACAGGCCTTTGTCAGAACAAAAGGGAGAAAGGGGATTCATTCCACAGGCGAGAAAGAGTGTTTATCTGAATGTGGTGGTGCACACTGGTAGTAGCAGCCACTCAGGAGGATGAGGCAGCAGGATTGCTTGAGCCCACGAGCTCAAGACCAACCCGAGTAACATATTAGGACCTCATCTCTAAATAAATGAATGAATGAATTTGTTCAAATTTTCTAGCATGTTCAGAGAACTGGCAGTAGATCAGTATAACCAGAGTAGGGGTTCCAGTTCCAAGAGAAGCCAGAGCCAGATGTGGAAGAGGCACCAAAAAGTCCTCAGCAATTGAACAAGAAAGCCAGCTTTGCCTTTCAGGAGGTTTACGTACAATGAATTGAAACCATTTTACGATTCCAGGGTCACCATTGTGGTGATCAGACATCAGGAATGCCATTACCATAAAACACAGGCCCACTGTCATTCATGGGAGCTCTCCTCCATCCCATAAGTCTTCAAAAGCTTTTTGTTTGTTTTAGTTTTCCTAACTAACTGGCTTATTTTTCCATGTTGATTTACATGCCGCAGAAGGTTTTATCACTAATCCCTTCCAGAATGATTTTTAAAGATTCACCCTTCAAACCACAAGGAAAATCTTAAGTGGACACTTTTTAGCACTTGTCTGAGCCACACAACAATCATCCGTCCTCAAAGCACACAGATAGCGACTGCAGCTTTGCAGGGGTGGGTGTGGGAGGCAGAGCCAAGTTAGAACTGCTCCTGGGAGCAAATTAATACCCCGGACAGAAGCACTATGAGTAAACAACAGCCCATAGGAGCAGCAAGAGAGACAAAGAGGGTCGCCCAAAAGGAGAAAAATGTACACGTGCTATGGTATAAAAGGGCCAGGCAAAAATAAATTAGGGCAAAAATTCAGCAGGTGTTTGCAGGCAATGTTGTGTTAAATAAAGGGGGGAAAATCTTTCCTTTTAATGAAATCTCACCTTTTATGGGATCTTTTAAGGGAAGTTAATGACAAAGGGGGTCCCTGGGGGGGTAGAAGTTTGAGAAAGTCAACAAAACTGCTGGAATATGTCCTGATCAATTTGTTCACTCATGGGACTATTAGCCGATTCTATTATTTCTCATTGTTCAGTGTGTCTTGAGTACCTAGCATGCCAGGCTCTGGAGATGAAGAGCTGAATTAGCTTCTGCTCTCTGTCTTCACTTAGTAGCTCAACTGCTAACAGACTGAAAAAATAACTTGACACCACAGAACCAAGTGTGGTTTCCAACTAGGAAGGACTCGTGAGGGCAGGGAGAAAGTTCACTGCTATCAGGCACCTAGTATGTGCCCACTACTGTCCTAGGGGTGCTTAGCTATGCTCTCTCATTTAATCTTTCTAACACTCCTTTGATATAAAATCAGCAGGCATGAACAATCTATTTTCCTGGTCCCAATTTTCACTGCCCCATCTCAGAGAAAACAGAAGCAGTAGGTGGGAAAGTATCTTTAGACAAGGAAAGAAAGCTGAAAACTCAAAAGTTTCAGACAGCTTCACTTTAGACACACACCTCCTACCCTTCCCAGAGGTGCTGTTGAATCTGGCTTCAGATTTTTCACAAAATAAACTTTGCTCTTACCAGTCCACTTTTCCTTTAGTTTAACCCAGCAATGGCCCCAAATGCCCGTGTATTAACCCTGCTGCACACACTCTGTATACGTACTTTGCATGTCTGCATGTACTCAGATGCTGGTGTATTCAATTCAGGCCCAAATAAGGAAAGTGGTCATCCCTGCAGGACCCACCAGTGAATCCAATCCAAGTTCTGGACACCAGTGTTCTATCACTGCTGTGGGGCCACATCCTACTACTGAAGTTGCTGCCTCCTGGCGTTGCTGAGCACCAGGGGCATTCTGCTTGTTTTAAATTGTTCCAAAGCAAAACAAAACAAAAAACAAGATAGTCCTATATCAGCTCATAATGTGGGACACCAACTTCATATGTACTTCCTGGTCAACTGAGAAATTCAAAGGGACAGTTAAACATGAAAAACAGCAGCATCTCTTAATCGCTCTTTGTCTCCCAGACACTGACTTTTCTCCTGCAAAGTCAGATCAAACAATACATTACTTACTGAGCACCTACTATGTGACAAGTACTGCACAACCCACTGGACCGATAGGGTTTTTTTCATCTCTTTTTTTCAGATATTTAAAGTACTAATAGGATGCTTTAGCTTTTTACTCTTTGAGCAGTTATAACAAGCAGTGTGTCTTTAGAAGTTTAACATTTTGATGGCTACTGCAAGCTTTCTGGGAGTTTTTTGTTTTGTTTTGTTTTTGTCCCGCTATTGTTTACTACCGAAATCATTCCTTTTCTTTTCTTACTCTCTGATTTTTAGGGAGAAAAAAAAATCTAGCATCTGGGTCTGAGACCACTTCAAGTGTCTGGGCTAGGCCTGCTAATGACCTCCCAGAGATAACCCAAATTGCTGATTTAGCAAAGCCCATTCTTGACCTTGACATAAGACAAGACAGGCAAAGGGGAAGGACTTGGGAGGGCTTAGTGAAAGAAAAAGGATCATAGAAGCGCTCAGATCTCGCCAAGCCCCCTCCCCCATTCAGCAAACACCTGGCTGAGTTGGAAAACATGACCGGTCCAACCTTCCTACTGGCACCAATTGAAGCTGTCAGCTCCTACTTGTCACCAGTTGCACTGGGAGGCCCCGGGCAGCCACAAGAGCCCTAATTAGACAGAAATGACACTTCTACAAGTGACCTGCCAGGACCTTTGGCAAACCATTTAACATCATTAGTTAACATTTTTTAAAAAGTGTGAATGTAAATGAACAGCCCGTGGCTTTCAATGGAGTTTGTCGGTGGCATCTCCCCCTCCCTCCTTACTCTTTCTCTGTTCACATGAATAGTTCGCTTGTTTTCCCAGAATTGGAGGGAGGCGCTGAGGAAGAAGGAGGAAGAGAACCAGTCCTCCGAGGGGAGAGACATGCTAAGGCATAGACAAGCTCAGAACTGTGGAGAGACCATCTCTTTCTGCCTTTGTATGGACCCAAACAGAAACGCTCTCCCAGGGCCACCGGGGCAGAGCGGGAAGGCAGTGTAGCCCTGCAGGCTACGATGATGCCAGGTCCTGCTCGCTCAGCTGTGCTGCCAAGTGTGGCTGCCCAGAATTGCAGGATCCCCTTTGCTGACTTAAGGCTGCCCCTAAGACAGTGTCTCTTTCAAAGCTCTTCCCACTTGTTGGCATTCTGAACAAGGAAACTGTGGCACAGCCACTGAGCAAAGCGTCTTGTGTGCACCTAAGTTTAAAGGTACCAGAGCTAAATGTACCCAGTCCCTTTCAAAAGGAATGAAGTTCAAGGGGTTGTTATTTCAGACACCAGTTGGATACTTACACAAATCAGTTAATTTCCTACCTGCAGCAGTTATTTCCCACCTTGAATCACACTTCAGTTTGTTCTTTGCTTTACACCCACAGAATCCGTACACGCCAACACTCTCCATCTGGAGGGGGAAAAGAGTTTCACTGTGAACACCTCACTTTATCTGTTTCTGCACTGCTCTGAAGTCCCACACTCTTGTAGGTTGACAGTCTGAAGAGGCAGCCCAGGGAAGAAGAGAGGCAAAGTTGAAGGGGCACAGAGAAGCTGGGTTCCTGGGGGCTTTTACACTTACCACCTATTTGTTGTGTGGCCTTGGGCAAGGTGCTTAGCCCTGAATCTCAGATGTGTTCATCTGCAACACAGAGATAATGTCTTACTGCATTAAGTAAGGAGAAAGTAAATGGAAATACCATGAAAACTGGAAAGCATTGAGCGTTGTACAAATATGGGGACTGAGGGACAGATAAGAACTGCCCAAACCAAGGTGCCAGGTTCTTATGGCTCATTTATCTTGGAGAGATGGTACTGAGTTCGTCCTCTTGCATCCCAAGGTATGTTGGACAAAGCCACCCAGCCCATCCCAAGTTCCTCCTTAGCCGTTTCTTCAACTCTGCTTATTCTCACAAGGGCTATGAATAATACAAAGCCAAGTACATGCGTGCTAAACAAATTCTTCAAACTCCTGGTTATATTAACTGTAGCCCCTCTGCTGGGCCCTCGACAACATGGATTTCCGGAAGTCCTGTAATCAGTGATGCGTACACGGCAGATGCACAATGTTTACTAGGCTGAAACGTAAAAGTGGAGCATCCAGATGTGTGCGTCAAGCAGTGAGAATATGTGCTTCATGAAAGTGGTGCAGATCCTAAATTTGGAGAGCTTTCCTTGTTGCTAGCAGGCTGTGCGTGGTGGGAAATGCCTGAAACTGTGCGAGGGAAGCAAAAGAAAACAATCTTAGTTTGGGGCAGAGAAAAAGGGAAAATACTGCCAAGTGTCTTTAATAACACTAAATGGAGAAAGGGAAAACCGCTCATCACCGTGGAGCGTTTAGTGCTTTTAAGCTAAATACCTCAGCATATTAAGCAAATAGAGAAAAGCCAGCTAGAAGATGTCATCAAATTGAACCACACAGTGCTCAGAAAGCCTATAGGAGGTGTCTGGTTTGACCCCTTTTCCCATCACATGCCTGGTCCCAGCCTGGTTGTTTAGTATTGCGGCTCCTCTCCAGCTGTGGAGCTTATTGAAAAGCTCTGCTCCCTGCCTGGTTTTGGCACATTTTCTGCAGGTGCCTCCTACTGTGGCCACAATGGGCTGCTCGGGAGGTTTAGACCTGTCAACAGCTACAGGGGAGGGAGGGGCCGCGGCAGAGGGAGCACAGTCGTTGTCTTAAAGGGCCAGGGACATTGTGTGCCGCCACCGCAGAGGCTGCAACACTGGCACCTGCTAATGAGATGAATCCTTTCTCCTGCTCTGTCTTTCTCTCTTTAATGATTTAACTTGATCGCTTTGGTTCCCTTCTAGAAGAGGAATTGCTCCATTGATCATATAAAGTAATTGCCTGGAAAACATTGTTCTGCAGCGACTACTACTACTACTTCCCTGGCTGAAAATGTCACAGCAATTGAAAAGCTCTTAGTCTAGTTCCAGAACGAGGCTGCTACACAGCACAGTCTTTGCATACAGCCCCAAGTACTCCCATGTTCCTTGAGTTACAAGTTCGGGGTGTGACTGATGGGCAGAATTTCCCTTCTGTGGTATGGTATGATTTTTGTATGAGACTGAAGGAAACTAACCAGGCACCTTTAAAAATAAAAACTCCCTCTACTCTACAATTAGATATATTCACTCAGAGAAAGAAAACAATTTCTTAATCACTCATGCCATTCTTTTCTTAGAAGCCATGAACTCAGAAAGACACCCACACTAGCTCAGGGAGAAAGAAAGGGAGACAATGTTCTGGTCTAAGAGTTTAGGAGCACTTAGTTTTAGAAAGAGAAACTGATGCTCTAATTGTTCAGGATTTGCTGATGTTTCAGATCTGTCACTTGGCGGCAGCAGTGACCCACTGCGGGAACAGGGACCACACACTTGAGGAGTTTTCATAACTAGCTTTATTAAGTAGTCAGTGCCGCACCGCTGTGGGGAAGGAATTCACCTGGGGGATTTCTCTATCATAGGCATGAACCTGCCAGCAAAATAAACATGAAACCTGTTAGTGACAGTTTTGTCTTCCTCTGACAGGTGAAAATCTGTTTGTATCTATATAAATGTCAGACTTTTTTGGTGAAGTTGGTGGGAAGCACCACTTGCTGTATGTCACACTGCTGGTTACCAACTGGGCGACAGGTTCAGGTTAATCACTTCATCGAGATGAGACATGGATTTGGGCGAGTGGGGAGCTAATGAACTGAAGCCAACAGATATGCCTATTACTGTACTTTTCTCCCTTTAAGGCCAAAACATATGCCTGCTTACTGACAAGAGAATAGAGTGCTGAGCTACAAAAAGACTAAGTGCAATCACAAATCTGAAAAAGTCATAGGACCTTTCACATTTAAACCTTGTGAAAGATCGTGGGACGAGCTCCCTGACTGCACACAGATAAAGTGTTTGTTTTTTTTTGCTTGGAATTTAGGAACTCAGGGTTCTAGATTTTAAAGTCTTTTAATATTGTCCAAATACACTGAATATTCAGCTAAGGTAATTACACATATGACATCAAAATACACAGTATATATTTAAAAATACTTTTCCTTTATCTACTTGTAAAGAATGCAAAAAAAGGAAATTCTTTAAATTTAAACCCATTGAATAAACTGACTCTCAAATGTGAAAACTTAGGCTGAAAGCCTTTAACCAGAAACTTAAATTTCCTTTTTGCTTGTATTGGAAATTTTTGTTATCTTTTGTCTGTGAGATAATTAGACATAGAGTTAGATGATTAGCATAGAACTAGATAAAATATGGAATTAAATGACCCCCAAGTCTGCTTGGCTCTGGGTTCCTTATCTTAAAAAAAATCATATGATGAGAAACAGGCAGGTGAATGGTATGACTGCACAGCTAGTTAATTTCTTGCAGCTGTTCCTCTGACACTGGCAGGCAAGACAGGACAGTGGGCTGAGTTAAGCACCTGCAACCAAGAATTGGGAGGCCAGACTAGTGGGATAGAAGCGAACCCCTATTGGTAAAGAACAGTTCAGGAAGCTGAACTCCCCAGGAGGGCTGCTGGCCCCCAGGCTGCGTGTCCTGTCCTGGACATGCACTGTGGGAGTGAGCCTGGGCTGCCTGAACACTGTTTCCCTGTATTTCCAAAAAAGAGAGAAAAAGAAAAATTTGAAGAGAGGAAAAAAGTCTAAGCCCCTCGGCAGAGGCCTGAATGTCAAACCATCCAGTAACCACAGTACTGGCTTCACTTCCGCACCCTCCTCCACGTTATTCGTATGTGATGACATGACTCAAGGGGCCTGACTGGAATTCCAAAGTCCACAGAAAACAAAATGGTGCTTTACAACTTACACTTCACAGGGACTCCATAGCATATCTTAAAGCACCCGACTTCACAAGGTATAAATTAGCCTTTAGCTATGTAAGTTTGAACTTCATTCCAGAGTTTGTAAAGTGATTGGCCTTGTGTTTAAAAATAGAAGAATGCATTTTAAAATGTTGCACTATTCCTACCGTAATGCACATCTAACCAATGAAATGTACACAGAATGACAGGAGTGACCGGTCTGTGTGGTAACTGCTAACATTCTTCATAATTCAGATTTGTAAATTTACTTATGTGGTGTGAGCCAGCTATTTCGACCTGGGCATTTTATTTATCTAGTAAATCCTTGTGTTTACATTTGCTACTTATACGAATCTCACCCACTAAAATTTAACACACAGAAATGCTAATAACCTTTACATTTCGACTCAAAGCTACCATCCTGTTGATGGGTAACAGTACCTGTGGAAATGCTTGTATACAATATATAAGGTGCATCTTTATTCCAGATAGAAAATTGTCAATCAGTACTTCTCATTATGGCTCCTGAATCAAGGTAGGATCATTGGCTAAGGGAAAAGAAATATTTTACTATCTATGTCTTCGCAGAAGACATAAGGGTAACATTTTGACGACAGTGTTTATGATGAAGTCAGACATTACTGCAGTTAAGTGAGCACTTAACTCTCCCCTCTGTGAAAAGGCTTGCTCTACCTTGTTTCCTAGAATTCCACCTCAAAGTTTTCTTTCTTTCAAATGTCAGAAATCACTGAGTAGCCCAAGGTGGTGTTTTCCATATTTCTGTTTTTCTCTAATTGATGTAGATCACAGTCCTTTCTTCCAATCGTATCCTTCCAGAGTTACAGCTTATTTTAAAATATCCAACTGAAATGGATGCACTTTAATCAGCACAAGTGTGACCCTTCTCTAGGGCTGGTTAAGATGCCTACTGTACACAAAATTAAATTTTTACCTATACATTTTGTCAAAAACGGTTGAGACACAAGAGAAGG
The DNA here is from genome assembly GCF_012274545.1 of Fukomys damarensis. Taxonomy (NCBI): domain Eukaryota; kingdom Metazoa; phylum Chordata; class Mammalia; order Rodentia; family Bathyergidae; genus Fukomys; species Fukomys damarensis. The sequence goes on along the minus strand of NW_022900920.1, from coordinate 20,465,498 downwards.
ACGAGTATAATCCTCAGGTCTAAATTTAGAGAGCAAAGCTAATCTATCATAAATATAATCACAACAGGGGCCAATCGGGATGTGGCAGCTGAGCCTTAGTCCAGAGGTACAGGCGTGTGTGGGACAGATCTGACCCGCCAGCCAGGGTCTCATGCCAAGAAGGACAGTGCTTTTCTTCCCTTGGCATCAGGGACTGAAAAAGTGTGAAAAATCTGAGGCATGTCCCTAGTGCGACCCAGTCAAACCTGGACAGCACACATCAGGACAGGGGAAAGGGCGCAGGCACACACACAAAATGATTTTTTTTTGTTCACATCTAACAAACAATATTTGGAGATAGGCTCTACAGTAAATATAAATCACAGCGTCTTATAATTTTGAATTCTCCATTTAGATTACATCTCCTGCTTTTTCAGATTTATAATTATCTCCTCAAAAAGGCAACTAATTTTCCGATATTAGGTTTTTCAGCAGTACGTAAAAAATTAATTGAACAAGTATTTTTCTTGCAAAGTTCTTTGTTAAGAATTCAAAATGGCTGTATTTTCAGTGAAGCAATAAATGATGGTACTCAGAACAATATTCGTTCTAAAGCATATAAAATGGTGAACACACATTTTATTTAGTCATAAGATCATTCTTTAAAATAAAAAAGTAATGGTTACAACCCTCTATTCTTAATCCTAAAAACTAAAGTCTTTGATTTTGCATTCTCAAAATCAGCACAGGAACTTTATACTCCTGTCAGCTTGGCTATAAAGAAAACAACTAAAGTTCAGGTCAGATCCACACATTAAGATAATTCCCAAGAAGTGTTGGCATAGAATAATTTTATATCAAAAAGAAGTCCAGTTCTAACTCCCTCAAACAGAAACTCTTGCTTTCAAATTTCTAGCCGTAGGAAAAAATATTTAGCAGGTACAGAGGTCTGAGGTTAGCTGAGATGGCTCTGATCTACAGAATTGCCTGTTTTAAGAGTTAGTTTCACAATCTATTTTCAAATCATCATCAGGTATAAAAGACCAGAGTGCAAATATTTGCCCATGAATTTTAAATTGATTACCTAGGATTGTTCAGTGATATTTTATATCAATCAGTTGTTGATAAACCAGCTGATATCTTGACAGGAGTCTCACAGTAGCTGGTGAACACACACAGCTCCTTCGGGGGCTCTGCCAGCTCGGACAAGAGCAGGGAAGCTGTGATGCAGGGTTACTCTGTGGCTGCCCTTGGCTGGGTCTCTGGATTCATTGAAGAAATGGGGATCAGGCTCGGTGCCCACTTTTATCCAAATCTCACTCTTTCCTCAATATTTATTTCAAGTAAAGCTATCCTCACACAAAAATATCCTAATATACATCAACTATTCATTCCATTCCGAGCACAAATATGTTAGATCCTCTTGTACTTTCCCATTCCTAAACTGGGGCAGTCGAAATATAGTAACACTAACTACAGCCCAGGCCAAACATATGCATCATTAATGACATATTAAATGCATTTCCACTTTAGAAATAATATTTCAGTCTTTCCTCTGTTAAACTTTTCTCCTTCGAAGTGTTAATGGAAGCATTATTTTTCTAAAAAACATCCTGGTAACAACTACTATTTCTGTAATATCCACCTGAGGTGTTGAATGCACAATCACAAAATATAACAATTTTATTACTGAATGACACACTACCAGGATCAATCACATATTATCTTTTGTTAGCATTCAACACAACTCAGTGTATTTTTTTAAATTTGGAAAAAAAATTGACACATTAGATATTCATATATATCATATAATCCATATATCAAATATATCCAATAATAATAATCTACACAGGTCTGTCACGTATGAAAAAGATGCAGTTAAGTCAGTATTAAGAAATGTACCTAAAATATTAAGGTAAAAAGTAATGGAAGTTTACTTCTCCAAATCACAATTCTTCAGTAAATAATTCCCATTGTGTATTTGTGACTAGTCATTTTTTTAAAAATTCAGGAAAAGTAGTCCTGTACCTTTTTAAACAGGACAAAATAAATGGCGTTTCCAAAGGGCAAAACAAGGCAGAAAGACAAAACAATAACAGGAACACTACAAAACAAGAACCATCCTATTTATGCTTAGTCAATAATTAAAGAATTAAATCCCAAATTTTTGAGACTCAATTTTTTAAAAGCCCAAATAATTTTTTTGAAGCTTTAAATATTACCATAAGATTCATGGCCAGGCATATAGACATTCTCAGTGATAAAGCAGATCCAGGCTTTTGATTTTGCTAACAAGAAACAGATAATTCCTCTTAAGCAGATTAACTTAAAGTACATTTTCAGGGAAGTTAAAATCCCTTCAATCTGGTTCTTAAATTTAATTACGAAAATCAAACTATTAACTCTCATTCAAGTGCAACAACAAAATAGGTAGGCACAGAACTCCCAGGGGCCAGGATACAAACCAAATCGATATTTGCAACAGTAACAGAGAAAACATTTTTAGCCATAACTTGATTAAACACCTAACTGATCTTCTTAACTGAGATTCTTTTTCTCTTTGGATTTCTTTTGCTTCTTTACTGCCCTCTATGTGGAAAACAAGTTTACCATTCTCCTCAGTCACAATACTGAATTTTCAATAATTATTTTGCTACTTGTATATTAAGAAATGAAGTACAAGTTAGAAAACCTGGCCTGTGTAGGACATTTTATACATATTCTTTTTGCTTTATTAGTCCTGTACTCATGCAACAAAAATACCCTTAACTTGTACCTACTTCCATAAAGTTAAAAAATTATCTATTTAAAAATGGCAAATAGCTTGCCTGAAGGATTTCTTTTGCCTGCCCACCAATCTTTTCCTTTTTTGCTTTACTGTCGGGATAATTGCCCTACTTCCAGTTTCATTCTGCCCATATAGACACCGTGTGTCTATTCCGTGAAAAATACCAATTAAACTGCCAGCATAGCATCTCCAACAGTATCTTTGGGATTTCAGTGTCAAAGGCTTTCGAACAAATGACCGGAAGGCTGAATGTAAAATAGCCTTTGACGGGATGCCAGTTCCAACACATTATGACCATGGCTCTAGCTCTCTGCTTTATTTGGAAAGCAAGAGAGAAATAGCACATCAACTTTCTAAGCCTATGCAAATGTTATAGGTTAAAACAAAAGTGATCGTCTGCCTGGAGGTTCAGTCACCTCAAAAGGTCACTAATATTGTTTTTAAAGGCAGGACTCCCCCTTTTATTCCAGTCTGGACTCCTGGACAAAGCTATTTAGAGAAAGGTTTTCAAACAAATACTGCAAAGTGGCTAAAAATTTCCTTTTCTTTGATTTCTTTGGTAATAACAGTATGTGTTAGGCATTATAGGAAGAAGTTTACACTAATTTTCTATTCAATCTCATAGCGATACTATGAAATTGAAAATATTAGCCAATGAGGAAACGGGCTCAAAGTGGTTCAGTAATCTCTACAATGTCATACACTCGGGAAGTGGAAGAACCCAGATTTTAAACCCTTGCAGTCTGCTTCCAAAGTCCCAAAGCTTCTAGGCCTTGTTGGCTATATCTATTAGCAAATCATTCCTGGGTGAATGAGGCCTTAGTTGTTCTCTTTCGGACCTGACTCATGGAGAAATATTTTACAGCAGTTCTCAACCTTGGCTGCATATTAATATACATTTTTTTAAACACCTATGCATGGGTTCCATCCTCTAGAGATTTTTATTTAATAGGTCTGGTGAAGAGCCCAAGCATTAGTATTTTCAATGTTGTAGCAGTGAATAGATAACAGTCTCTTTAAATTTCAGTGGCATTCAGAATCTAGTAGAAGCCAACCCCCAGGTGATTTCCAAGGTGCAGCTCAGACTGAGAACCAATGATCAAGAGATTACCACCACTTATCCTTACCTGGAGTCCCTTCTCCAGGATGGCAGTGAGTAACTCAGCTGGTTCCTCCAGAGAGGGGACACAGAAGCCTAGCAACAGGTGACCTGACAGGGCACAGTCCATGAGTGGTCTAGCTCTGAGAAGTAGTGGGGCACAATGGGAAATGTATGGGCGGTGGAGTTGATGTCTTAGGGCCATCATTTATCTTTAGTGGTTGCTTTGCTGATTCAATGGGATGATATAAGTAAAGATCCAGGCACAACACAGTGCTCAACAAAAGGGAGCTGCTGCTCTCACGTTTTTTATCGTTATTCCTACTATAGTGGCAATGACTGCTGCCAGGAGATATCAGTAATGAAAAAAACAAATTAAAAAACAAATCAAAACCCTTTCCTATTAGTCAAATCATTCCTACTTTTATTACTTCACATTCAATTTACAACTATTTATATTCACAATTAGTCTGGCAATATTATTTCTCATTCATGACAACTGGGGAGAAATGTTAACATTATTAGTCCCACTTTCTAGATGAGGAAAAGGCAGGATTTTCTTTTTATTCAGTTTCCAGTTTGTTTGTATGATTCTATGATTAAAGGCACCTGCAGTCATGTTCATTTGTTCCCTGTGAAAATGATATTCAACACAGATGTCGAATGCAGGAAAAAAGAATTAACAAGCACTTGATAACAATCCCAAAATAACATCTCAACAATCACTTCTGAACATTAAAGTCATGGCAGACAAATTCCCATTTAAATGAAGGTGTTGGATAGGATTAAGAAAAAAATGAACAAATATATTTTCCTTTATCCTCATTCATTTAGGAAATGTCTAACATAGCTTAGAAATTCTTTTTTGAAGTGCAGATTGAAGGATGGTTAATTTCCTCTGTGAAGAGTCTTCAATTAGCAGGTTGGAATAAAAATGTTCCCTGATACTTTATCTTGAATCAGAGCTATAAAATAAAGGAGATTTAAGATGGAATGATGCAGTTCATTGGCTCTCAACAAGGTCACTAAGAAGTCAGTGGACTCTGAAGGAACCCACAATTCCAACATTAAACAAGCACACCCCCAATACAGTGCATGCGTTTTCATACAGACATTTCCGTGACTGAAATATGAAGCCCTCAAAAAGTACTACTCAATTTATAGTCACTGGATATAACTGGTACATGGAGGGGTGAACTTAATTTTTGTTGTTAAAAAGTTTTCATATTCAAAAAGGTTAGGAAACACTGATCAATCGAAAGCATTCTCATTACTGTAATGTAAAGATTTTAGGGGCAGGTGGGATTCCAACCTAGGTTCTTATGCCCAAACCGCCTTTGGCTAACATCACACATGCCTTCTAACTCAGGCTGATTCACTGGGCAGCAACATCTAATACCACTTCTTTCTGAAGAAGGAGAGCCCAGACCCATCTCCTCTGTGGATTTGTCCTAGGAACTTTCTACCTTTTCTGATCTTTTTACCGCTTTTCCTTCTCTCCCATTATGAACTCTCCAGCTTGGTTCATTTAGAATTAGCACCACACTCAACCCCCTCATACTCTGATGCTCTGAAAGTGCCCCTTTGAAAACTAAGTCTATAAAATGGAAATACAGTCTCCAAGATACTAAAATAAGGAATAGATGATGTATGCATAAATTGTGCATATGTATATTTCACAATGCAAATGTCAACACTCCTGTGGTGGATTAACGGTCATGTTAGGTGGGGACGCCCAGGTGATCTGAGTCAGTGTGGTTCTGGGTGTGGAAGAGCCACCTGAGGACTATTGCCAATGGCATAAAAGGAGAACAAGAAGGGAAGACTCCTGCTGATTTTCCTAGAGAAGCTTGTTGCGGCTGGCTGTCCGGATACAAATTTGGCTGTTCTCCTCATAGGGGGAGCTCGGGTCCTTGCTGTCACCAGGGAAGGTGGCTGTTCTCTCTGGGGGAGTGCTGGTCTGTAATTGAGCATTGCTTCCTGGCTCCAGTGCAGATCTCTCAGCCTGGTCACACAGGTCCTTCAGCCCCTGGTGCAGGCTTTCTAGCTTCAGCCACTGGCCTTTGGGCCTTCCTGGTGCAGATCCTCAACATGGACTTGCAAGAGACATTGCCGTGGGCTGTAGGCCTCTGGCTAGGCACATTCGGACATGGCCGTGGGATCCAGGGCCTCGGCTGGATTCTTCATGTCTCTAGCATACGGACAGATCTCTTGCACTCTTCTGCATTTGCCTTTTTTGGGTGAATTTAATAAAATAATCCTATTAATTATGTGTCTAGTATTAAATCTACTCCCTTGCAAACTCAAGACTACAACAGTTCCTAATAGCTATGGACAATAAGAAAACTGAATATTCAAGAATACTTTATTGACTCTGGATCTGTCAACAATAGGCTATTAATAAGCCCCAAACGTGCCAACTTTTCAAAAGGGCTTTCATGTCTCTTATTTTAGTTTATTGTACAAAGACTCTATGTAAGTGCTACGGGAATACTTTTAGAACTTAAATTCCATAAAGAGATGAGATGAAATACAGATTTTATTCACTGCTCTTTCACTAATGCCAAGAACAGGACCTGTCACATGATAGGCATTCAAGAAATAGTTGTTGGTTGAATAGTGGAAGTAGAATTGAGTGGTATATATGTATTGCCTTCACACTGTTTTATTTTTTATTTGAGAAAAGGAAGAGTCTATAAGGGAACAACTAAATTCCTAATACAGTGGGCCCTAAAGTTACAACCAGCCTAACATAATAATTAGGTAAATGGAAGATTCATCTGCCTCTTGTTATCTATAGTGTGTACCCAGGGAAACATCCAGATCTCAGCTGTATTGAGTTAGTTATAATCAGCCCTCGGGAGCCAACTGAGTTTATAAATCAAGGGTCCAAGGGCCTACTTTATTTTTTTCCTTATTCTTCAATCCTATAATCTCTCATTTAACATCTTTCCTCAAATATATTTAATGTAATGTTTTCAAAGTCATACAAGTAATTCATTTTAGGAAAATCCAATACTACCAATATATAAGAAGAAAATAAAAGTGTTCTTGATACCATCATCAAAAAACAACACAATTAACATACTATGGCACTTCCTATCAGATTTTATTCCACACATACACACAGGCACACCCATCTGATACTATTCCCCCAAAATCCCTGCCCTAGTCTTTGGGACCTGGAGTTTTTCCTCTTTCTCTAAGCCCTTTTCTTCACCTGTTACAGCCCTTTTCCCTCTTCTTACCCACTAAATTTGTTCCTTCCCCAATGTTTAGGTCCTTACTTTTTCCCCACACACCCTCCAGAAGGTTTGACTGCACCTCAACCTGAAACTTCATGAGGTGTCTTCTACCTGGAGCCTCAATTTTCCCTTTTCTCCTGGACATCAGAGCTCCTCCATTCATCCATATCCCAGCGTATCATGTCCTATCACAACCAGATGACTTGCTGGATGTGGCAGTGTACACCTGTGATCCCAGCACTTGGGAGGCTGAAGCAGGAGGATCACATGAGTTTCAAGGCCAGGCTGAACTACATAGTGAGACTGTCTCACAAAGACAAAACCAGACGACTTATTTACCCATTTCTGACAACTGCAGCAGAACTCTCTACATTGCCCTCAAGAGCCTTTGAGGCCCCATCCAATCATTCAAAGCCTTTCTATCCCCCTTCCTATTCTCTTATCCATCTTTTCCCATTGCTATGTTTTGTTTAGGCCTTTACACTTTTTTTTTAACCAGTGTCTCCCGTTTGCTGTATAACCAAAACACCAATTGGTCCTACTCACTGCTGCCTTTTAAACCCTTCTATCTCACCATCCTATATTCAGAAATTTATGGTTACTTCCTACTCTTACAAAATGTACTTCTAGTCCCTTCATAATCTTGCCTCAGATTAATTCTACCCCTATTTCTCATTATTCCCGAAAACCCTTTTCTCCAGCTGGCATGGCGCATTCAATACTAATACAATCTCTAACATTTATGAGTTAAGCATTTTTTTACCATTTATGACATGTCTGTTCATCCAACAAACAGCCTTTTCTATTCTGTAAGGTAACGTATTGACACCGTGGATACAAAGGTGAACAAGAGAGACCAAGTCCCTGTGCCCACAGAACTTATAGGCCAACTAGTTATGCAAGGGAGCCCCTGAAACATGATGGTTCCAGCCCCAGGCACTTCCAATCTTCCACTAAAATGTCAAGGCCCCACTAAGGGCTGCAAGTGGGAAAGGAGTTCAGAAGAAAAGAAGGGCTGGGCCAGGGTGAGAGCTGGAGTGTGGAGTATGGGGTTTTTTGTTGTTGTTTTTTTAAAGCTACGGTACTCAACTTGGACATTCAAGGGCAGGCTCCTGAGAATGAAGGCTGTCTTCCATTGGGAAATATTGTATGAGGAAGACACAAAGGTGAAATGAAAACAGAGGCAACAGCTATTTTGGATGAAGGTTCACGTAACACCTACTCAGCAGAGCACATGCTCTACCCTTGTGAGGCCTGGAGATCTGCAGCGGATATGAGAATGACTCAGCCTCAGCTCCTACCCCAGGGATTTCCAATCAGCAAGGAGGGTAAGACAGTTCAGTGGTGATGTCTCACACCAAAAGTGAGGCATTTCACAAAAGATTCAGAGAAAATGCCAAGGAATTTGGGGAGGGGGAGGGAGTACATGTCTGGGTTTGCATAAAAGTGTTTATAGAATCACATTTTTATTCACCTACATCCATGACTGCATATACTGAAAATAATGATCTTGTTTTCAGGTTCTAACTCACGCCTTTATCTTTTGTAGTGATTCGTGAAGCAGGCAGTGGGCAAGGTTATGTTTTCCAGGTAAGCAAAACCATCATGGCTCTTCTAATGATCGGCTTACATCAGGAACATAAATAGGCAAGAACGTCCTCTCCACCTCTGCCCACTCCTGTAGCAGTGGAAGTATCTGGAGCACAGTGTGCACATTAAGAAGTTCTGTAATTGCATCTGACACCCGAGAGATGTAATGGAGCCACGCAGGCAGTTAGGACTTAAAAGGACAGGGTGCAGGCTGCCCTCTGGAGAGGGAACAGGACCCAAGGTCTTCCCTCCATTCCTCTTCACCTCCCCAAGTCCTGCCTGCATCACCACCACCACCACCACCACCACCACCGAGGCCTGTCCAAAGCATAGCTATCCTTTAAAGCTTTGCTCCTAAATTTTTCGGCCTATTCTGGGTTTTCCTTGCAATGTTTTCACTGCCCCACTCCAGCCTCCCAGGAACATCACAGGATGCCCAGCTAGCTGGTACACTGACTCATAGGTTATGGAGTAGGAATCGGCTGAATGAATGAATTTCTGGGACCTCTACAACTGAGTAAAGATACCCTGGGTTCTTACATCAGTCCCTTGAAACCCGGAGGAGCTCACTAAGGCGAAGAACGAAGGACGGGATCAGGGGCCACTGGGAATCTGGAGCATCACCAAGGCGCGTGTCCCCAGCAGAAGTCGGGACTAACACTCCCGGGCTTCCAGAAAACGCGCATCACAAGCTCGTTAAATGTTTCACAGTCTACAAAATCGGCAGGGAAAGTGGTGAAAAACAAAGCCGGGAACGCGTGAATCTCGGAGCCCACCCCGGGCCAATCCCAGGAGGGGAGAAAGGTGCACGCGCGGGAATCACCCGCGGCTCCGGGAAGCGGGAACGGTTCTCGCCGCAAGAGAATCTAGGGCTGGAAGACTCGCGATATCTGGGGGTCGGGATCTCTCGCTGCGTTGCCTAGCGACAGAAGGACGCTCGCTGGCCCCCAGGCTAAACCCCCGCAGTATCCTTAAATTTCCTACCATGGGGGAAGAAGGCGGCGGCCGCAGCTGTGGGACCACTAGGGAGCTGCAGAAGCTGAAGCAGCAGGCGATGGAGTACTACCGGGAGAACGACGTTCCGCACAGGCTGGAAGAACTGCTCAACTCCACCTTCTACCTCCAGCCTGCCGACGTCTACGGGCACCTGGTAGGGCCCTGGGACGCGTACCCTCCCTACCTCCAGGCCCTCTCCCTCCACCCGACGCTGCGGCAACGTGCTGCGCCTGCGCTGCAGAGTCGCGCATGCGCGCTGTGCCGGCAGGCCTTGGTTCAGGGAAGCGATTCGCTAAGGTATAGTATAGAGGACTTCTGTGGTGAAAGAGCCCTGAGATGGAACCTGGGAGAAAGGAGACAGCTACAAAAGAGAGGGATGTAGCTACACTGACATCTTACAGCCTGGCGACCTGCTTGTGGGTTTGTTAAACACAGTCTTGAGTACCAGGTACCTCAGCCTATAGCTTCCTCGGCCTCCTAGGAGCACAGGATGTACGGCTTGGCGTTTGCTGTGTGTTCGCCTCAACCCATCCTGGGTCCTCATCTTGCTGGCTTCCAGTGCCTCCAAGTTGTGCCCAGATCTCAAGCCAGCGCAATTTGGCTGGTGCGCCCTCCTCTGCCTGGGTGCTGGTCCCCACCGGGCCAGCTCCTCCCAAAGCTTCACAATTCATACCTAAGCTTTGCACCCATCGTCCTGGAGCAAGAGACATAGAATGACCCGCTGGCATTCCCTGCGTGTACTGTGAGCCTTTGAGTCAGCTTCCCTACGGTTTGAGCTCTGGCTGAAAGCAAGGGCTTTTTCTTTTTCCCTCATTAAGTTTATTGGTACTTTTTAGGTGTACAGTACAGTTACATTCATCATTGGGATCTTCACCTTTACATGATGTATCTTATTTTCCCCCTATACCCCTGCCCTTTCTTCATCCCCTCCACCCTTCCCTATTTACAAAGACTTTGTTTCCATTTTTTACTTTTCTCATATATTTTCCCTTCTTTCCTTTCTCCTACCCTCCCCATTTCCTGTACTCCTTTAGCCCTTTTCTTCCTATATCACATTATCAATTATACAGCTTGAACCTTATTTACACTTCTAGTTTTTCACACCAGAGAAACTAATCGGTATTTACACGTGTTTCCTATTTAATTCACTTAAGAGTATGGCCTCAATATGCATCCATTTAGCTATAAATGACTCTAGTTTCTCATTCATTATGGAGGAGTACTCCATTTTATAGAAAAACCACCTCTTTATGCAGTCTCCAGTTGATGAGCAATTGGGCTGTTTCCAAATTTTAGCTATTACAAGCTGTGCCTCTATAAATGTGTGTACGTATGTCACTGTGGTATGATTCTTTTAATTCTGGAAAGATATCCAACAGGAATAGCTGGGTCAAATGGGACCTCTAATCCTAATTGTCTGAGGTTTCTCCATATTGATTTCCATAGTTGTTGCAAGCAAGGGCGTTTCTTTTTTAACCACCTTCAGGGGTCCCTATGCCCAGCCCTGAGATCTGGCTTGTGCCACATCCTTAAAATGAGCAGTTGAAAAGAAGGGTAGTATTTTCCCCTTTTGAGATCTATAAGGACTAACAAGCACTTTGTATCTGGAAGGCAGTTCGAAAGGGGCTGTTAGGATTTTGCACTGTGGTGAGGGGAAGCAAAGAAGCAGTAGGACAAACAGAATCTAAGTACTGTGAAATGTGATGTACAGAAAGGGTTCAACAGGACATCTGGTTGAGCTCCATGAATCTTGTGTTTTTCAGTCATGGCCTCTGTATCAAAGTTGATTTTTCAAGGGGTGGGAGGCGTAGTTTTCCCTAAGCCCATTATGCTCTGTGTTTTGTCTCATCCTTAGAACCATTGCAAGGTAGAAATTATTCCATTTCAGAAAGAACCTGTAGCCTATGAATTTAAATGATTTCCCCAAGGGACAGTCACAGAATTAAAATCAAGCCAGGTCTGTGTCCCCAAAAGCCAGCAGAAAGTGCCTGGCAAATAGTGGACACTCAAAAACTATTTGTGAGATGAATAAGCACTTGACTGACTCCATTCTCTTTCTAGAGGACTTCTTAAAAGCTATTTAGCCTAACTTCACTTTACAAACACCACAAACCCTGTCTTACAACTACTTAGTATGCACAAGCTGAAATTAGAAACTTGGACCCTTGTTCCCCAGTATAGCGCTATTCCCTGTCTATTAGGCCCTGATTCTGGTTTGTACAACTCTTGGGACCATATACATTGGTTAGGAACAAAAGTCATTGATACTTACATAATTTGAGTGTGCTAAATGGTATATGATTGTGTGCTAGATTAAGGGGCAGATCACATTATGCCATTAAAGGAATTCAGATATGGTAATGATCCCTGTGAAGTGTAACAACAAGGAAAGCCTTTGCTTGGACTTTGAAAAATATTCCGGAGTTTTGTTCATTAAAAAAAAAAAAAGCAACCTACTTTTTATTAGTCACTGCCCTGGTTTGGGCCACCTCTGTTTCACCTAGCCTTCTCTTCTATTGGGTCTGTCTTGCTTTGTGTTGACATAACACTGTTCCTAATACCCAAGACTAACCATTTTCTTGCCCAGAAACTTCCTGTGGCTTCTCCTTCCTTGGTAAGATCACACACTATGTGATCTTATCTTCCACTCTCCCTCACTCTATGAGAACAGTTACTGTCCCCTAAAGCCATCCCTTTTCTTCCACTTTCTTTCTTCTCCACTTTCTTCTCTGTTGCCTGTTGAAATACTACATATCCTCCAGTGTTCACCTCAAATGCCATTTCCTTTCTATTTCTTGGACAATAGAGGAATTCAGGGTTGGGGAAGATGCCTATAGGTAGTGGCAATACTACTTGTTCCTTCATTATCAGACTTACAATTGAAAGATCAGGAATCAGACCAATCTGAGTTTGAGTCTCAGTTCTGCCACTTACTAGCTGTGAGAGAGTGTTACATGTATGAGCCCCCAAGAACACACTACCAATAAGAATGCTTTTTTGGAAGTCCTTTCCATGTTGACTCTAGACTTAGCCATGTGACATGCTTAGATCAATATAACCTTGGCAGGAATGATCCAAACAGGCTTGATAGGTGCTGCCATATTGAAGCTGGTCTTCTTAGACCGTCCTGTGAGGAAGGCCAATTACCTTGCTGGAGAAAGAGACCAAAGAGAGTCATTGGCAGATGTCCGGCCACCAGGGTATTCTGTGAGAAAGACTGATGGCTCATCCCTGACTAATCTAGCCATCCCAGCTGAGGTACTGGCCTTGTCAGTGAAGCTACCTTGGATATCCTGGCTCCATTGAAGTCTTCAGATGATTGCATCTGCATACAAAACTCTACATTCAACCATTTGAGCCTGGCCCAGATTGCAGTGTTATCACATAAGTAATTTCTACCACAAAGTTCTAGGCTAGACTGTTACAAGCAATAGATCATTAAAACATTGGCTTTGTAATTTCGGACACTTTATTTCACTGGAACTGAATTTGCTCCTCTGTGGAATGGAAAGGACACCACCGAAGTTGTTTTGAGAAATTGATGATACTTGTGTATAGAATGCCCAGGGATGTGTCTGACACTCATTAATTCACATAAGAATCCTGTATGTGCCAGGCACTGTGGTGTGTGATACAGTGACCAAGAAGAGACAATCCTTCCTTTGAAGTGCATATTAAGGATTTGAAAAATGTTAATTCCCTTCCCTCTTAACATTGTATGTGGCACACTGTAGGCGCTTAGTCCTTATTGAATCAAACTCTCTGTAACACATGATCTGTAAGCTAAATAACATTTTTCTTTTTCTGATTCCATCTAAATTAATTTTGGTGCTTACTCAGTAACATACAGCGCACCACCCCAAAATGCACAGATGGCTTGAAAGTTGGCATTGGCTTTGATTGTGCCTGGCTTCCACCTCTGAGCTGGCTTATTGCTGTCAGTGTCACCTGACCTATGGTCTTGGCTGAAGTCACTGGATCCTCAGCTGATGGGGTGAAGGACAAGAGACCTCGTCTTCTCAATAGAAACAAAGAGCCTGATACAGTACTTGGTAGAAGGAGAATGAAGAGAGTATGCTTCTGCTTCTCTTCCTCATCTTTCCTCTGTTCTTGCTTCTTTGCAGAGAAACACATAACCTTAAATCTTTTTACTCAGGCTCCTGGCATGGACCTTCTTCTACCTGTTTCATTCTTTCTTCTGTCTCTTCCTTGGATCACTTCTACATGGCTTCTGCTTTTCCACCTCAGTGAAGTTGCGATTTCTAAGGTTTTTGACAAGCTTCTTTAAACACATAGGACTGTGCATAAGTTGATGTTGAGACCCAGCTGCTGAATAATTCTCCTCGTTCAAAACTCAGATGCCTCACTAAGGGGCATCTTCTGGTTACTTCCTGTGAATTCATCACAGTTTCTAGGAACTGATTGACTTTCTCAGACAGAGGGAAATGGGTTGACTCTAGGAAGGCCTGCTAAAGAGTGACACAAGGCCTTTAAAGAGAGCTGCTGCTGAAAGTTGAAAAGTCTATGCGTTGCCCATATGTGCCAGGCTCAGTGTGTGTTTGTGGGGGGGCACAGTAGTGAGAGCAGGGCTGATTCCACAGTACTACTGCTCTAACCCCAGCCTGAGGAAGGACACATGGAAAGGTTTAGAAGTAGGTAGTGATCGCGAACCTACGGTGTGTGCTGCAGTGAGCTGTTTGTATCATTGAAAGCGTCACCATTACTGAACAAGAGTATTATGTGAATGACTTTTTGAAAGTTAATTTGATGCAGTATTCTGATTTTTTTTTTTGTATGTGCGTATTAAAGGCAAACTGCTTTTCTAAACTTGCAAAGCCTCCCACCATATACAAAATAGTGGGGAAAAATGTACTGGATGGACTTGGGCTTCCTACCCTGCAAGTGGAAGTATTCTGCACCATTCAGAATTTTACCAAGGTATGAAGCAGTTGAAATGTATTCTTTTAAAATGTCTCGGCCACTGCATTTTTTTTTGCAAATCTTGTCTAAACCGTAGAAATTTAAAATTCTGTGTTTGTGAAATATATGTGTGATTTATTCATTATCATGTAAATATGATTATATAAATCAGCTATGATTTATGTTTTATTAAGTGTAATTTTAATATAGATGCGACAAGCTAACAGATGATCCAAGATGGAGAAAGAAAAGCAAAACTAGTTTTAAAAATCTGACATTATACAATAAATTCTATAAATCTATATGTAGGTTTATAAATTCATTTATTAATTTATAGATATGTGAACTGATTAAAGAAAATTTTAACAAAATTTTTTTTGAGACGGTCTCACTGTGTAGTTCAGGCTGGCCTTGAACTCACAATGTAGCCTAAACTGGCCTCAAAAACTCACAGAAACCCTGATCCTCCTGCCTCAGCCTCCCAAATGCTAGGATTACAGGCGTGTGTCACCGTGCCTGGCTCAACAGTTTCTTTTAAATCACTTTAATTACTATATATTTGTTAGAAATAATTTTGGTACAGATCCTGTGTCTTAGTTACTTTCCTCATTGCTGAGAAAAATACCCAACACCCAGAATTAAAGGAAGAAAGGTTTATTTCAGCTCCAAGGAAGGGCAACATAGAGGGGCATAGAGAGGACAAACAGTGTATAGCATGCCAGGAAGAAGGCAGCAAGCAGCAGCAGCAGGCCAACCTTCTTTCTTTCCTTTACATTTTGTCCAGGCTACAAGCCTATTGATTGGTGCCACTCCCAGCCAGAGTGAAGCTTCCATTATTCACACCCTTAATCCCAGTATCATATACCCTAGATCTAGCCAGCTGGGAAAAACTCCACTCAGGAGTGCCTGAGGCTTTGGAGGGACATCTAGATACAAACTATAACACCCAGGGAGAATAAAGGTGATTAAATCTGTCCATGCCCTTATCACAGTTACTCCAGAGGATGAGGCAAGAGGGTTGAAAATTCAAGGCCAGCCTGTACAATTTAGAGACATTGCCTCTGTCTCAAAATTTAAAGATCTAGGGATGTAGCTCAGTGGTAGAGTGTTTGCCTAGCTTATATGAGGCCCAAGGTTCCATCCTCAGCACCAAAATAATAATAAAAAAAAATAATCTGTTCATATCCTTATTGAGCTATTTATTGGAAAGGTAGTGATAAAAATGAAGTTCAAGTAGCATTTTTATAGTGTTATTTTAAGGTAATTTTATTTTGTGAAGTTAGGTTTTACAGTGTTTCAACATTTATAAAATATCCCAGTGAAAATTGTATCTTTCATTTTCCTTTTAAAATCAATGATAAAATAGCTCACATGTTAAAAGCTAGATTCATTCAATTTCCTATTTTCTGTGAGAGGTAGAGGAAATACGTGGCACATTTATATCATTTCTAGAGCATCTGTTCTGTGGTGATCCCCACTCACTTTGAAGTCTGTGAAAATGCTTTGCCTGAACTGGTGGAGGCAGAGGAGGCAGAAAGGCGCCTGGCAGTGAGCACTGCTGTGCAGTGGGTCAGTGAGACCGTCACTGAGGAACTCCGGGGCCTGGCGCCCACCGACCAGGCTGAGGTGGATCGTGTGCTCAGGTACAATTTCCACTTTGACAAAAAAAAAATGTCAAGCATACCTACGTATCTGTTGTCTTTGCATTTCACCTGTGGAAAAAACGGCTCTGTCAGATTTAGAGAGTAGGTAAGTCAATTTAAGAAGCATATGTCAAAGCAGCAGAATTTTACAGAAAATAGTAGTTATTCAGAAATAGTTACACAGAAAATTCTGTCACTGAAATCTTATTGTCTGAGATTACACAGGACCTTTTGGTCTCTTTTTATGCATAGAGCTTCCCTAGGATTCACCAAAAAAGTTTCTCATAAAAAGATGAAAGCAGAAATCTGCGTAATGTCCTCTCCTCTCCCCAGCCCTCACCTGCCGCCTTTGTACTCTTCATCCTTTCATGGGATCATAGTGGCTGTGCTTACAGTTCTGCTTTCACCACTGCCAAGCCTTTCCTCTTAGCCTCTTGGTTGACTCTAAAACTTAAAAATCAAGGAAGAATGTACTAGGCTGTGTTAGTAATTTCTCAGAGGCTAAGTAACAGATTAGGATTAATTTTCCTTGTGTGCAGAATGCTTTTTTTGTGGCCAAGCAAAGGTCAACTAGGCCTTCTCTCTTAAAGCCTGATCATTTACTTAGTTTTTTTAAATGTCATGTTTTGGTTTGCCTCAGAGTTGGATGATGACCTCTGTTAATACTTTTTAAACAGTTTTTGGTTTTCTTGGAGTTCCTGAAATTGCTATTATCAAATATTTTGTTGTTTTTTTTTTCCAAGTCCTCAGTCACCCTCTCAATTTTATTAATCGCCGTTTTTTTTTTCCTGGAGTTTTTTCTCCCTAAACTTCCCACCAGAACTGGTTCCTTGCTGGGCCCATTGCAGAGATACCATGAAGACTTCATGTTCTTCTGGTTCTGGACCCTATATTTTCCTCTTTCTGGATTATATCCTTTGAAAGTAAGGAAGAGAAGGAGGATATGGGATCTAAGGCTTTTGAGTTCTTAAATTTGTAGAAATGTCAGTACTTTGCCCTCATGGTTAATGGTTTAGATGAATTTCCCTCAGTCCTTTAAAGATGTTGCCCCTGTTGGCATCTGGAATGTTAATAAATTGAATGTAAATCTAATTCTTAAGTCTTTTTTTCTTTTTCTCCATGGAAGTTTTTATCCTCTTTTTTGTTAGTTTGGGGCGGGAGCTGGGGAGAGTGCTGAAATTTTATGTAATTGTACCTAAGTGGGAGTTCCCCAAAGTTTTTTTCATTGTTCGTGTTAAGAACCCCTCCAAGAAATAAAAAAAGAAATCTTTTACCAAATGCTCTGTTTCACTGTGTACTCTTGATGTCATTTATACAAAAAGAAAATCCAGTAGCCCTTAATCAAATCATGACTTCAAATTTGATTTTGAAAACACAAACAGAGCTCAAACAATTTAACAAATGACCATATGAAATCTTTAATTAATCTTTTATTTCCAGGCCAAATGTATTTCACATTTTTTTTTCTGGTACCAGGGATGGAACTCAGTACCTTTGTGCTTGCGTGCCACTGAATCCCTGGCTATTTCACTTCTTGAACACAGTTTTATAACAACATCATTATTTTTTTGGCTTGGATATTAACTTATTCTTACATAGCTAGAGAGCTCATTATTGAAATGTACTGGAGTTAGCTATAAAGTATGACCAAAAGTACAGAATGGTGTTCTGTATAAATGGTACATATCATGATATGGCTGATTTTAAAGATACATTTTCTTGCCATTAAGGGCATTCTTTGCAAATAAAGTACAAGAAGAAAAAGAGAGAAAAGCATTGGAAAAGAGCCAGGAAGACTCAGCAGGGCCTGTACCACCACCTCAAATGCTGCCACCATCTCCTCCACCTCCTACCAAAAAAAGGGGGCAGAAGCCAGGTCAGTGGATTATCATCCTACAAAAACTTTAGTGACAAACATTTGAAGAAGAAAGGCTATTGCTTGGACTGTTTGGATCCAGCCATGTGCTATCTACCTTCCACACCACATCTTGCTACTGTGCTGGGTGGACAGTGTTTTACCTTACTCTGCCCTCCATTTTAATTTATAAGACAAAATTGTTTCTCATTCAGAGATGAGCACTTGTTAAATAAAATACAGTGAACAGTGGCAATATGGAAGTTGGGTACAGAATGAGGGACTTCTCATCTCCCCTGGAAATTTCCATTAGATAATCAAAAGGCCACTCCATATTTTAAAGAGTATTGAAATTCTTTGCTATAGGCAATAATTTCTCAGTCCCATGTCACATATAAAGTAAGATTTGTTTTTAAAAACATTGCTATTTTAAAGTACATAGAGGTTATCACTTCAATTTGATATTTGTTCCATGTCTCTCAACGAATTTCTAACCTCAACCCATCTATTAGGTTGATGCCAGATTGCTCTTAGGATAGTGTTGTGTTTTGTTTTTTGCAGTAAAGGATCGAACTCATGACCTTGAGGATAGTGTTTTTATGTCTACCAAATTAGAGCATGCTCCTTAAAGGAACAATTAATGAATGCCTTGTTCAGTGATGGCAAACTTTTTAGAGACTGAGTGCCCAAACTGCAACCCGTGTATTTATTTAAAAATTCCAATACTGCCCCTGTGTGCGCTGTTAAGCACTGCTCGAATGCTGGGGTGATGCTGGGGCAACTCGGCCAATGTACTGACCAGAGAGGGTTCTGCGTGCTCACTGAGACACACGTGCCCTAGGCTTGCCATCACTGCCCTTATTCAACTTCTCATTACCAGTGTCTTGCAGTGTGACACCCTCCATCTCTGAACACCCAATAAATGTGGAACCCATTGAATAACAAGGCACCAGACCAAGAAAAGACTAACCACTATGGAGACAAAGTCCTTTATTTCATTGATATGACTGCAGAGATCCAGAGAGGACAAGAGTATTGACAAAGGCAAAAGAATTATGTTAGACCAGTCTTCTCAAAGACTGTCCAAATCCCCCCTATCCACTTTCTGCAACATATTGGACAAGTCTCTTAATCTCAATAACCTGCAGTTTACTTATATATGGTTGTGATCTCTACCTCACCCCAAGGTGTTAATACTGAACGGTCTAGGACCAGGATTCCTGGTATTAAAAAAAAAAAAAAAATGAATGGCTTAAAATTTCTTAGGCAAAATCCATAGCTTGGGCTCATTTGAGCACCAATAAGTAAAACCACACACACTTTAGGTGGAGAATAGTCTTTTTCCAGCATGTTTTTACCCATCCTTTTTGTTGGTCCTTCCTGTCTATAAGTGAAGCATTTAGAAGTATAGTCTTACGGTAGACTTCCTAGAAAGGAATCTTGGTCAATGTTTTTCCTGCAGGAAAAAAGGATTCTCTTTATATAGAGAAACCTATCATGCCTGCAGAACCTGCTGAACCAGTACTCTGTGGCAGTATGGCCATAGGGGCTGTGTCACTAGCTGTTGCCAAGACCAGCGCCATTCTGGGCAGTATTCCTCTGTACTTAAACATTGCATTACTGAAGCATAATCAGGTTAGTGTCTGTTATATTCCATTACAAGGAGCCCTGAGTGTCTCCGAGAGAATGAACCATTTTTCTCATTTTCCCTGCTTTCCCCCTTTTCAGGAACAGCCAGCAACGCTAACTATGCCTTTGCTGATGGCATCTGTGGTCAGCTGTGGGAAATCATCACCTGGGAAGCTAAATTTAATGAAAGAAGTGATTTGCATACCCCATCCTGGATTAACAACTAAACAAGTACCTTCAATTATTCCAGAGTACTTTTTCTGAAAAAAAGAAAGGAAAAACTCCATTATGAATGTGCCCTTAGCATAGCTCCTTTATGATACCAAGGGGGAGAGAATTAAGGATAGAATGAGAAAAAAATAATTTAGGAAATGTGGCAAATGGAAATAAAGCAAGACCTCAAAAAAAAGGATACACATATCAGATGTCTGGCTCATTACGGCATTGGCTCATGCTAGTGATTTACAGAGAAACCAGGATGTGTAACTCTTGAGGCCTTAATGGTGTGGGAAGGTTGTTAGCTGGGGAAGTTGGTATGTCTTTATTTATTTCTCTGCATTTTATTTATTGGCAGTAGCAGGTAGAAGCTAGCACTTTCTTAGTCTCCCTCTCTGTTCAAAAAGAACTCCACACCTAGCATATTGCCTACCACATGTAAGGCATTTAGTGTGCATTTGTGGAATGAATGAATCCTAAGTTGCTTCTGAGAGATGTACTGATGATGTCTGTTACTCCTCAGTGGCCTGAGCCAGTATGCCTCTGAAAATCTTCATAGAGTATTCCACCAATTGGCCATGAGGGAGACTTTACAGGTTCATGTTCTATAATGCTCAGAAAAAGTAAAGAAGCTTCTCCTCTATCCCGCCATTAACATGTTCCAGCCAGCTTGAACCACCAGTGGTACATACTGTCCCAGTGGGATAGTCATGCCTGTACCACCCATGGTTCAGAACCTCCCAGAAGTGAGACATACGAATTTCAGCCCCATCATGAAAATATTAATGATGAGTGATATTTTCTAAGATAGTAGAAATAAATTTTTAAAGGGTATTTTCTTTATGATAAAGAATTCTTTTTAAAAGAAAATCATCATACCCTTGCAACTTATCAATTACAAACCAGGATTTATCTATGGCTCACCATCTGTCAGTTTACTCCGATCTATTGCTAGTCAGAGTCCTTTAGCTAATATCTGTTGTGCTAGTTGGATACTACAGCACTTGGCATGCCATTCCTTATCTGTCTTCATATACAGATTGCATTGTGATCACAAACCACTTTTTACCTTTTAAGTGACAGTAGGGTCATACTGATTCAGGCACTCTAATCCTGACTGTCTTGGTGACATATACTGGAAGAAAGTTGTCTAGCTTGGTCAACATATGGTGAAAGGGAATGAAGTTAACTTGGTCCACCAGTGGAACCAACCAGTTCTAAACAAGGAACTCAGGCAAATGCAAACCAGTAGCCATAGACTAACATTTAATCTTCTGATTGTGTAGACCACTCCCTTAGCAGGGGCCCACAGCAGGAACAATTAATACAGTATTCTGAGTTAGGAATAGCCATGTGTGATATGTTTTTATGTTTAAAATTCTTAGACTGCAAAAAAATCATGGTTACTCTACTTGTAGGGTGTGGAGATGCTTCTGGAAATTCAGAAACAAATTAGCAAAATACTGGAAATGGTAGGTAAACAGAATCTACAGTATTTTGTTACACTTACCTTCTAGGTCCAACTTTTAGTTCATTTTGAACTAAAATTTAGTTCATTAAATCAGTATTATTGTTATTAATGCTTTGAGAAATGTATTTGCTTTGGGTTTCCCATAAAAAACCAAGTGTATACATTACTTATTGGCTATGTATCCATATTCTTTATTTTTTTCTGGTACTGGTAATTGAACTCAGGACCTTGCACTTGCCAGGCAGGCGTGATGCCAGTGAGCTAAATCCCAGCCCTATGGATCCATATTCTAAGGGTACTCAATCTCATTTTGATCCCTGAGGCAGCTGACTGTATGCTAAGATCATTCTTTAGGATTTACAAAGGATGTAAGGCATTTGTGCCTTTTTGGGGAAACATGTTTTATGCTAGAAAAGCAAATCCCACAGTAGTAGGTAGAATTCTGTGAGGGCAAGGAAGTAGCACAAACCCTCCTGCAAAGAGTGCCTGTGTACAGCAGGTGTTCCTCACATAATGTGTGAATACTCTGTTTATATGAGTAGAAACAAATGAACCTGTGTTTACATACCTGACATATGTGACTGAAGGCAGAAGGTAATGTTGAACTAGAGGGAGTATGTGCCTGAATTTGAGAAAGTGTTTGGGACAAGTAGGGAGTGGGTGGAATCATCCAAGTGTATGTCTGTGTGTGTGTGTGAATGTGTGTGTACATGTGTGTAAGGTTCATAGCAAACCAGCTAATTAGAGGCCCCTTAGAAGTAGACAGCCAGAAGACCTGAAGCTCTAGTTGCTGTCACAGACTTTAGGTCTAAAGATCCCAAGTTATGTATTTTTGGGCCGGGGATTTAGCTCAGTGGCATCATGCCTGCCTTGCAAGCACAACGTCCTGAGCTCAATCCCCAGTGGCAAAAAGAAAAGAAAAGCAAGCAATCATGTGTTTTTTATCTTCTATCTCACAGCCCACTCCTCCTAAAGAGAACAAAAAAGGACTTAATGGAAACAAAAGAGGTCAAGTAAGTACATGTAATTGTTTGCCATACATATATATATTTTTTTCCTCCCCCACTTTACTCTCCCAGAGTCCTTTTTCTTTAAGGTCAGAGCTCAGGAAAATGGAAACAATAAAGTGATATTGCTCCAGGAACACAAACCCAGGGCTGGAATAGCAGTGTGCCTTTTCATCATCAGGCTGCCTGGCCACTGATGCCTGCAGTTGTCAGCCAGCTGGAATCTCAGAGGGCTCAGAAGCATTTATGATGCATTTATGGTAACAACATTACATTTGACCTTATAGGTTCAGGGATTGGGAAGCTCTCATAACTAACTGAAAGGCATATAGGATATTTTAGATTGCACTTTTATCACTACCAAAGAGAAAAGGAATAAAAAGATGGCCATTTCTTTCCATCTGGTCCCCAAAGGCACAGAAGCCCATTCTAGAAGAGCCCTTGAGGGAACCCAGAGATTATCTGGAGAGTCAGACAGTCCATGTGAAGCATGGCCACACTGACCTCCAGAGTCTTGGGAGACCACTCACTTGGGTTGGTCACTCACTCACTTTGGTGATTGTGGGTGCTCTGATAGATACACCTATTATCTACCCAACCTTCTAAAAAACAAACAGAACAGCCAGTAAGAATCCTGGAGGTAACACAAGAGGGCAAAGCTTGCTCACCTCTGCAGCGTTTGCTGTCAGCCCGCAGTTCAGCTATGCTGATGGCAGGGATGTCTATCTGTTGGCATCAAAAGAAGAGGGACTAGTATTGAAAGGAGGGGACTTGACAGGGACAAGATGAGGAGAGAAGAGAGAAATGTGAATAAATACAGCAATAAATACTTTGTAGCTATGTATGTTAGAGTGAGCATAGCATTCACGTGAGGCCTTGCCAGAGAGGTGGGAACGCTGAACAACTAATTGGTGCTGTTCCCTTCTAGCAAGTTGTCTTCTATATGCTGAGAAACTTAGATGAGGTCTTCGCTTCCCATGACCTCCTTTATTTAGTTACTTTATAAAGAGGCCACCATAGCCGAGTTAAGGGAGTGGACTCTGGATCTAAGTACTGGCATTACTTTAAGTCTTGGTAAAATGGAAATAATCATAATAGTTGTTTCGTGAGGTTGCGCTCTCATAAGATGCAAATGAATTTGCATTGTGTAATTGAATGAAACTAATTGATAGACAAAAATTTCTCCAGCTATTCCTTTGCTTGATGAGTTTAGAAGTTTCCCTCCATTGATATTAAAAGCACTGAAAAAAATGCTGAGTGGGTCTTATAATTAGCAGCATCATCAGTAAAAACAGGATTATTTATACCTGGGTTCAAATCTTCCTTTGAGTTTGGTAAACATAAACCCTTAGTCCTAAGAATCACTGATGTTGTTACAACTTATAAATATAGAGTAGCAATTTATGGTCAGGCATATCAAGGCTAACCTTGCAATAGAAGCATATGGCTGCCTTGCCCTAGGGGTTATTTGGGTCCCCAAATGTTTTTCCAGTAACAGCCATTATCCCAGTAATGCATCATTTTCCTCAAGTCTTCAATCCTTTTAAAAATACAACTTTTCCTGAAGGAGTATTACATCTTTAAGTTTCAACTTTTAGGTTTATCTAAAGGAAACCATGTTTGGAGAGGAATGGCTGAGTAAGAGACTGATGGATGGGTGTTTACAGGGACACCCTGGGAATTCACTGAACTGGTAGTCGGGGCTTGGGCTAGCCCCACAGTGGAAGAGTTGATAAAATGATAACAAGACACAGCCCACTAACAAGAGAAAACCCATATAGTGCAGAGAGACCTTAAGCTCAAAGTCCTGTGAATGGGACCTAGAAGTAGGATTAATCTCTGTACATCACAGGAAGCTCCAGGAGCCTTGATGTAATGTGCTAATATGCGTCCTCTTCTTCTGCTCTTGCAGCAGCCGGTCACTAGTAAGATGTCCCATCTTGGCTGTTTAACCATTAACTGTGATGTCATGGAACAGCCACTGCTTCTAATACAGGGCGTCTGTGCAAACCTGGAGCTGGAACTGGGAACAAATCTGCATCTAGCCATCAACTGTGCCGGACATGAGTTGATGGACTACGTAAGTTTCCACTTCAGAACATTTACTTCTTGTTGATGCCCATGATTTCAAAGTTAGAACTCAAAAGAAAAGCTTATCTGAATGAATAGTTCCTAAAGAGATTGTCTTTAAAAATTAATAGTGGGTAAGGGATCCAAACATAAGCAGAGATGAGGAAGCCAAATTAATTACTAGAGGGTAACATAATCATATAATTTAAAAAATAAAGTCAGAAATAGTGGCAGAAGCCTGTAATTCCAGATATTTGGGAGGATGAGGCAGGTGGACTGAAAGTTCCAGGCCAGCTGGGCAGCTTGGTGAGACCTTGCCTCAAAATATAAAAAAAGGCAGGAGATGTAGCTCAGTGTTCCTTGTGTTCAGTCCCAGGGATGGGGACAGAAAAAAAATTACATAAAATGTCTTAATTTTATATAGAAATTCTTCTGGGCAGATGACTGTTAGAGTTTATGTTGTTCCTCGCTTTTAAAAAATTTTGCAGTGGCAGTGGTCAAACCCAGGGCCTCAACACATACCGGCAACCATTCTGTCACTGAGCTACATCTCCAGCCCTCACTTTTTATAGAAAAAAATGTCTCCAAGTTATTGAAGTTTGTGAAGAGTTATGTTTTTATTTAACTATATAAAGTCTTATCCCCAACCTGGGTGAGGACAGAGACTCAATGATGAAATATCACCTGGTGACCACATTACCCAGAGAGAGATATTTTAAAAAGAGACTGGAAAGCAAATTCATTGAAAACTGTTCCACTCCTCACTTCCGTAAACTAATACAAAAATTTACCTTTATACTTGAGAAATCTGCATGTTAGGAAATCTATTCGAGGTTTTCTGCCTTATATACACACATCTTACTGTTAAATACACAATGCTGTCTCCATTCTACAAAATGCCCAGCAAATTGACATGCATTTATGGTGACTTGGTAGTTAATGTCAAATTCAGGGGACATGACAAAATAGGATACTGTTTAAACCTGATTCTAACTTTCAACTACAAAGGAAATTTTGAATGGTGTATAAGAGCCTTAAGTTTGGCCTATTTCTCAAAGTTCTTTTACTTTTCTAAAGAAACTAAGCACATAAAGGATGTTTAAAGTAATTTCCTATTCTTCACATAATGATTGGTTCCTAGGCATACCATTAAGAAAAATAATTGCATGTTTTCATCAGCAATGTATACCAGGAACTATGAATATACTGACTGCTAGTGCTAAGTAGAATGGGTATTTATTGCTTATATTCAGTAAAATGTATTAGCTTGATGTCAGCTAATTCTTACAATAATGTTAGTTCAAAGTCATTAGCATTTCCTCACTGATAAGATAGGATTTTTAAGCTTTGCATTATTGGAGCTGAAAGTTCTTGCTGCTTTTTAACATGAAGTATAAAATCTCTTCAATTATGAACTTCTTAGAAACCTGTTAATTCCAATGGAATTCAGTCTATTAGCAGCAGCAGCAGGAAAGCATTAGCAAACCAAACAGCCACTCTGTCCATTCTATCTCTTTGCCAGAACCTGAATGTCCTGGCTGCCACCCCTGAATACAAAATTGTTTTGCAGAAAGACTACACTGGATCCTTCAGCCCAAATGACTGGGGTTGTGCTAAAATCTAACTTTCGGGATGGTTCCTACTAGAAGTTGCATGTGACCTGAGAAAGAGATGCCTTTCCATAAGCCACTTCACATTTCATAATGGTTGTTAGTACTATCCCAAGCTGGATGTGGTGGTGCATGGCCTATAATCTCAGCTAGTCTGGAGGCTCAGACAGACAGATTGCAAGTTTCAGAAAGTCTGGGCAACTTAGTTCAGTCCCCAACACTAAGGAAAAACAAGCCTAGCCCTGCTTTCAATTTTTAGAATATATACAGTAAAAAAATAAATTATTTGTTCAGTGAGTTGAAAGACAATGGGTTCTAGAGTGGGCAGGTTTTGCGTGGCTGTTCTGTTTGTTGTTTATGAATCTGTGCTATTGTCCATCTACCTAGGCAGCCAGAAGCCTGGGAACATGTCATAATCCTAAATAAGAAAACAGTTGCCCACTGACTCTGTATCTGCTTGCTTTCTGTGTAGAAGGCTCCATCTGAAGTTTATGGGAAGAGCTTTCTATGGTTTAAGAAGGAACAGTGACTTGATTGCCCCAGGTTAATATTTTGAAAATATATAAAGTAAAATGAATAGATTTTTAAGGATACTGTGTCTTGAAAATATCTGTTTATAATCTTTTATATGAAAAGAATGAAAAGGAATTTGTCATCTTTAACATTTGAACATGTATCCTTTTTTTTCCCTTTGTTTCCCATACACATATTAGAATAAAGGAAAGTATGAAGTACTGACGGGAACCCACAAAAACGCAACAGAGATGGTTGACCTGTACGTGGAGCTAATCAACAAGTACCCTTCCATCATTGCCTTAATTGATCCTCTCAGGAAGGAGGTAAGCTTCCTAAATTGTGCGCATTTCATAGTATTTTTATGCTAAAGCAAGCAGGCCCACCTTCTACATTTTGTAGCAAAACACAGAATAAAATGTCATTCTTTTGGATCTCTGTCACTGGGAATGTGTTGGAATTTGGGCTGGGTTGCTCTATTTTGGCATTTATGAGAAAGGCATGAAGCACAAGAATAATAGGAACACATTCACCTTGGGGTATGCCTGTCTGTTGAGTGAAATGAGCGCATTTGCAAGCCCTTCAGGAGTACCTGTGTATTTACAAGCAACTTCCTGATGAAAACCACCCCTGCTGCGCTGGCTGGTGCTTCAGTAGCTTAATATGATTTTCATGTTCTCATGGAGACAGGACCTCTACAAGGCCAAGTATTAAAACTAAATCCAGTTACGACCTATGCACAAAAGGAACAGAGCGTTTGTTCAATCAGTTCTGGGGATATAGCCTAGGGGTACTCTTATCACTGAGCTACATCCCCAGCACTTTTTTTGAGACATTGCCTAGGAGGGTGTCAAGTCTGAGAACTTCTTGCCTAAGCTTCCCTCAGTTATGGGATTAGAAGTGTGTACCACCGTGCCTGGCAGAAAGCTGTATTTTAAAAGTTCAAGGTATTGAGGTTTTGTGATCTTTTCAAACTAATGTCTCTGACAAGAGTTATCTACATGCCACAGAAGGTCATCTATCTCCCTTTCTAATCCACCCCAGTTTTGAATTCTTGATTTTGTGAAATTAGAACCATTTGCTTACTGAACAGATAGACTGAACAGCCTCTCTGAGATAACTAGTGTGAACACTGGCTCTCATTTGGAGGGAGTCCCAGAGCTTGTCAGTCCCACCTTCCCTTTTCTGGCTGAGCCTCTATTCAAACTCTGGCTGAATTCAGTGCCAGACTGGCCTTGTGATGACAGTCGGCTCGGATCACAGCTTTTCTTGATGTGAAAGGATATACCTGCATCATCAGCTCGAAAGGGACAGGCGAAATCTGGTCCAATGGCTGGGATGACTTTGTGTGTCTGAGGATATATGCACACTCACGTACATATATACTCATATACAATAGCTTATTAAATAAGCATTTCATTTCACATGATGATCTCCCCAATTAAAATAAGGGTTCTGAGAAAGTGGGCCAAGGCTCTTTTTTAAATTTTTTTGTTCATAAAAAAATAGCAAAAATCTTCTAACCAGACAGTCTTCATTAGCATTATGGATAATATGGTGGTGGGAATAGACTGGGTTTGAAGAACACCACTGTTCATGTGAGGAATAATACTTAGTGCATTAACATCTTACCCACCAGATCTTTAAGCTCAAATTAAGTCACATTAAGTATCTCTTCAATAAAGCAGCCAAACTTGTATGGCTGGGATCATTCGTGCACAGGTGTAAAAGAAAATGTTTTGTATATCTCAGGAAAGGAATATGACTTTAATTATGTGCTATGATTCCTGTTGTTTTATAATGATCAGCTCTTAAATATTTACCCAGGACTCTGAACAATGGGACAGCATCTGTAATGCTCTTGGTTCCAGATGCTACATAATTGCAGGAACTGCATCCAAAAGCATTTCAAAACTTCTAGAGGATGGAAGCATCAGCATCCCCAGATCCCATGGGCTGATCATAAAACATACAAATCAGACTACCATGTCTGACTTGGTGGAAATAACCAATCTTATTGACAGTAAGTAAAATACAGATCTGAAAGACTCATAATGACTTGGTTATATAAGAAGTCCAAAATATGCAGTATGTGAGTTAGTAAAAAAGGAAAGGATAAATCTGGGATGAAAAGAAACTATTTGTGGGAGATTTAGTGTTGGAAAATAAAATGTAGTTCAGTGAGTCACTTTGTAAACAGTCCAGTAACAGCCCTAGTTCATAAGGTCATCTCTTTACTGAAGGTCATGATAATGGTGTGACCACAGTCACTGAACTGTCAACTTCACAATGGAAATGGGCTTTCTGCCCCTAACAGGGAGACCATAGCCTGATTTCTTCTGAAAGGGCATAGCCATTAGCACATTTATCAGCTGGCTTTAGACTGTGAGCCTGGGCTACAGAAAATCTTGAGAGAAGGCAGAGATACCCCAGCCCTGACTGCTACAGAATAGGTCTCAAACTGAATCACAATCTGTGAAACACCAGCCCGGTTTCCAAGCACAGTAATGTTCAAGCTCATGACAACCTTATCATTCACTAATGCAAGGCATCAGGCCCCTCCAGGAAGCAACGGGGACAGGTGTGTTTACACCACAGCACACTACTAAGGTATTATAAATTTCCTCCCCTAACTCACTATCACATTGTGCTCTAGATTAATCCTTAGCACCCTAAGAATAGGGACCACCTAGGCAGAACCTAAGTACAAAATAAGGATGTAGTCTGCTGGCTTGAAATAAACAGGCATTTTTAATATATCCTTACACTAGGGGGTCATTTTAATTTGTATGGACTTGTGGAAGGCTCCTGGCTGATCAGAATTTGGAACTAGAATATCCACAGCAGGGCATGGGTGTACTTCAGAAGTTAAGAAAACAGGCAAGAAGGTCTAATCAGTAGAAGCAGAGTTTTGTTAGGAGAGATTGTGGCAGAGGGGGAAGTTCATTCCTATCAGGAAAAGCACTAGGGGAAGCTACAGTCAGGCAAGGCAGTGTGTCATCAAGGAAGCATCTAGAAGCAAGCCTTTAGCCCTGAAGCTGGGATTGGGAGCAGGATCCTGGTACTGGAGACAGGGGTGACAGGTGAAAAGCAGGGCTCCAACACAGGTGAGCCTGGGATGCAGAAGTGGGCAGCTTCATGCAGTACCAACAGCCACGAATTTTCGCATTGGATTTAACTCTTACCGTAATCCTCTGAAGCACACATTTTCATTTCCAATTTACTGATATGAAAATAAGGCTTGGAAAGGTTAAGATTCTACAGTAATCCCACTTACTCGGTTCTAATTCCCCACCTTCCAAAGTCTTTGCTGCCTCAGTTTGAACATGCAGTTCCTTTGGCCTCAGCTGCTTTGCTCAGTGTTGTTGACTTAGTTAACTATGCTTCATCCTTCAGGTATTGACTGAAATGAACCATCTATAGATGTATATGCTTCCTCTGGTCTCTTCCTCCAACTGGTTCTTCTCTGAACCTTCCTTGTAGCATCTCGTAGTTTCTCCTCGTAGTGCTGACCATGATGAATTGTCTACTTAATGGCTGGTATCCCTCACTAAATTCCAGTGAGTTCATGGGCATCATAAATATCATGAGCAGCTTTGGGGGACTAGGCACAAGACCAGATTCAGACCTGAAGCAAGAAGCAGAGCCGCACTGGAAGCTGGGGCCAGGGCAGGTCATAGGATGGGCTGACAGGTACAGGTAGAGCTAGCCTGGGGTGTCTAATGGGAGGCTCTAGCCCTGGCCTTTCCCCTTGGGCCCACCATGTAGCAGGGGTCCTTTCATTTTCAGATGGGTCCTGTCTTTAAAATGCAACACTGTCACTGTACACTCTTCATAGTCTCTGGCAAGTTTCAAAAGGTTTGGAGGCCCTCAAATGATTAAATACTATGAACATTGCTCTAATAAATATTCAGAAAGACAGATTCCTTTTATATCATTTGAAATGCAGATCTTTCTACTTGAACAGCAACAAAATAAACTAGATCATGCTTTATAGCTATGGTCTTTGGAACGTGTCAGTCTTGATTTGAGAATTTCCCCCCTTCTTAGTAGTGAGAAAATGATGGTACATCTTACCCCAAAAAAGTATCTTAAGTTTGATGAAACATGGTATTCTGTACTTATACCATGTTAAGCTACCAGGAAAAGGACTAAAAAGATAAAACAAGGGCAACAAAATGCAAATATTTGGATAAAGATTCCTTGGCTGTGTTTGACTTTTGACAGCAAATTTTAAATCTGGACATTTTCTCATTTTGATTCTAGAAGCTCTCATTTATTTGAGTTGTTTCTGTGCCATACAAAAATGAAGGAATTTCTCTTCCAGGGACGAAGCACATTGCCATCCTTGGAAGCACAGAAGGAGAGTCCTCTGATGATAGCCTTGTCGATCTGGTAAGTGCTGAACACTGGTCAAATGCAGAATTGCCAAAACACTGCTTTTATCAGAAATTGGTATTTCAGAGAAATGCAGTCTTTGGTAGAGAAAGTCATGTAACCTTTTATGAAATAGACTTGCTTCCTTCCAGACAGCTACCTTTCGCAAAGAGCTAATCTTTGAACTTTTAAAAGAAGCACAATTGAAGTCCAGGGAAAATGACAAGCACACTTAAATAATTGGGGTGTGCACTAGCAATCTTCCCTCCTAAAATGAAGTGAGAAAGGCCAGACTGTCCTTAGATAAAATCAGCATGCTTACACGACTAGTAAAACGTCTGATGGACAGTCAGTCACACCATCTTTCTGCCTTTCAGCACTCCTGGCTTGTGAGCAGACCACTTTACTTACATAAAGATAAAAAGGAAACTGTAAGAGAAAAAACTCAACGGCATACTGAAGCAGTTTCCCTTTGCTTTAAAGAACTGTTTGTAGCATAGCAAAACATGACACCCCTACTTAAATTAAGTTGTTCCCCCACTTCAGGCTGTTGGACTCGGTGTCCGGTTTATCAAGTTGGGGGGTCTTTCCCGTGGTGAACGGGTGACTAAGTACAACCGCCTTCTTACTATAGAGGAAGAACTTGTCCAGAATGAAACACTGGGTATGTGCTACTTTCTCATTTTGTTTTCACTTCCGTGTGAATAAGGGAACAAAGGTGGGGAGAGGGGGAATAGAAGTGCCCCCCACAGGAGGGCAGGAGAGTCCAGAGACTATAGATCAGTGCTGACAAAACCAGAATGGCACTTGCTACAATGTATATTGTTATCTTAATGATTATCTATTTACCTGAATGTTTAAAACTCTTGCCCTTCTTCTCTTGAATAAGCTGCATGATGCTTTTCAATAGAATTAATTGATTGGAATCTCCAAGCCTACCTTTTGTTATGGTCCAAATTATAGAGGCTTTTCTTCACAGCCTGTGGAAGTTACAGGCAGATGTTTTCCTCATGGTTCCTGGAGACAACTCTTCCACTTAAAACAACTAGGCAGCATGTTCATTTTAATGTACCTTGGAAAGTTCAAGGTCTCAAGTGAATGAGTCATTTATGAAATTCAACCTTTATAAATTTGCATGGATAGAAACATCTTGTGTACTGGCTGGTGAGAAACATCTTAAATATGCATTTTTGTTTTCTATATTATTGATTGTGATGGCCTAAAAGAAGCCAGAGCATGCAGTCATTTATAAAGATCAACAAAAATTGTGATTTTTAAAAATTGTCATGTTTAACCATTTATGCAGTGGTTCTGAAACACACCCTTCATAGAAAATGAAGATATAACTGAGAAACTATTTTTGACCTACATAAAGGCAGTCAAAAGTTAGTGTGTGTTTGGTGTGAAATGCACAAGCTCATTTTTTAAAATAGGTCAATTATATAGTTCTATATATTGTCCGGTTATCTTTTGTCATTCTGAACTCATGGAGGCCTTAGGTTCCTTAAATGATTGCTCATTCTTATTCACAAGAAAATGACAGGACACCCCAGGGACTAGAGGCCTACCCCCTTTCAGGTACCCTTCCAGGTATTGGAATGGATTGGGAATTGAGAATTTCTCTGATACTGGACAATAAACATTAAGGGAAAACTGGCAAAACAAACCTCTCTATTCCCACTTCTGAGTAGGAAATCCTGGCAAAATCCAGCCACTAAAATACCATCATTGCCTATAGGGACCTTTCTAGAACAGTCCACTTCTGCCATCAGAGTCTTTGGCAGTGGTTTGTGTTCACACATAGCACTGGACTTTCCTCTAGTTCAGCTCCCTCTTTTCCTTTTCTGCTAAGTCTATACCGCTGAACAGTAAAGGACTCCAGAAGGTCTTACGCTACAGCCTGAAGAGGACAATGGTTTCATACAATGAATGCATAACCAAAGCGATTCTGCATCCTATCTGATGGCACTGTGACTCCTTTGGGCCATTTCTGATGATGATCCCTTCAAATAATATGATAACACCAGAAATGGCACCCTGGGTTAGACAGTAAACTTTTTTTTTTTTAATAGGTTTCAATGAAGAACACATCTTTTCTCACTTTAATGAAGACGCTGAAAAGGCACTTGAAGCTGCTGCCACTGCAGCTGGTGAGCTGCCTGGGCCCCTGGAACCTACCTTCCCCACAGAGGTTGTGGAAGAATCAGCCAAATCTTGAGCACATTGACGGGGTGTACCCTGGGATAGAGCCACACCAGGGTATTAGACTGGTAGGTGTAAAGTATGTCTCTATATTGGCTCTGCTCTTAAACGTCACTGTTGTGCTTTTCCATTCTTGTGACTTCACTGTTTGGTAAAATACATATATAATATTTTTGCCTGAAAGTCTGTGAACTTTGTTTTGTAGTCGTCACATTTCCATGAGGACATTAGCTCTACTGTCCAGTGTGTGAGGTCATGATCTAGTTTTTCTAGAGGTAATATTTTTGTTGCCAATTCTATAACATCTTGTCCTTTACAAATGAGAACACTTCCAAAACAGAGGCTAATTCTGTAAGAAGCTCTCAGTTCCAGGAACAGGTGTCCAGCTTCTCTGTTCTGAAATGCGAAGACACCTTTTTGCAGCCAACCTGATGCAGCTGGTGCCAAGACCATCACTTTTTGAAACAGCCAGAGAACTTCATCTTATATTCCTACACTTGATTCCCATTTCCCCTGATGTCTTTGTCTTAAATTTTAGCTTTTCTTATTTTTATCTTTGTGAGTCTCCTTATATCATTTCGGAACAAGAAAAGATATAAATAAACAAATCAGTGAAATGAATACTCTTCAGGTTATTAAATGCCCAAACTGTTTATAATATAAAGGGGATTGGCAAATGGCTAAAAAGGATGTGACATTTATGTTGACTGACTCACCTCTTGACGTTTGTCAGCCATTGTTGGGGTAATAGCAGAGGAATCCCAGAAATAAACATATTCAAGCACACACCTATAGACATATAATGATGTCCAACTGTTTTATGATTGGGTTCTCTTAAAAGGATTACTACTTGCTTTTCCTACAAATTGTACATATTGCTATGTACTAACCTGCAAGAGAGAGTTGGCTAAATTTAGACTTCTGATCTACTGTATAAGTTTTACCAAGTGCACCAAGGTCCTCTCCTTTTGAAGAGTGTAAGCAAGGGAAATTAATGTCTTCATGGTAGAGCCAGCCTCTTCCTCTCAAAGCTACAATCTGAAATTGGTCACAACATGACGTACAGAGCTGCTTGACATCTTCTATGTTGGGAGAGTATGTTATAATTTGTGGTCACCACTGCTTCTTCTGATTCTTAGCAGCCAACAGTAGGGCTGAGAAACTGGAAGGAAAATTCAACTTAAAGGCAGGATGAACATGGCTGGATGTTCACACAACCTTTGCAAATGTCCTTAAAGATACACACACACACGCACAGGAAAATCATATGAGAATATCCCCTGCAACCATGATAAAAATTATAAACCAGAGAAAAATGATTAAGTTAACCAAAGAAGTTATTTATTACCTTAACCAGGTGAGGTTAGCACTTTAGTTTTAACCCAGAACACAGTCTACTTAAGTTAACTCACCACCAATGGAAGGTGAGGGTTTTAATGTGGATTATTTGAGAATGCTAATCACTGTTACCATTTATATTTTTTCCAGTCTATGTTATATAAAAATTTATATAATAATATGTAATATCTGTGAAAGAGATGAAAGAAACTAGTCATATCCCAGATTAAAAATGAGAGTAGGGGGCTGGGGATTTAGCTCAGTGGTTCTGCTGCCTGCCTCACAAGCACAAGGTCCTGAGTTCAATCCCCAGTATCAAAACAACAGAAAACAAACAAACAAACAAAACTGACAGTGGGACAAGGAAAGTGGGACAGTACTTGGAAGAAACATGAAGACTTCTAGTCCATACATAAGCATTGTTTGATGAGTCTCTTAAGGGCAGTGATGATGCCAGATGGTTACTGACTCTTCACAGTTTATTGGCACATCAGTTAAAGTTCTTCCATGATGGAAATGTACCTTCAAAAAAATAATCCCGATTTTTTTGACTCTGTGATACAGACTATCATTTGCCTAACATACAACTTAAAATAATCGGGAAAGATAACCATAATTTTTACCTGTACTACTTCCTATCCAATAGACCTTTTTACTGCTAACAAAGTTTAGGAAGGAGGAATTACTTACTGATGAGCAGTCAAAGCCAAACCAACCAGCCTTTTTAGCTCAGGGAAAACAAGACTGGGTGCTAAAGGCCCTGATGATCCCTGCCAATCAGAACACCCACAGGGCTGATCAACTGCTAAAATGGCTGAAGGTAAGGAGTTTGAGACTAGCTTAGGTACAAAAGGGTGCAAGGATTTCAGTTAAATTCTTATTCTTTCACAAGAGGAGACACTTTCTTTTTCTTCAATAGGAACAGCACAAAGGCCCTCTATCCCTCTGCCTCACTGTGGGTATAAAAGTGCATAAACATGAGTTAAGAAAACGAAAGCAGAGAGACCTAACCTATATTCCTAAAAGAGAAGCATAGATGTCATTACACAGAAAACAAAAGCATGCAAGACTTTCCAACTTTAAAATGTTACAGTAGATTGTAGATTAATTTTTGTGCAAGTGAGTTGGGGGATTTAGCTCAATGGCACCGCACCTACCTTGCAAACACAAGGTCCTGAGTTCAATTCCCAGTACTGAAAACAAAATTTTTGTGTTTGCAAATGACTAAGGACACACTTTGAAGATGGAAGCATAGACTCCCTATGTCATCCTATCTGGGACTAATTGCTTTGTTGACAACACAGCAGAAGAAAAAAAAAACCCTCATATTAGCTGAAAAGAAAAAACTAGGAAAAAGGTGAATACCTTATATCAAATATCCTTGAGCCATAGTAATTTAAAATGTGATTATGAGAAAGGAAAGTAGGGAAGCTCAGAAAGGCAAAATACCAGGTGCTAGCTGGGTGTGGTGGCGCACACCTGTAATCCCAGCATTCAGGAGGCTGAGGCAGGAGGATCGCTGTGAGTTCGAGACCAGCCTGGGCTACATAGTGAGTTCCAGGTATCTCAATCAAAAAAAAAAAAAAAAAAAAATATATATATATATATATACACACACACACACACACACACACACACACACACACACACACACATATACATACATACATATACATACATACATATAACTGATGCTCAGTCCAGCCAGCACATCTCACTGAATGGCTAACTCCTGCTAGGAACAAAGGTGTTTTCATAACCATGTTATCCTGCTGATGTGTATGATGAAATATGGAAACAGTGTATATGTGTAATATACAAACCAGGAGACTGATAATGTACACAGGAAAGAGGTTCACATCAAGAAACATGGAATAGGGGCTGGGGATGCAGCTCAATGGTTGGCCACCTGCCTTGCAAGCACAAGGTCCTGAATTCGATCCCAGTACCCCCCCCAAAAAAACAATGTGTTATGTACACGCACCAACTCCCCACTATGAAAGTAATCATCATGTACTGCAATCATGTGCTAATCAAAATTAAAATAAAAATAAAATGGCTCAAAGCAAGCCATCTTTTAGATCATTAAAAATTACTAAAATTACCAACTCTTATACAATATTCCTATGAAGAACATCAAGACTAGTTCAGTTTTGAGGCTAGAGTGTAGCTCAGTGGTAGAACACTTACCTATCAATTTGCACAGCCCTGGATTTGATTCCTAGCAAAGTGAGGCCAGTAAGGTTGGAAAACTAAATTTAAAAAGTCAAAAACCACGATTGACCCTTAATGGGAAGCTGTTGGTGCTTCTTTTTAATACATTGTGGTGAGGAGAGTTCAAATCACAGCATAACATAACTCATCTAAGTGAATTAATCAGTTTGTAGTTAGCATATCACATAGTGCTATTATTCAGTTAGCAAAACATACAGATGAGAAAACGTTACATTTAAATTCCCTATGAGTAATCTGATAGGTAATTCTAAATCATCACCGGAAGAACATGGAAATAGTCAGCATAGCGATCCTAAAGAAAGATAATTGTCTCCAAATTGAGGAAGTACATTCACCTGACTACCCACGTCCTCAAACTGCTGCTTACACGTGCAAAAATACAATACAACTACTGCAATTATTACTATCATTTTCTTTTGCCCTTAGGTGAGAAACACCTGACAGCTACATGCTGAGTCATGCTAACAAAACTAAACCTTTCACTTTCTTTAATAGTAAAATTACTATTACTGAATCATTATCATAAAAAGTGCATTCAAGTACATTACCACTTATTTTAAATAAACACCAATTTTGAAACAATTGACTTTGAAAAGCTGCATAAGTTTTTTTTTTTAAATCCCTGATTACATTTCTATTTATTCCCTGTGGTAGCCTGAAACACTGTACTTTGAGAGACTACCACTTAATTTCTTTAAAACAAAACAAAAAAACCTGTGTAATACAGAATGGCAGTGAAGCAAGAAAAATGTGTGCTTGTCACTTATCTTCACTGTACGTAAGAACTGTGATAAAATATGGTGCTTGGGCCACATTAGTATATGGGAAAACACAATGAACTCATAGTACAGAAAACATGATTTATGAAGATATTACTATTGATTCGAGGTTTGGACTTTCACCTCCATTCCATACTCAGGCCACCAAAACATTCCCACTGAGGTCCTTGGGAGGCTTTGGGCACAATCAATAGCATGTATTTTTCATCCAGTAGTTAACAAAATGTGCAATTCATGTTGACTAAGAGGCAACTACTTTGATGCCAGCTCCTGAGTTTGAAGTTTATCCCAGTCTACCCTAGAAAATAACTTATATGCCATGGGATCCACCCTTTCCATGTAGTTTATCTAAAGAGGATCAGACCCAACACAGAAGCTTCTTGGGGAGCTTTTGTTTTGTTTTTTTGAGTCATGGTCTCTCTATGTTCCCCAGTCTAGCCTTAAACTTCTGGGCTCAAGTGATCCTCCTGCCTGCCCCAGCCTCCAGAGTTGCTGAACTACAGGTGCAAACCACTGTGCTTGGCCCTGAGGGGTTTATATCATGTTAAGTTGTTTGTTCTGTTTATCCAACTATTCAGAAGCACCTCAAACTTTCAGCATTACTAAATTTGATGAGTGGTATGCACATTTCCTAAAAAGATACCAACATCTGACTCCTTTGTACTCTTCTAAACAAAGCCATACTTCATACATACAGTAACTAGGAAAAATCTTATCCCTATAAAGATCAAAAACCAAAAACTACTTAGAATGTGTGTATTTTGCTAAACAGCTTATTTATGCTTATAGTTGCTACTTACAAAAGTGACACCAGAAAAGCTGTATTGTGAATACAGTGACCAGACGGAATGTCTATAGCCCTTGACAACACACCAAACCAAATCATGTACTTATTGAAAAGGACTTCCAAACATGTTAGCCTTCTGGTTGATGGATCAGCAGCTGGAGCTGTCTGTCTCTCTCATTTTTTCAATGCTGTCTTCTTTGAATTCTGGTTTAGTTTCACCTTCATCGTGCTTGCATTGAGCTGGATCTTTTTCGGCGACCTGGTCTTTGGTTTGGGGTTCGTGTGCAGAAACAGGATCTAAAACTACAATTGGTTCAGCTTTGTTTTCACTGCCAATGTATTTTCTCCTGTATCCAATGTTACTGGGAGGCCTGTGAGATGAAGAGTTAAACAGAAAAATAAAAAGTAGAGAGAGAAAGCATTTTTTTTCTTTTATATTCCTGGATTCCAAACAACCCCCGCCCCAATATTCTATCTAATCAACATGCATAATTGTCTTTGAGATGCCAGCCATTAAAAAAAAAAATGAAGCTATTGGGTTATGTATTAGGAGACCAAGGCCAGAAGAAGACAGAAAAAGAGCGATTAATAGAGAAAATGTTAAAAAGCCAAACACACCTACCTGCTTAATCACATGTTCTTCTCAGGAAGTACAAAGCTTGTGGATCCATTGTGCATTTATTTCCCATCACTGCCTAATGTCCCAACTCCTGCCCTGCTACCCTACTTAGCTGGAAGGAGCCCACCCAGCCCTTACCCTCCCTCTTGCCCCCAGATGCAGCTGGTGCAGATTAGCTTTGAAGAGGTGCAGGGAGAGCAGAGACAGTCAGTCCTGGTCATCAAGGGCCAGGTAAGAGATGTGCCATCGACAGCCTTAACAAGCTAGGAGACAGCTGACCTGGGGTGATGGGCCAGATAGGAAACTTCAGGAAACAAGTTCAAATTTTAAGTCACCATAAATTTTTCTAACCAGAGGGATTTGGTTGTGGAGAAATTTATTATTGAATCTCCAAGGCAGTTTCTTTTTTTCCACAAAAACTATACCCTTCTTATGCAAGAGGCTACTGCTTCTTAGGTTGGATGGGTGACAGCTTCCTTGTGGGAACAGAGGTGTCCCTGAAACATTCTCTTGCAGTGTGTCAGGAAATTAAACTGCCGGCACTTAGTTCTCTCAAAAGCTTTGGTCAGAACCTACCAGGAGAAGCTTACTGTTGGGTTGCTGTCCTGTGCCTGATGATCTCCCAGCAGCAGCAGCAGTCAGGGCCAAGGCTCATGAGACTTTTCTGATCCTTTTGGACAACACTAGGTTTGGGCCTTCTGGTCCCAGAGGACTCACTATTAACAGTGAGGCAGCACAGCACTATCCCACTTCTGACAGTGCTGGAGAGCGGCTGGCCAGTGCCAGCACCTCTCCAGGTGCTGGTTTCCCCAGTGCCTGACCTCTCCAGCAGGTCAAACTTGCCAGCAGAGTCTCTTACCACATAACACTTCTTTGCTGGAGTTTCCACAGTTAATTAGGTGTTTCATGCCTATCTCTTTGATTACCATGTAAGCATCCACAAGGCAGGGACTGTTCAGTTTTATTCACAATAGGTCTCCCAACACCTTGTGCAGATCATTTGTAAATGAATAAGCAAATATTCAAACAGAGAAAGGCTAAGAATGAATGGGGAAAAACCAAGGTTTTTGTGTGAATAGGTTTTGAGGTCTCTCTTATAAAACAAAAACAATAGAACATCCAATCCACTACTGCATGACCCAGGGACAGGCACAAAAAAAACACACTCCTCCCACTTTCTGAGCAGTGCATGCTACAAGATCTATCCAAACAAAAGCTTGAAAATCATTCTCTCTGGCTATTGGGTTACATTAATTATGTGATTTGGTCATCATCACATAACTCTGACTTTCTTGTGGGTGGTAAAACTCAGGAAGCTGAGGGATAGACTGGACAGGATCTTCCATAAAGATTCCTTTATCTTCATTAGAAACCATCTACATGGTGGTGCACACCTGTAATTCTAGCAATTCGGGAGGCTGAGGCAGGAGGA
The DNA here is from genome assembly GCF_012274545.1 of Fukomys damarensis. Classification (NCBI taxonomy): domain Eukaryota; kingdom Metazoa; phylum Chordata; class Mammalia; order Rodentia; family Bathyergidae; genus Fukomys; species Fukomys damarensis. The sequence continues at coordinate 20,425,098 of NW_022900920.1, read as the reverse complement.
TCGCTGTGAGTTGGAGACCAGCCTGGGCTACATAGTGAGACCCTGTCTCAAGAAACCAAAAAAAAAAAAAAAGGCAACCATCTACTTTATCCAAGAACAATTTGTCAAGGCATCTGCTACTATACACTGGGGATCCATATGGATGTAGTCCACAGTGTAGTCCACCTGTTTTGACTTTCTCTGACCCAGGCAACATCTAAATACCTACGATCAGAGCAGGAAAACCACTAAGTGAGTGATATAAAGGACCGGTCATGGGAATGAGACCTTAGGCAACTGAGGATGCTATCAGTCCGTCTATGGAATGCTACCTCTGTGTCTGAAGCTGGGCCTGAAATAAATTGTTCTTGCAGCTATAAAGGGAAGGGAGGATCACTGTAAAAGTAACAGAAACTGAGGACAGACTAGAGAGACACCTGTCTCCTACAAGCACAGATCCTGATAATGCACGCACCCTGCAGGATATGCTGGACCCTTTCCAACATGCACCTGGCCTGGGATGGGGAGAAGCCAGAGGAGAGAATGGGGGAGTTGGAGAAACCTGGGCCAGCCACTGCGCATGCCAGTGAGGTGAGTCAGCACATGGACCACAGTGCAACAGCTCTACTCCTGACTCCTAAATGTCATGCACATTTCTCTGTGATCAACTCTAAACTTGAAGCAAAAGGGTAAGGAGATTGTAGGAAACGAAGCTGCAGCCTAGTGGAGGCTATATCGTGAAAGCCACGATGAAGTCTGCAGGTCCAGACCCGTCTGGCTTCACCAGCCTGATTTCAAGCCTGCCTGTATGTAAAGCCAACCAGTCTGCTCAAATCATGCAAAGGGGGACTTGTCTCATTCTGGCATTCTGGGTGAGCAACTTCTATCAACCCATACCAACCTTCATCACTTCTGAAGAACTACCATGGGTATTTCCATGGCCCTGAGTATCTGGAGATGAAGGGTGATAAACACCTTCTAGAAAAAGTTGTCTTCATCATCTGGGGGCTTAATACTTCCAGGAACTGCTCTCAGGGTTCCACAATGGCAAAACGAGCAGGCTGATTGGACAGAAAATTCAGAAACTTTGTATTGTTGGGCTGAAAGTGTCCTGGCCTCAGGCCAAAGAACTGCTGTCTTGAAGCAAGCTTCTTAGCTGCAGTTGACCTACTACATGACTTGCAGGTCACCATTTGAGAACACCTTTGTTGACTGTCACCAACCAAGGCACAGTGGGAAGACTGTCCAAATCTGCATCGAGGCAGAGTTGACTTGAGTTCTCCAGGGTAATAACCATAGCCTAGGGGCCTAGCGGGTGGAGGCAGAAAGGGATTAAGGCACTCATCCAGTCTGACATGTCCTGAGATGAGGGCAATATGAGGGCAACGGGATGTACAGAAGGGGAAAGCCTGGCCCCAGAATAAGCAGCTCATCAGTGGCCAGAGCCAGAGTGAGTTGGGAGCTATCCCCCATTCCCTCCTCATCCACAATAGTGTGCTTTTTCCTAAAGGCATCTATTCCTAGAAACAGGATATGGATGCCACAGGCTAATCTGAGCATATTTACTGATTTATGTCTATGTGCATCTTTTAGATCAGTAACTATGTGCTCATCTCTTCAAACTATCTCTTGGTTTCTTTGGATTTTCCCCCTCTGTAGTTTGTAGTTCTTCCCCATTGGACATCACTGGGTCCATTTCTGGTTCCCCTGGGGAACTGCCCAAAGTTTCTTCTGGAATTAGGGACCTTTCTCCTAGCCTCATCTCCCTAATTCCATCCTCACCTCACAGGAAAAGCCAGAGAGCTCCTTTAGGGACAGACAGTACAGGGAATCCAAGCTCTCGTTCAAGGCAGCCATGGTGGCAAGTCAAGTCTGAGGCCTCTCCCCAAAACAGAAATCCTGGAAGCGCAAATTCAACAATCCAATGGGAATTACAGAATATGGTTATTCTGTTCAATTTTTCTGCTTTAATGCAGCACTGAAGGACAATAACTACAAATAAGTAATTCAAAGTCAGTACTCAAAAAAAGTAATGGCAGCCTTTTTCCTGTATGCAAGACTTGCAAGTAAAATGTACATGTCTCAGATGACAAGAAGTAGAACCAAAATCCTGGCACATTCAAGCTAAAGGGACCACTAACATGAGTTAATGTAGCCTCTTGTTAGATGAGTCCAGAAGAGTGAGGTGAAATGATTTGTCCAAGGCACACACCTTGTTGACAGCAGATACAAGGCAAAAACTGGAATTTTGATTTCGTGGCCAGTATTTTTTTCTTGCAACAAAACACTGGTAGTCATTCATGATCCATTCAAATAGATATTCCGCATGGGTCATTTTAGACCATTTTCTTAAATGCAATTTCAAGACAAAAACAAAACCAACAAGCAATATGAAAGCTTAAATGCAATATACCAATCTCTGCCACCCTATGAAGTCTCATACCCAAGTACAAGGTGGGTGTCCTTTCAGGAAGTAGCTACTATTCCCTAGCTGCAGGAGAGCCAAAATGTGGGCTCGATCTGGCAGGACACCTTGCTGGTAAAAGGAAAGACCTGACTCCAAACTTTACTAGTACCACAAGAATCAGAACAATCTCAAATGGTTCTGCCAAAGCTGAACTTTATAAAGAGATTCAGTGATTTCTCGGACTGTGTCACAAGAGACTAAAGCACAGCATTCTAATTTTTAAAAAGCACATCATTGTTTGCATTCAATGAAATTCCTTTCAAAATCAACTTTCCATGTTCAATTATATTCAACAACATTCTAGCTAACATTTCGGCTGCAATTCAAATTAACTAATGCCCCAAAGAGCCCTAATCGACATGGTTCTCAGCTCAATTGAATACAATCAAAGCTCATGAAATGAAGGGGAAAATGCTTATTTCATGCAAATTCTGCATATCACTCAAGTTTAATTTTACTGATAATATAAAGGTGGGACATTTTGAACATTACAGTGAATGAAACTTTTAAGCGGTGAGAGTTATTTTATAAAATGCTACCTCTGAAAAGCTGATTGCCAAACAGTATAAAAATGGTTTGAGGCATAAATGCCAAGTTCATTTCTATTTCACTTCTGAGGTAACTATCTTTCAAATCGCAACAGCTGGACTATTTAACACAATCTGGTGAATCAAAGTATAGCTCTTCTCTGGTCTCCCAGTGGGACGTCTGCATTAGTGTGTGGCAGCCGTCCAACAAATGACGCACAGCCGGACGGTCTGAACTCTGTTTCATTTATAATAAAAATGGATAAAACCACAATCATATTTACCACCTTCAAGGACAGAAAACGGGAAGATTTAAATTTGTCTTTGTAAAGTATTTTCCTGGGAAAACTCCAAAGGGGAAGTCAGCCTTCTATTTTCCCTAGTGTAAAAATACGTCTTATTATTTTTTTCAAGCCCTTTACACATTTACTAACTACAGCCCTGAACAGAAGTAGCATTGCAGCAGAGTTTTTATTGTTTCTTCCTGAAACCTTATTTTTTGAGAGCCTTTAACACGTGTCCAAAACCTCACAATATAAAGTTTAAAAACTTTCTATATTACCGCCAGTTCTCATACTTGTAAGTATAACAAAGGTAGAACAAAGCTCAAAATTTTGGCCTTTTGTACTTCCTTAAAAATTCCATTTTAGCCCAAGAAATATATTAGCTTGTCAATTTGCATCTGCTTCTCTTTGTAGGAAAAACAGACTAAAATTTTAATTATGAAAAAAGAACATCATTAAACAGAATGTCTCTGTGTTTGGAAAGCTGTCATCAGCCTCTAAAGACTGGCTGGCCCTTACAATTAATATGAGTTCCTTTCTAACAGTGGTAACAGTGGCTGGGCAAAGACCTGTGTCCATGCTTGGCATTATTTCCTCTAGTTTTATAACTGCCACACAGGCATGGCTCATGTCCCAGATCATTGTGGGCACCATGAAGACCGCACTGGATCTTTTAGGGCAAGCTGGACAGCAGATATTTACAGATTCTGAAACTGCATCACGCCCACCAGCAAAAACAACACTGATAATGGGTGAACTGATTGAGTTTAGCTCAGCAGAGATTTTGAAAGGAGTGTGATACTTTTTCCTAGGCTTTCATTTCAGCGTTTTGTAATTTTGCACAAGTTTAAATCACCATGAAAACTCATTAAAAGCCAAGCATTATTTACAAGAATATTTTACAAGAACATGTCTTCTGCAAAATTCACCATACATAAAACTGGCTCTATAAGAAAGATACTAAATGCAAAATGCTTGTGCTTTCAAAATTTGGAGGACAATATTTTTAAAAACATAATTCTTTCAATCTACTATATTATGTACTTTGAACTCTTTGAAGAAGAAAAGTCACAAAGAACTCAATTTGCCACTTTTCATAGTTACATGATAAATTATATTTCAAATGAAATGTATTTACCAGGTTAAAGTTTGGTCAGTTTATCCTGAGATCTGAAATGCTGTTACATTTTAATCAGCTACTTCTATCTGAATAAACTTTAAAAACTCCATTGTACTTCACTATGTACAAATAAAAGGAAACAAACACTCTAGAGACTATTGAAAAACGGTTTAAAAAAACCTACAAAGTACCCAAAGCAATTTACAGAAATAATATATTCTATACAAAGTCTTATAAAATCATAGGTGCTTGCAACTGGGAGCAAATGTTACAAGGCAATTAATTCTTTGAGAGAATTGAGAATTACTCAGCAGTGTTTTAACTGTAATTTTGAGATTTACTCAACAGCATTTTAACAGTCATTTTTGCAGTAGGTGTAATACATCCTGAACAATTACTGTGGAAGAAGCTGCTGTCTGTACAGCCACTCAGAACACATGTAAGACAATACTGGTGGCTGATCTTTCCGGTGGTCCACAGGATAAGACTGGGGTGGACTGGGAGGAGGAAGAAAAGACTAAGCAAAGGGATCTCAACTTCCAGAACATCCAGTTGTTCTGCTAATTTTGTTGTTCAAACTTAATTGTCCATGTACAGGCACACATGGAGAACTATTGTAGTAGTGCTTTTGCCGAACAGAGCTGTTTCCTGCAGTGTCAGTACACAATTCAGCAGTACTAAGATTACAGTTGAGAGCAGAGCAAATCCTTTAATTGTGTAAGAGCATCAAATTAAGCAGGAACGTCCATGTGGTTCATTCTGCTAGCTAGTATTCTCTACTCGGAAATAAATGTTTACTAAGTACAGGGAAAGTGCCCTTCTTCCACTCCTTCATGTGGAGCATGTGAGCTTACGCACGTGCGCACACACACACACACACACACACACGACAGAAAGAAAGAGGAAGTGATAACGAAATGAAGGGGGTAGGAATAACAGGAGCAAAATCCATTCCTTCCCCACACAGAGACTAAAAGAACTTCCCTAACCTCCATTTGAACAAAATGTTAGCCCAAACCTCTCTTAAGAAATGGTTATATGGCTAAGCAAATTAATTTCCAGCTGAGATCAATGCCTAAGGGAATCATTTTATGCCAAGTTCCCTAAAAGTAAGAGTCTCGATTTCTAAAAGCTCAGATCTTCCACCCAATTAAAAAAAAAACCCAAAAAACAGTACTTTTCCATTTCATTTTTTCTGTACAGGTATTAGTTTAACACTGGGAATAATGAATAAAACTGAAGAGCCCAGTTAGAGGTCAAACATGATAAAAATCAATCCTACTTTTAGAAACTTGCAATGCAATTAGATATTTTTTTCTTTCATGGAAATGTTTGACTGGTCACACCAACCAAGAGACATCTAAAATTTCTCTTTTATCAAATATCCGTTGGTATTCAGTTAATGGCCCAAATGAGATGAACTCTTACAAAAGTAAATCTCCATGGGGCCAAAAGTCACATGTATTTAGAGATACCATAGATCTGGAAATTAAATGCAAATTAAAATAAAAATGGTTTTACTGGAAATGGACATTTTTGTATTGAAATTGAAGTCCTATAATTGCTACATGGGGTTTTGTTTTTTAAATTCTCCTTGGGCAGAATGTGACCTGTTTTGACCTCCCAAAAAAAAAAAAAAAAAAGCAAGCTAACTGCCTGTGTGGTGGTTTAAAGGGAAATTTAATAGAGTTTGTTGAAGCTTCTAGCTTTGGAGGATCTGGATTGAAGAGAAGTGTGATAAATTAGAGGAGTATTAGCTGGAAGTCTTTGGCAACTGTGGCTTAAAAGGACCTTTGGGGATGACCAAGATAAAAGGTCAGGGCTGGGAAATCACTGCAGATCACATCATTACAGTGCAGTTGGAACATGAGCTCCCTTTCAGACGGGCTCTTGCTGTAAAGCAGTTTCAAATGAAAAGCCATCTTTGAGGGTTACTGTGACTGTCTTGTTTAATTTTAACTATTAGAAGGACATTCACCTTCCTGAAGTTAATTGAGAGAAAAAGTGAATATGCATGAACAAAACTCCCTTTAGAAGAGCAAGGCCACCACCAGATAAGGCTGTTTTCAGAAATGAGAAGCAAGATGCAGGAACACAAGAGCCTCAAGCTTCTGCCTGGTTGGGGAGGCAAAAACCTTTTAAAATCTGCTCAAGAGTAGCAGTTTCCTTGGTGCCAATCGGATGTGTGACAAACCCTAAAATGTCAACCAGATTATGACCTAACCAGGATCATTAGCTATGCAACCCCACTCAACTCTGGCCCCAACGATACTACTGGCACCTCAAGAACAACCCTTAGATTTGTCTTCCCAGTACATACACACTGAAAATAAATTCCTTTCCTGCTTTCTGAAAACAAGAAAAAAAAAAAAAAAAAAAAACCTTTCAGCTCTTTCTCCACACTGAAGAACCATTTGTCCTGCCTTTCTTGGTAGAAATGTCCTAAAATATGATGACCAAAGAATAACTAAGCACAAGCTTTTCCTCTTTAAAAAGTCATTAAAAGGCACAGCATCAAGTGGACATATTAAATGTCTTTGGGGCTTTAGAATGTATGTTTTTTAAAACAACTCAATACATAGTAATTTACCTTTATATTATATTATCTTTTGTTAAAGTACCTTTCTAAACCTGATTAGAGCCAGCCATTTTCAAGATATTTAACTTCAGGGAGTACATTACTCTTCAGTATGTTTGAAATAACCAATAAAATTAAAAATGTGCACACGAAATTTATACTGAGGACTAAAGCAGCTTGGATGGTATTCTGATAGGCTAATCTCCAAATTTTATTTTAAAGTATGCCCCTTTATTAGCTATTGGGCACACACAAAAACTTAGAAGAGTCTTTTGCCAATTATTCTTTAAGAATTTTTTAGTTGAGTGACTTTTCTTTTCAGAACTCTGTTTTACTGGGTAACATGTTCTTCCTTGGCAAGAAAGAGACTATGACTTCTCGTTGCTTAGGTGAGCCCTAGGGATGGGAGGCAAAAAGAGGAGAGGAAACTACCTATGGGTATGCAGGGTCAGAGGAGCAGAATGTACTCTCTCCTAAAATAAACAGAAAAGATTGCCCGATTATTTCCTCTGTGACCAGGTACCTCTAATCTGAACAGGTCTAAAAGTATTTGGGGCAACAGCGACAGGACTAGAATGAGCGGGCCTAAACTTTGAATGTATTACTCTAAAAGACAAATCATTTTCACTTACAGGTTCTGATTATACATTGTTAAAATTAATTTTTTGTATCTTTCTGGGTCTGTGTATTTTATGATAAATCTATACAATACTGAAAGACACCTTACTCCTTTTCCTAATTGTTAATTAACATCTTTACCACAAGCAACCATGTTTGTTAGGAATCATTAGGGTTCTAGAAACTGAAAGGACTCAGGAGAGTGCCTAACTTAATTGCCTTAATCTCAGATTATCAAAAAACACAACAAAAAGAAAATAAAACAGAGAGTGTTAACTGGGCCGTCCTAGGTCACCTGACCCAGTCAATAAACTAAGTGTTCAGTACCTTAGCTTTCTATTTTAACTTTTGTCCTTAATTATCCATATCTCAATATGATGACTGCTAATAATTTTAACAAAAAATAGGAATCTGCTGAAATACTTTTCATGTATCATCTAATTCATATGACAGCCCTATAAGCTAGGTGTTTGTAAACTCAATTTATACATGAAGAAACAGCTATGCATTAAATAATTTGCTTAAGGTCACAGGACTATAAAGAGCAGATCCAAGACCAGAGTCCAAGTCTGTGTGATTGTGGAGTTCAAGTCCTGTGAATAATGGTGCTCCTTGCCACCATGGGCAGATGTGGGAATGTGGGAAAAGGCTGATTTAGGAAACTGGGTATATTGCTTCCTTGTTCCCCTCCCATCTGCAGGCTTTTGTCCACGAAGACACAAATTATTCTTGTTGCTCCAACCTTATGCAACAATTGGTGAACCTGTTTTCCAGTATGGTGCTACAGCTGTCTGAAAGCAATAGGATAATTTCTTTTAAAATTCCACAGTTTAGAATTTTCTTTTAGGTTGACCATGCTACTCACTGATGAGCTTGAATAAAGTTGTCTTGCTATATTTTAACATTATCAGATTAATCTAGATCAACAAGAAAGGGCATGGGAGCAACAATCAAGTTATATTATTTATTTGCTTGGCCCCCACTCTATCTCCTTCACAGCATACAGGGAGAGAGTATAGCACAATTGCTATCCGAATTACAGCCACTCACAATTAACGAAATTCAAATTCACCACGAGATTTATGGCACTATGACTAGATACAATACACTTATTAGAATTAACAGGACACAAATATTTTAAAGCTATTATTAAAATAGAAATAGAATAAATTAGAATTCCCTAAGCCCTGATTGTTTTTTTCTTTAAAAACAAAACAAAACACCTTTGCTTTGCTTATGCCAGTGAAATGAGCATTAATTTTAATGAATTCTTGTAATTAAGTATCAAAAGTATCTCCTGCTTTGTCATAGATCTCGAGAAATAAAACAGTATATCTCTAATGTCATAAAATTTATAGACAGGAGTTGAATACAGTAATCACGTGTTGATTTTAGGAATTTATTGAAAGGAAACAACTTTCTGAGGATAGCTTCGAAAGTGAAATTTCTAGTTAAGGAAAGACCTTAACAGACCTTGTGCAGAAAACAGCTTTGTTTCTACCTTCACTTTTAAAATATTTCTGGTAGGTGTGCACACTGTCCTGTCCATTTGAGCCAATCCAGTGAGCACAAGTGGATCTTTCTGGTATCACCAGGTATTCTTGTGTCTCTGGTAACTTTCCCTCAGGTAGGTACAAAGGTGAAGAAGATATGCATGACTGAATGGAATATAAACAACTTCTGGGCTAACATTTAAAAAAACAAATAATCTAATCAGTCAACCAACAAAAACCTCTACTATATCTCTAGCTGCTATGCACATGTGACTGCTGAATAATGAGAGAATGCAAATTAACTGACTGATATTCTGCTATTTAATTAATACTTTAAAAATGCGCTCACTCTTTTACTAAGATCTCACCATCAGGTAGGAATTGCTCCAGGTGTCTGAGATACACCAGGAAACAAAACAACGAAAAGTCCTACCTTCGTGGAGCTTCCATTCCAGTACAGGAAGGGAAAAAACAAACAATAAAGGGTGTAGTATATGAGAAGGTGATAACTGCTCTGGGAAAATGGGGTAGGGCAGGGAGGGAATAATCAGAGTTTATAGGATAATGAGTTACAACTTTAAATATGGTGGTTGGGGACACCACAATGAGAAGATGACATCTGAGCAAAGAAATAACGGAGGGGAGGGGAAAGCCATGCAGTCCTGGGGAAAACAGCATGGTAGGCAGAGGGGACAGTACAAGCAACGGGCACACACTGGAATGGGACCTGGCCAAAGAGGCCTCAGTGGAAGGAGGAAAAAGGTGAGAGGAGTAGGGGCTGCAGAAAAAGTGGGTGTTGCCATGTTGGGGAAATTATGAATGTATTAGATAGAGACCATTGTGATTGGTATCCTGCCTTGATCTTGACTCCTGTGAAGGGCTGATAGTGCCACTCACCATTAATGCTATAGTGGTATGGTCAAACATCAACATTATAGTACAACTGCTAGCATGCAAAGATGCTTTGAAGAGGCGGGGGAAATATTTCAGTTTTTTCACTGCTGACCTGCTCCCGAGGGCTTTGCTAGTTCAAATCTATGAGGTAGGACACTGCAGTTGCCTCCTCCTTAGTGATTAGTATAACAGAGTGAACTTCTTAGTTAAAGCCAGCTAAAAGCAGACCTGAAAAGAATCCTTTTCATTTCTAGCATCTGGACTAGTTTCAAGGGATCCTAACAAATAACATGAAAGTTTACTTTAAAAGCTTGCAGGTAACTATGTTAACTTCTTATAGTCATTAAATAGCTATATTTATAATTGACAAGGTGAAATGGGAAGAAAATGGCTAAAGGTGTAGGGAAAGTGGGAAGGGTAGGGGAAAGGTAATAAGGGAAAAGAAAAAAATATGAGAAAATGAAAAAATGGAAATAAAGTGTTTGTAAATGGGGAGGGGAGGAGAGGGTGATGGGAGAGCAGGGACAAGGGAAAAAATGAGAACCAAGACCTGTCATGTAAAGGTACAGGATCCCAATAATGAATGTAACTGTACTGTATACCTAAAATGTACCAATAAAATCAATTTTTTAAAAAAGCTATGTTTAAACATGAATGAAGCACGTGTGTTTGGGAAGTGAATAATTTCCTGGTACATAAAATTCTCTGATTCATTTGGTTTAACTATACTTTAGAAACAGATATTTCAGAAAGGTGCTCTTATTTGCTAAATGACTGTCTGTGAAAATATATAGCATTGGTTATTTCAGCTAGAGAATGTCAGGAACTGAATAATCAAGCATTAGGTTACAAAGTTTAAAAGTTAATACAGCAGCTCACGGTATTTGTATTAGTGCTTTAAGTAGATAAATTAAATTGAAATGTGTCTCTTAAGCAGTCATTGAACAAGCAAGATGAGAAATAAATTGAGCTTCACATCGGCCTTTATGGCATCTAACAACTGTGTCTGTCAACACATGGATCCTTTTCACTGTCAATTCAACACACATTTTGCAGACCTTGGGCCTGCAATTATTTCATTTCCTTTCTTGGAAATGTAATTTCCACTTACTTTTGGAGAATAAAAGGCAGACAAAAGGAGGAAAGAGTTGCAGTATTTTCTGATTAAGATTATCTGTGTAAAATGGTAAAGGAAAAAAAAATCTATACACACACACTGAAGCATTTCTCAGAAACGAACTTGTCTCAGCCAAATTGCTTTTGTGTCTAGATATTGGTTCAACTGTAGCCAGACTGTTGATGTCAAATTAGGTGTTAAACAAATTTAATAGGAAAGATGAAGAATGAATATAGATCATCTTTCTGTAAGAACTGTGCAAATGACTCTAGTCAAAAGAAAGGAAACACATGAGTGCGGGAAAAATGTGCCTTTAAACACAATGAAATTAGATAAAACTGTAAATCAGCAAAGAAGGCCATTCATACCAAAAGAGAGAAAGAGAGAGAGGAAAGTTAATAGTAGCAATGAGAGAAATGCAAGAGAAGAAAAAACACCGGTTGGCAAAAATAGATCCAAATTGAATTTCAACTTCATCTGTCCAGGTTTCACCTTTTTATCTAAGACAGCTAAACTACAAAAAAAGGGGCTCTTTCTCTCTTGACAGAACAGGAAATCAGAGGTTTAATTAACTGTGATTACAATATTCGACTGATCTGATTTGTCGCACCTCTTCCTTTTCTTTAAATGACAAACATTCTGGTGAGAGAACTAAAGCAAAACTGTGGACTGATTTCAAAAAGAGCTTGCCCTTGTAATAAAACAAAGTGATCTTCCACGAGAACTCTCTGACAAAGTGGCACTTTGAGGTCAATCAATATAGATTACATATTGCAAGTATGAAGGCACATCTTTTACTGCAGACCAGAAGATAAGGCTATACAAAGGTACCCTCCAAGAGGCCATGAAAGATCTAGTATCTTCTTCAGTTGCTCAGGAACCTTTAAGAGAGATGATCTAAGCATGTACCTTTGAAAAATTTAATTGTCCTCTGATGCTAGGTCATTTCTTTCTGTACAATAAGAATGTGACTGTCAAAACAGTTTAGGGGAGGAATTCTCTTTAAATGGGGAATTTGTTTTGGATTTGAACAAAACTTCAAAGCTGGGAGCCTAGGAGCAAAAGTTGGCTCATCAGAGGAAAGGAGGAGAGGAACTGGCTAGCCAAGGCAAAATCTTTCTAGAGACAAACAAACCAAAGAGACACGTTAGTCATTACAGATTCTTCTACATAGTACTTAGTAAAGAGCATTGTTACTTACTGAAATGTAACCTTGGAACTTGTGCATCCTTCCAATTTACGGGACCCTTCACCTGGCTCAGGTGTGAGGGGGGACCGGCTGTTGAATTCTGCCTCCAGAGTGTTCTTGTTCAAGGCTGTTTTTGTTACACTGGATACAGAACCCAACACTGGCATGGATTTGGACTCTGAGGTGGCTAATATCCCAGTTGGACCTTAAAACCAAACACATACCTCAAGTTTAATCATTCCGTGTGATGCTTATTAATATGGCATTGAAAAACAGATTAGGTGAAAATCCCTCAAGACGTAAAAAGGCCAAGTTTGTTAAAAATTTCAAGAGCATGTTGAAAAAAATGTTCCTACTGGAAATCTGCTCTGCTTTGGTGGCACTACTGCTTTTCAATGCACCAGCAGCATGCTGAGAAATTACACGCAGACCTTTAAGAAACTACAAAGTCCCAGGCCACAGTTCCTCGCTGACCAGAGTTTGCAGCAATACAAGAATTGTGAAAATGCTTTTCTTCTCCCAGAGCATGGCTTTCTGAAAGCCCTGCTTGAGCCATTTCACCTCTCAAGAGTTAATTCTTCCCAAAACTCAGCTCTGCATTATAAACAGAAAAATGAAACTGTCAAAAGGATCTTTTAAAAAAGCTCATAAGGGCTTCTTGAGCATTAAGTTTCTATGAACATTTTCATTTTAATGTGAATGAGAAGTAGATTTATTGCCTCTTAAAATACAGACACAAGATTATAGAAATGAAGTGAAAGAGTTTGGCTGTTTACCTCTTGGGCTTTTCTGTTCTTTGGGACAGCATGTAAAAACTACAAGAAAGCTTGTTATTGACATAATTGGCCTACGCACCTAAAAATTCTGGGCATTGAAATTTTGCCTCTTTGTGAATTTTTTCCTATCTTTAGGTAGAAAGACTCTTATCTTAGGTAGTTCTTGAAGCAAGATTCTAGTATATGTTTCCTGAAACTCTAGCCGGAGTACTTTTAAGACAGAGATTTATGAAGTCACAAATATGCAAATTTAATGATAATTTCTTAAAAAATGAAGTTAATGGATAACCTTGAAAGTTGCTACTAAGTAAAGGACAAAGCTTGGGATCTCTGTATCCTAAAGAAATATCAGATCATCTATCAAGATGGAAACTTCTAGTGGGCACAATTCAACATACTAGCTAATCTGTGATCATTAATAGTTAGCTCTGAAATTTTATTGTTACATTTGGCTAGAATGTATCTAATGTACTACAACAGTAAAATATATCAACTATATAAATAAAGGTCTGGTTTGGGAAACCAACTAAGAGGAACTAGAAAATTCCTCAGCCAATCTTTTGAGTATCTCTTGCTGACTCCATGTAGAAAGCACAGATCCTTTCTGGTCTGGTAAAAGCCCCAGCCCACAGAGCATTGGTCTCTGACTTCTTATTTCCTTTAAACCATGTGGGCAGACAGGTGGTGACATTATTGAATATTCTGGTTGAAAAGGGCTTCTCCTCCCAGCTACTTTTATTAAGCCTCATGTTGCATGGGGATGTGGGAGTAAAGACAGAAAGAGAAAAATAAAAAAATAAAAAAGAAGAAAAAGAAAGCTCCAGAAAATGTAAATGTGAAATTGAATTCAAGATTTGCTTCAGATCAGCTCTGATCTGCCCTTGAACAATTGTTGACTACAGCACTAGATAGCTTTAAACAGTCTGTCCTTGTAGGGAGGCAAGATCTGTTTCTTAATACACTGCTGTCTGCTGCTTGTTCAGCAACTGAAGCCAATTAAAAAGGGGAAGAGAAGTGAGCTGAGCCAGAGCCCTTATTTTTCTTACATATAAAAAGTAATCAAGAAAAATGCACGATGTCTGAGATGATTACTGCATCCTGCTGAAGCCACATGATGTTTTCTGAGAGGCACTTGTGCTCTGTGAGGTGTCAGTATGGCAGGCTGCTAAGCCAGGTAAAGCAAGGGACCATCATCAATTCAGTTAGAAGAAAAACTGGAACAAGTGGTACGTCCCTGGAGCCTGAGGAGACACCCACTAACCTGGGATCTGAGTTCTGCAAAACTCAGGCTGCTGCTTTATCGTGTTTTCTTTCTCAGCTTGTGTTCCCTCCCACTTACTTTGTACACAGAAGCAAACAAGTGCACCCAAGGCAGAAACCTATCCAAGGCCTCATCTCTGTCATTTGACTCCAGCCATGTAGCTGCCAAAAAAAATAAGAAAACAAAGGTTTCATCTTTTTCATGATAAAAGTCCGGCTGGTATTTGGCTCATTTTAACCCAAGAAGCCAATTTATTCAATTGTTTGAAAATATCCTTATGTGAAAAACAGAGTTTAAAATGACCAAGACCTCACCTTCAATATTCTAGCAACTTAAATTTGGTCAACATGACTCAATATTTTGCAGATTTGAGGCCAGGGATTTAGCTCAGTGGTGCTGTTTCCTGTGTCACAAGTGCAAGGTCCTGAGTTCTATCCCCAATACCCCCCAAAATTGTAGATTTTAAATAGTTATAATGGACTATTTGATTTGTTGTTGTTGTTTTTGTCTTTTAGTTTGTTTTTTGTTTTTTGTTTTTTTTTAGTACCAGGGATCTAACTCGGGTCCTTGCACTTGCAAAGCAGGTGCCAGAACCACTGAGCTAAATCCTCAGCCCACAATGGACTATTTGAAATCAACCTAGTGAGTCTAAAAGTTTCAGCCATCACTCAGGAGGCTGAGGCAGGAGGATCGATGTGAATTCAAGGCCAGTCTATACTACAAACTGAGACCCTATCTCAAAACAAAACAAAACAAAAAAACAAAGGAAAGATTATCATATACAGATACCTATTTCCTATGATGAATGTTATCATTATGTATATCTGAAATGTACCAATAAATGTTTCACTTATGTTTAAAAAAAGATTCAGCCATTAGCCATGGTTGCTGATAATTTACGGCAGTTTTTCAAAGTCAGCTTCCTTCCTACCACGAGGGGAAGCCCTCTTAAGAGCTTCTACTAATTCCCATGACCAAGCTGATGAAAACAACTGAAGACACCCAAAGTCGGTTCTGCAACAGATTCTGAGGCTTGACACTTGACTACCTGACTGAAATATAAACTGTGAGTGTGGCCTTGTTTACATGGTACTTTTATAGTCGGTGACACAGCTGTAATTTCTCATTCTCTTGTTTCACAAGCTGAAACAAGTAAGATAAATGCACATAAACAGTCAGGATGACTTTTCTGCATTTGTAACTGAAGTGTGACTATTACTAAAACTACTAATTACTGTATCCTTACTTTGTGCCTGGCTCAGCAGTAAACCCTTCTCATATATTGACTGACTTACTCTTGAAAATAATCCTATGAAGCAGTGCTTTTATCATCATCACTTTATAGATGAAGACACTGAAGCATATTAAAGTTGAGTAATTTGCCTAAGGAAAAGGATTGAAGACAGTACCAAACTGGAATTCAAAAACAGGCAACCTGGTTCTGGTGCCTGTACTTGATGTTCTATTCTTGCCCAAACCCATCCTGAATGTCAGGGAATCTCAGATTAAACAAATCGGATCTGTATATGGCTGATTATCTACAGATAAATAAATAAACCAATAAATGGGAAGGGGAAGTGGGAGGGGTAGGGAAAAGGAAAGAAGGGAAAGGAATAAATATGAGAAAATAAAAAAATGGAAATAAAGTCTTTGTAAATAGGGAGGGTTGGAGGGGTTGAAGGGAGGTAGGTGAGTGGGGAAAAAAATAAGAACCAAGATAGATCATGTAAAGGTGCAAAGCCCAATGGTGCATGTCATCATATTGTATACCTAAAATGTACCTATAAAATTAATGAATAAAAAAATACATTAGAGTTCTTGTAAGATATCCAGAAATACCCTTTGCCCACCCAATACTTCTCACTCACATTAAAAATAATATGTTGATTACAATTTTTAAAAGATGCTTTTATGTTAAAAAAGAGACTACAGGAAGAGGTTTCAGAGATGAAGAGAAGGACTGTGGAGAATTCAAACCCGCTTACTACTGCTATCTGCTTCTGCGGTCACCTTTCTGCGACGCAAAATCCTTTCTAACTCAGTTTCACTGTTTTCAGGGTCAAGAGATTTTAAGCTTCTTGAACTAGTGGATTTGTTAAGTGTCCCCTAAAGTGAAAACAAAAACAAAAAGATTAATGTCTCAATGCAATATACAAAGGGATATAAAAATCAAACCAACAAAACATTATCAGAATTTGAATGGAATTAGGAAACAAAACACACGTGCTGTATGTATGTAAGTTTTTAAATGTACACATCCTCAAGCACACAGAGCACTGGATCATTTAAGAAGATGCTCCTGATGATGTAGTCACTGGCTTCACGTCAGAACAGCAGTACAAGGGCACCTCTGGAAGAGCTGACCATGAAATTCAGCAGTGAGAAGGTACTTGCCCATGGATGATAAAGATTCTGCTGTGTGTTGCTCAGCTGGAGAAGAGAACGGATACATTAAACTCACCTTAGAAGGATATTTTGATATGGCAGCCATGGGCTAGTAAACTCAAATCCATATTGCACTATAAAAAAAAAAAAAGAGTGGCCGATTCTTCAGAGAGAGACTTACCCTGGTTGCACACCTGGTGACCATAGTTGTAGTGGCCACAAAGGAGGTACAGAAAGCTCTCCAATGTCCTAAGCAAATAAGGATGGCACCATGTACACCTTGAATTCAGTATGGAAGAGGAAAGTTATAATCATACAGGGAAGTATCTAATTCCTTATTCCTAACAGAGGAGACAGTGAAAGTTCATCTGGTACCCAGAAGACATGGGAAGACACAAGAGAGGCCATCAAGCTGTGCCTCTGCTTCAATTGGCATCTCTTCCGAGAAGACAAAGACCCATGCAGTGGTTCCCTGCTCAACCCCTATGGAAGTAAGAAATGGAGGGCGATCTATGTTTTCCATCTCCATTTCTAGTCAAGTGTCTGTACAGAATGTGGGCGATGTACCTCTCCGTGATTAGTTGTAAGGACTGACTTAGCACTCCAACATGATAGGTTTTTCATAAGAAATGTCCACTGTTTCATAAGTGCCATAAGTTTGGGAACACATGAAGGAAGAAAGAGCTATTATCTTCTGATCAAAAGATAAAAGAAACCCGGGGATTTGGCTCAGTGGTTCTGCCACCTGCCTCACAAAACGCAAGGGCCCGAGTTCGATCCCTAGCCCAAAAAAAAAAAAAAAAAAAAAAAAAAAAAAAACACAAAAAGATAAAAGAACCTCAAGTCTAGCATAACTGGTCAGATTTCATGCCAGAGTCTGAAGGCAGCTTTTGTCCAGCAAGGCTAATAATCATGCCAGCTTTTGTGATGTTGGAACTCATTAAGCTATTGCCTTACTCTCGCTTCCTCCTTACTACCAACTTCTGGAAGGATTACAAGAAATCTACTGGCTAGACATGGTAACCCATGTTTCTTCTTTAGCCTATAAAACAAAGTTCCTTGTAAAATCAGATGGTTATAAATTTCACATGATATAGGTTATAATGCTTTGTTTAGAACAAGTTTTTTTCCCCTACCTGCTGAAAATTATAGAAAATTAGCCTATTGCCAGGAGGAAATTGACTAAAAAGATCACATTGTATGATTTTGTCAGCTGTCTAACCAACTTGTGTGAAATACTTAGATAAGGCTCAAATTTTAACCAGGCATATGATAGTTTTTTTTTTTCCCTTGGAGGCTCCTCTTTTTGCTTTTTCATTTATTGCACATATTCATAAAATATATTAAAAGGAAAACCACATAATGTGTAATACTATAATAGCTTATATCACAGTTGAAAAAACAAGATGATCTGGCTTAATACTACAGGTCTGTATCTACTCAGAGAAGAGAAATACAGTAAGGTATGATTGACACCGACAAAATAAAGATGATGAAATACTGTCGTTTTTAGATAACACTTGAAGAACAACCATCCCTGTATTATCTGTATTGCTAATTCATTAAAACTTAACAGTTGTACCACTTGTTAACAGCTATTTGAAAATTTACAGTTATCACTCTTGAAATAACTTATAAAACTACTATTACTACATTGTTTGAATATCAAGAGGCTGAGTAATTTCAAGGCAAAAGAATAGGCTATCTTTTATTGATGAATTGATCTTCCACAACAACCTTCAGCTTTTCATTTGGATAAATTACTTCCCCAAATTCCTGGCTGCGGTAGGCTACCCTATGGTCATACCTGATACTAAAGAAATCAACTTTCCAAGTTCTAACCCTCGAATCCCAAATTTCTCTTTTTCCACTTACTGACTGATGTGCTTAATTCAGCGAATACCTATAAAGTAAAATTTAAATATGGGGCAACTGTGGTAGAAAGATTTCTGCATGACTTCACTGAAATGATAAAGAGCTCAGCTAATATAGAGTACCTAATTCCTTCATTTTACTAGGAGAATTTCAAACTCCATGAGCTGCACGGTTTGCCCATGTCCACAGTAAGTCAGCAATGGGCCGGACATTCCCAAACTGGTCTCCATTTCAAGGCACTACGACCATCTAACAGTCTTAGTCTCCATGCTCATTAAATCTCTATGATGCTGACTAACGTAATGTTCAGGTGGCAAAATTAACTGTTCAACAATTCTCATGCACTTTGTAAAACTGAAGATGTTCGAAAAAGACTGGCAAGTGCATCTGTTTAAGCTGCTTTTTGTATTTGTTTTAGAGCCATCCAAAGAGACACTTAGATTAATTTGTATCAATTTAGTCTTTAGAAATCATCATTGCCACTTAGAGGGGCTTTTAAATGATCGGGGTAATTCGAGTGGTTTCATCTGCTAAACCTCAAAACTTCTGTGTGATTATGAGAAATGAACTGTTTATATTTTTATCTACAAAACAGCTTAAAAATTTTAGTGGAAGTAGATTCAGAAAAATGAATAGAGTCAATGATTTTGTTGACCTTAAAAACTGTGCAACTCAAAAAAATAGAGCTCTCCAACTCCTCCAAACCAGAGATTTGTTTCTATATGTACTATCTCAACAGTAGCCAAATCTCTAAGTCATATTTATACCTTGGGTCACGTTCCATGTCCATAAAAACATCCCTCACAGAGCTGCTTCTTGCTTTTAGCCCTACAAGAAACTGAACATGTGCTTCACGGTATGTCCTAGTAACAGATCCTTGCTGTCCACACCAGTACACAACCGGAGGTTCTGATGGTTTTTTCGTGTATGCTTCTCACGTGCCCTGACTATGCGACTGGCAGCATGTGCTTCACTAAGTACTGATAATCTTATCTTTCTAAATTACAGCAAGACGTACAAAAAGCAGGCTGAGTTTTCTCCAACAAGAATGTGTAGAGTTGTTTTTGTTTGTTTTGTCTTAATGTGACTTGGAGTTACAAATGGTCTACCATCCCTTAAAGGAAATTTCTTTGAGGGTAGAAGACAGTTTGCCATTTGGCAAGAATAGGAAATGGAGTCCTGAGTTCCATTTTTTAAAAAACATAATGGGAAGAAATAATATTGTCAAAATGACTCCTAGTGATATGTTTGATGCCAGATAAGGTAAAGCGATCTAATAGATCTAGGGCAAGAAAGATAAGAGCAATATGCCAAAAAAGAGAGAAAACATTAAAAACATTTTTTTGAATTTGAATACATTTCAAAAATTTCTGTTCTGGAAATGACATAAAGTTACAGTGAATATGAGAGTATAGCTCAGTGTTAGAGCATTTGCCTAGAATAATTAAGGCACTGGCTTCATTCTCTAGCCAAACACACACACACACACACACACACACACACATGCTGTAATTCAATAAACTTGCTACCATCTAGTGTTATCAGAAAGCACGGAATATCTTGGATAATCAAGTATCATCATTTGTTTCTCATACCAGTGCCTAATTTTCTAAAGAAAACCAAATAAAAAAAAAAATCAAATTCAGTATGATTTACTCTTACTGAAGATCTGACCTGCTCTCTAGAACCTCACAGCACCCCTAGGGATAGCTTCATCAACATGAATTAGCATTATAATACAGAGACAACAAAAGGGACCCTCATGAGGAATTCTCCTTAACCGAACCCACTGGACAACAAAAATCTTCTGATCAAAGAATCCATTAGATAATAACCACATCCTTTTGCAGTGGTTTTAATCCTTGATTCTGTAGGTAGACCACCACTGTTAGTCAGTGATATACCTCTTTTCAGGGCTAATCCCACTCATTTGAAACTAAAGTGAACTAATTAAGCCATTCTGTGTTAAGTCTACTGTTTAAAGAGGGCTTGATGAAAATAATTTTGTTTACCACCATTATGTGGATGTCTATACACAATGGATAATTAGCACAGTAACAACAAACAGGGGAGTATTTAGTCTAGCACCTCCGCCTCCATATTTGCTGACTTTCTGTGCATAAGGGGGATCAGGACTGAAATAGTCTGAAAACAGAGCTTTCTGTCTGGAGCACTTTTTATGTGAGGTGTTCGCCTGACAGCAACTGCTAGAGAGGGCAGCGGCCATTTACTCCATATTACAGAAACAGGAAGAGATGGGCATTATATATGTTCTCCAACAAATGTGAATTACCTTTAGAAAAGGAAATCAGTGACATAAAGAAAGTGGCTTTCATTTTACCCTTAAATTTCTCATAGAATAATTGTTTCAACTGTGAGAAAAAGCAGACTGTGACCCTGAGGTAAACATATTTAGGTAGAAGCTCAGCTTTACATGCAAATGTCAAGAATTCCACTTTTGTGACTCAAAGGAAAGCACTATCCATGTAAAGCCTCGTCCATCTACTACAGTTCTGTTATTCATAAACATGTACCGATCCTCACATTTGGTCAGACACTTGATCTTCAGGGTGCAAAGCCAGGATTAGAAGGCAAGAACAGGAAACAATGACATTGGTGAAAGTGTAAACCACTCTTTTACAACAGAAAGAGCTAAGTGTTACTTCATTATTAGCACATGTGCTGGGGGAATCCATAAATAAAGTCAAGTAAACTGTCAAGAGAACGCATGGAAAGAAAACGTAACAACAACGATTATTTGTGAAAAGAGACAGATTGTAAAAATATTCTTCTTTCATTTCCCAATTTAGTATAAATCAATAATAAACTAGTATCCATTCTTACCAGTATTCCTTTTAGTTCATTCACTGCACTTTCAGAGCCCTTTGCAGATTCTGGCTACAATTATAAAGAGAAAAATAAGTATTAAGTAAATCAGTTTTAAAATACTAAATATTTTTACATGGCAAATCATTGGTAGCTACATTGGTATTATGTATGGCTGTATATTTTTTAACCAGGTCTGTGGCTCAAGGTGTTTTTTTTTTTTCTTTTTTCTTTTTTTTGGTACTGGGGATCGAACTCGGGTCCCTGTGCTGGCGAGGCAGGCAGCAGAACCACTTAGCTAAATCCCCAGCCTGTGGCTCAAGGTTTGAAAAAAATATTAGCCATATCATATTCATGCTCTCCAGTGGCAGTAGAACAGAAAATTAGAAGTTATATTCAAAGCAAAGGCACCTGTGCTACTACTTTTTAATTATTTTGTTAGGATGGAAAAGATTCAGTAAACACCAGATTTTAAAGATTTGATTCCACATTATTCAGAATTTTTAATAATAAACTGTTCTCCATGCACATCACTGAACTTCTGCCAGCAGGTGCAGAAGAGAGAAGGCAGTGCAGAGCAGAAAGCAAGCGCTGGGTCAAAACATCTCCCAGCTCCATTAACCCTCGTGAAGGCCAGCCTACAGGGGCCTGGCATGTCTGTTTCCAGAATCTCATAACAGGACTGGGGTCGGAGAAAGCACCAGGGGAGAAAGTGGCTTCCAGGAAAAGGTTAACATCCCTGTCTGCCAGAGCAGCAAACAGCCCCATCGCTTCATCTCATGAAGATGTTAGATGCAAGGAAGGCAGGACTTGAGGTATGTGTCTCCACTGCAAGTCCAGTTGTCTTCTGGCCACACCAAAACCAAAATAATTTCAAATAAAATTCTGGGTAATCTTTGTCTGCCCCAGTGGATCCTTCAACTAATTTCATGGAGGGAAAATTGAGGCTGGGGCCCCATGAAAAAGCAGCTCAGGAAAGACCTCTGATACCCCTGTATCAATTCCTCTCACAAAGGCTAGAGATGGAGATAAAACTTTCAAGACATGGTGACAGGAACCCCTGGAGCCTTTCAGACCCGGAAAAGAGGTGAAATTGGAAGGTTGGGCTCGGGATTTAGCTCAGTAGCACCGCGCCTGCCTTGCAAGCACAAGGTCCTGAGTTCAATCCCTGGTACCAAAAAGAAAGAAAGAAATGGGAGGTGATCAACTGTAATCCATATTCCCTTCCTCTCCAAAGACAACAAAATGATAAGCTACTCTTTCAACTTTAAAAACTGAAGATAGTGCAAATTTAGGCTAATGCATTCCACTTTCACAGCCCAGGTTTCCTGTGAGTAGTATGTGCCCTCAGTGCCAGGCATGAACTCTAAGATACTCATTTCAATCATGCCAGCACCACCCACAGTATCAAGGAATTTAGAAAATATGCAGTTTCTGGCAGGTTTGACCCTTGCAGGAAAACTGTTCACAAGACAACTGTGACTTGTGAACAAATGCCCCACGTGAAGGCATACTGAAAAAGAGCTGCCATGCCACCCAAGCTGTCCTGACTGCAAAAACCTTTAGGAGCCTGGATTGCAAACTCCATACCCAACTTTCATAATGTGACATTTCAGGAAAAACTAATGGGGCAGCGGGGGAACAAGGCTGTACCCGAGCATGCACTGACCATTTGTTTCAGAGGTCATTGACCTGGCCATTCCGCACTACATCTACACAGCTTAATCATTACCCGCAAAAAACCCAGTCATCCACTGATCCTTGTTCAGTTGTTTTCCAGATTCTGAATGGACATTAAATAATGTGCAACTGTGAGAAGAGTCATGGGAAAAAAGAGAGAGCACAAAGTGATACTCTGAAAATGAAAGAGCATGCAGAACATAGATTGCTTATGATTTAAGAAGTTTCTAACATTTTTCTCCTTTAAACTAATTTTGTTTCTTTACGACACTGCATTTTTCTCTAGTAATAGTTTAGTTTTGCTTATTCTCCCCATAATAGTTGTGACATGAAAGTCATAAAAAAAAATGCATTCTTTTTCAAAGTGGCACTCAGACCCTGCATTTTAAAGCATTTTTATATTTTATTCCACCGACTCCTGATGACCACCCCGTGAGTCAGACAGAGCAGGTGCTGGCCCAGTTTTGTATAGGAAAAAGCCTAGGAAAGCTGGTGGTAGTACTAGGGCCTCAACTCCAAAAACAGTGTTTATCTTTCACTCAACTGGTCCTGCCAGACTGCTCTACCCAGCTAGCTTTTCAGTTTTACATTCTGTTCTTCACTCGGAAAATGGCTTTGAGATCACTGGCACAGACTGACATATTCTACGTGGCTGCTGAAACTTCTGTCCCACAGATGTTCAGTCTGCTCTCAGAGCTGAACACTGCTTCCCTTGCTACCCTCTTTGCACACACAGCCCTGGCCACAGCCACTCCTTCCTCCTGGGTATGGCTATCTGGCCTGCCTGTGACAAAGTGGCCACTTCAAAAGCACATTGGAATTTCTACCATACAGCCAGGACACCCAGAGACATTCAAGAACTTGAAGAGGGGAGTCCTTGAAGTGAAGAAAAACACCAAACCATAAAGTTTGATGAAAAAGAAGAAAAAGAACAAATTTGTTCATATCCAATGAGAATGAGGAAAGAAAGGATATTTTTCAAAAAAAACTGTCAGAAACTATTATTGGGCCTATTTAAATGTGATAGAAACACACTAAAAAGAAGTACAAAATTAGACTTGAAGTGCTTCACCATCCTAGAAGGCTCACTGTGTCTCCTTTAAGAGACAGTGGATTTTATATATAAAATCTTAGTTCTGCATTGTCCTGATTCTGTTCTAATATTATTATGTGAACCCCTTACTAAAACTGAAGCCTCCAGGAAGCTTATCTCTAGTGCCTAAAACAGTACTTGGCACATACTCAATAGACTCACACAAAGGAACCAGGGATCAAAGAAAAGAAAGGGAATAACAATTGGTAATTGTTTGATATGACAGTTCATATCAATGACCCTCAGGAAGAGAGGACAGCACCCTGCAGGCACGGGGCTTGCTTTCTCTGCTGATTTAGGTTCACTGTGGGCCAGAGTCCTCCAGGCACATGTTTCTAAGGAAGGAAATGCTTTTATGACACAGCTTTATCCTAAGATTTGACGGTCCTCATGAAACTTTCATCAAATTTCAAATGTTTACATTTCATAAAGCAAATGTCAAGGGGGAAGAAAAGCACGTAGTTTCACATTACATACCTTTGCTTTCGGTCTGGCTGTCTGATTAACTGGTCTAAGATGAACTCCCTTTTTAATTCTATCCATCATCTCTTCGACAGCTTGCCTCTTTAGGTCTGTAACTTCCTCAGCTGTTCAAAGAACACATGCATAAATCATCTTAGCTTACAGGAAAACAGCAGATTCCTCTATTTGGTGACTTAGATCGCACTAAGTCATTTTCCAGACAAAGAAAATGAACAGTTTACTAAGGTTAACTGCTACCAGGTTATAGCACTTTTTTTTTTTAGTACAGGGGACTGAAACCAGGTCCTTGAGCTTCCGAGGCAGGTGGCAGCAATTCCTGGCCCTGGCAGCACTTTTTAAAAATAAAGTATTTCAAAAATAAAAGATCTGATTAAAAAAAAAACAAGAGTTATAACAATTAACATCAAATTTGGAGGTGGAAATCAATAGTCTCACTTATGTTAAAGAAAAATTGTGTTCATTCGGCAAAAGGACAAACATGGAACTCTCCACGCGTCTTCTAAAAATCCTGCTTTCCCAGAAAATCCTGCATATTTGCCTCAAAAATGTTTTTGTAAGTTACAGTACATCCTATGTCAGAGAAATCAACCCAAAGCCTATTTGAAAAGAAGGGTCAAAGAGGTATTTTCCTTGTTGGAGGGAATCCAGTCAAAAGATAAGCAGCAGAGAGGAAAATCTATTTTTAAACTGTTATCTTTGTTTATGAAACACACAGAAAGGAAATATTTAAGCAAACCTTTTCAAGTCTTTTGAAATTGTCCACTTAAAAAAAACCAGATCTAGCAATAAATGAAATTAATTAAATATGATTAAAACTTCAACTATTGTCTAATCTTTGTATTGTTTTGCTTCAAAAATTAATAAAGCTCTTGAGAAGTGTATCAATTAGATTAACACAACTAAAGTAAATTTAAACCTGTTCATCAAAATAGTGAAATCTGTGTTCCTTGCAGAGTAACTCAACTAAAAGTACAGAAACATTGTAGAACAGTGGTCACCATTAATGTGGTTCTAGATCTTATGTTTATCTACATTCTACTCACTGCAGCCAACATATTTAAGTGTGAATATCTCATAAAGACTTTCCAAGTAGCATCTTGAGTAGATTCCTGACTATCTGGTATATGGTAAGTGCTCAACAAATATCTATGGACCGAGTGACTTCTCAAGTTTGCACTTTATATGGCTGTCAATATTTTTATTATTGGAGTAGAAATGACTAAACCCCCAAAGGCAGACCTCTAAATGGAGATCACAAGTGTATTCATAGGTGAATTAGTATTAGTGTCGAGCTCTGAGCTAAGGAGGCCTGAATCATGGCTTCCTTTTCTGAAGACCTTATGCGAACCTCAACTGGCCGTTCCTCATATTGAAATGCCCTGGAGAACAGAAAGTCTTGATAGCTCCACTACCCTCACCTCTGTAGCTCCACAATGATGAGGGCCACTGCTACATTCACCATATAACCTAGGTTCTCTGATACAAACCTCACTTCCAATAGAGTTGTCATCCTCAGAAACTACTGAAGGGCCTGGGGATTTAGCTCAGCGGCACAGTGCCTACCTGGCAAGAGCAAGATGAGTTCTATCCCCGGTACCAAGAAACAAACAAACAAAGAAACTATTGAAAAGCTGATAATTGAATTTTCTCAACATCCAAATGACATTTCTCAGATCTGGAAGTCAAAAAATTATCTTTTTTCTGGCAATATAGGAAATACGGTCACTGAATTTAGAACTCAATAAATGAAAGAGCAAAACTTCATTTTTGATGGCCCATGTGCCCTTAAGTAGCATTTTCTTGGGCAGTTTCTGATAGCTCACAAATATCAACAAGGGGACAGACCATCAATTGCAATGAGTGAAATTCATTCATTTATTCACTTGCTCACTCATTCAACGTCTGAATATCTATTGTGCAGTACACAGTGCCTCTGCTGACCCTATTCACAATCAGGGGAGATAAAACCCAAATCTGTCATTCAAGTACTGGTATGGGTATGGGATTTATTCCTGGGAATTGAGGAAACAGCCTCAAAACACATTTGATTTTTTTTCAGAAAAGCTGCCATTTTGAGTGAGTCTAGGAAGAGCTGTGTGGCAACAGGAATACCGCCTACAAACAGATTAGCACTCTGCAAGGAATTACTGAAACCCAATTAAATGCACCATACAAAAACTAATTAAGGCAGACAGATGGAGAATTATGGTCAACACCATTCAAATCTGCTACAGCATCTAACATAACAGGAATTTAAAGTAGTTTCTTATATTTGCTTGCCAGAATCATAGTGATAATTCAGAGAAGTGCCACTATCTGTATTGTGTACAGATTATAAACCACGCTTTAATTTCTCAGTCTTTTTCAAATATAAAGGCTTAATTGGTCTTAAGAAATCACTCTTATCAGATTCCCTACTCAGGCACAATACAAGGGCAACGCTAGGTTAGCTGCACAAGCTTTCTTTCTTGCCAGCCCTGTTTTTGAAATAGCAAAAAGCAATCTATATGAACTTCTAAACTATTAAGCAGTTCTTATAAACTGGCAAGAATCACCTACAGAGAGCTCATGGTATGTTTTGTAATTCTTTCTGCAATCACACAGTTGGTAATTGTCTCACAAAAGCATGTAATCAGGGGGACAATAGAAATATGCAGGATACTGGAGATTAAAGAAAAGGGACAAATGAAGACAACAGGTCTAATGTTATTGAACTGCCACAGGAAAATAAAATCAAATGTTCTCTGAGTTAGTGCTTCAAGGTCAGTCTTAGATCAGAAAGCTACATGTAATTAATTGAGGCTTAAATTTTAAGACTCACTTGAAAAATAAGTTAGTTCCTAAAAGAAAAAGAAAAGGAAAGAAACTTACAGATGAAACCATCACCTTACTACTCAATAATACCTTCTATTATTACCTGGAAAAAGCTAAAATAAATTTCTAAATTCCACAGGATTACTTTTCTCTTTGGCTAACTTTTTTTTTTTTTTTTTTAAGGTATCAGGGATTGAACTTGGGTCTTTGCGCTTGCAAGGTAGATGGCAGAACCACTGAGCTAAATCCCTGGCCCTTTTGCTAACTTTTTAGAAAAGGGAATTAAAAAACAAAACATGCCATCATGAAGTATAAAATTTTAAAACAATACATTATGGCTAAATAAGTTTAAATCTGACCTGTCAGAAAGTTAAGGAAATTTCCTTAGCTACAGTACTGCCTGAACCTGTTGAATAAGAACTCTCCTTACCACTCTCAAAGGGTGGCTGGCAACTTCTCCACTTTTTAGCTAACATTTTGAGTATTTCCTACACGTTGGGTCCTAAACACTTTTTATAATATGAGATCTATGAATTCTTACAACAACCCTATAAAATAGGAACTGCCATAGTTCCCCTTATCTGCAGGGCATATAGTACAAGAGCCCTGAAGTGGCTGAACCCTACAGATACTGTAACATAATAAAATAGAACTATTTTAACAATATATTAAAGTTATGACAACGAGGTTTCCTCAACTGCCTAGGGTGAGTAGCACATACAATGTGGATACACTAGAAAAAGGGATGATTCACATCCTGGCAGGCCAGAGCAGGACAGTATGAGATTTCATCATGCTATTCAAAACAAGCAATTGAAAACTCTTAAGTTGTTTATTTCTTGAATTTTTCATTTATATTTTCATGGCTGACAAGGGCAACTGAAACCACAAAAAGTGAAACCGTGAAGAAGGGACTACTTGCTATTACCCCTGTTGTACAGGTTAGCAAACTGACGCACAGAGCAGGCAAAAATAAACAACCAGTTGCCTCGCAAGCACAAGGACCCAAGTTCGATTCCCAGTACCAATAAATAAATAAACAAACAAACAACCAATAAATGATTGAAATATATGATCAACAGTAGGCATGCCACTGAAATCTCAGCATTGGCCTGCTAAATACATTCTTGTCAAAATCAGAGTTACTAACGATTTCTTATACTCAGATTTTAAAACCACGGCTCACATATTCCACAGGTCTTTACAACCAAGCTTCCTAGGAGTCATAAGTTAGGAGTTCCCCACTTGAAAGCTCTGCCAACTTTACCAAATGTATATTAAGAGCCATCCTAAGTTGCTGACATGAGAAGAAAACAGTGACATTGAGACCCTACATTATAAATGCAAATTGCAAAGTGTCACAAATGATCTGATTTTTTTTTTTTTTTTTGGTACTGGGGATTGAACTCCAGTCCTTGGGCTTGCAAGGCAGGCAGTGGAGCCACTGAGCTAAGTCCCTTGATCCGATATTTGATGCTCTATCAAGCCTTCATTCATCAAGCATTTAGTCACTATGTGACCCATAGGAAGACACTGTAAATAACTGCCTTGCTCACACACTGTGTAGCACACAGTAGGAACTTGGCAACTTGCAAATCCCTCCTCTGGAATTTCTCTCTCTCTGCTACTCCAAAACACTCATTCCTCCTTGAAAATACATTTCCTGATGTATCTCTCATTATAGAGGCATGTGTACTTAATTACCACTTCTAGACAACAACCTCAGGTATCTGATTTCTCCTGAGCTGCTCCTCAAACTTCTCATCCAGTAAGCTGTCCAGTATGACCCCAACACACATGTGAACTTCTGAAACACTGTACACCACCAGCCACTTATAATAAATCAAATGTAAGTGATGCTTACTTGTTTCTGGTTGAATTGCCTTTTCTTTTTTAGCACCGCTGCCACTGGGGTGGGATCGTTTCCGGATCATGGACATGAGGGATCTTTGGGAGAAAGACACAGATCAACAGGAGATGACTGGATACCTTATGATCCAACGGGTAAAATGCATAGATTCTAAATCATCGGTAAAAATACAGCTCTTCTGTAGATACATACGCATGCTCAATTAGAATCTAAGTCAGCTCCTTTCCAGTTTTGACAATATTAAATTTTTTATGACCTTACAGAAAAGAAATATGAATCATCCCCTTCTGTGTAAAATCAAAATAATTACTAGAGAGAAGAGACTGCTATAATTACTAATACATACTTAAAAGGAAAATAGATACACAAAAAATTTTAACATGCATATATAAATTTGGAAACAGCTATTTGTGTAATACAAAGACAAGAAAGTATGAAAAAAATCAGGAGATCATTCATATTAAAAAGCAGTATATGTGTAACTAGTTAATATCTACTGGTGATATATGGATATAAAAACATCTCAGTCTGCCCGATGTAGACAAAATACTTAGATATAAAATATACTGTCTCTTTAGCACATTTACTAAAATCAATATATAAATCCCAAAATATAGTAAATTGGACCACATTAAAATTTTAAAACCTCTGTCTTAGTACACCATGAACATAAAAAGAAAATATATTAAAAATTGTATAAATTGATTAAAACCAGCAAACAACCTGAATAAAATGCACAAAAATCTTGAAATGCCACAAGACGATTCCAAGTTTTAAATATACATAAAAATGCAGGTAACTTGACTTCCTTAATTATTAGGAAACACATTTCACTCATACTAAGATATCACTTTTCAATCCACAGAAATATTTTGTCTGATTATATCAAATGTTGGTGTTGAGGAATTTTCAAAATGAACAGGGTATATAAATTGATAGTACCATTTTGGAAGGCTATCTGGCATTATCTAGTAGAGCTGAAGATACACATATGTATCTGCTATAAAGCAATGATTCCACTACTACATATCCAGAAATGCAAACAGAAGCCCTCCTGCACCAGGATACATGTGCAAGAATGTTTTTACAAAATTTCTATAAATTCCCTGAAGTGCTAGTAACTCAAATGGCCATCAACACTACAACCAAAAAGTACATTTTGAGACAGTCATAAAGTAAATTATATGTCAAGTGAGTAGGAGCGAACTGCTACACAACACAACACAGGGAATATTACAAAATAATGCAGAGTGAAAAAGGCAAGACATAATGAATATTTAAAAAGTTCCCAATTATATAAAGTTCAGAAAGAGACCCTGCAGATATTACAATAGTTTAGGGACGTTAGTGGCTCAGAACAAAACATCCCACAAATATTCTTGGCATGCTTACTACCTTTTGTTTGTTTGTTTGTTTTTGTACTGGGGATCGAACTCTGGTCCTTGACCTTGTGAGACAGGTGGCGGAACCACTGAGCTAAACCCCCGGCCCTATCTGTGCTTACTACTTTAAACGAAGGGTACTAGAAGACCTTTGAAGGTCTCTCTCTGACCATCCTCTAGCCTCCTATCCTCCCACCCCTCTCCCAGAAGCGATTCCCAGAGACTAGAATTTCCCCCTCCTTGGGACAAGCTGCAGAATCTAGAACTGTTACTCTAACCTTCCCTTTGCTCTTAGGGTTAGGAGCAGGCCATGAAGAGATCCTATGCCCCACTTGTCTGATCATAGATCATAAAATCCTCATTCCAGAAGGTCCTACCTTATAGCCAAGAAGAAGGAATGCTGCACAGAGAGGCCAAGAAGAATCTGAGCACAAAGGCCTTGCTGGGTTCTCCCCTGGGTCTATGACCATTAGCTTAGACCCTTTTGTCCAACTGCATTTCTCCATGGCTATTTGTTCTTCACTGAGCCTAAGCATAAAAATAACACAGCTCTCCCTGGTCTGCAGACCTTTTTTCTGAAGGCTCGTGTCACATAAAACTGCAATTAAGTACACTGTTTATGCTTTTCTCTAGCTAACCAGTCTCTGTTATAGAAGTATCCCTTATGATGGGGGAGGAGAGGCACCATACATTCTCCACCTCTACGGTACACATAATGTTAGTAGAAATGCTTTTAAGAGAGGCAAGGAAATGATTACCATAAAAGTCATGTTAACCTGGACGTAAGGAATGAAATGATGTGAAATACATTTGTCCATTTTTCCCTTTTTATCAACAGAGTTCCATGTTTACGTGTCACCCTGTAAGGCAGGGTGGGTTTGAGGAGGGTTCCCGGTGATCAGAGACCTCTTCTCACCCTGTCACCACACTGAGGAACAAGCTCCCCGATTGTTCACAGAGGAACTTCTGAGAGTGTGCACTGCTGTATATAGAGATGGTGAAGTAGGAACTTGTTTATATGGCAATGGGTATTTATATATATATATATTACACATGTAAAGAATATGTCTGGCATTGTAAATCACCTTGGTAGATGACAGAAAATCTTAGCTTAAAATGTTCTGAATTGAAGCACAAGCTGGAGTCATATGGCGCCCAGGCAAAAATTATCTGTCATATCAAGAATGATCCCTCAAGGCAGAGCTTCGTATAGTGCAGGTATGATGAGGGCCACAAAGCAGAGGAGAAGAGTGAGCGAGACACCTTGGACCAATAATCCAAACTGCTAACACTGCCTCATTGCGCTATCAACTCGACTGAACAGATAAAAACTACAAGCAACTGTCATTCTAACAAGGAATAAGTCAAAGGTGAATTTTCGTCTTTGTAGTCCTTCATGCAGTGTTCTTCTTGATGGTTATTTTGTGTGTCAACCTGACTGGGCCAGAGAATGCCCAGATATTTGGTCAAATGTTATTCTAGCTGTTTCTGTGCAGGCGTTTCGATGAGATGAGTATTTATAACAGCAGCTGAGAAAAGCAGGCTGCTTTTCTGATGTATGTGGGCCTCAGCCATCAGTCAAAGGCCTGAACTGGACAGAAAAGTTGACTTTTCCCTCAGTAAGAATGAATTCCTCCTGCCTGAGTGCCTTCAAACTCAAACAGCAGTTTGTCCTGCTTTTGAAGCCACAGTGAAATACTGCTGCTTCCTGGTCCCAAGCAAGCCAGCCTTTGGAATGGAACTGCACCACTGGTCCTCAGGCCTTTGAACTCAAACTGGAACTACACACGCCCCCATCTCTGTCAGGTCCGCACTTTATTGACTCACCCTATAGGTCTTGGGACTTCCAGCCTCCCATAATCAATGAGCCAGTTTCTCACAGTACCAGTAATGTGCCACATGACAACATTTAGGTCAGTGACAGACCACACTTATGGTGGTAATCCCAGAGAATTTTACCGCCTGGTGACATCACAGCCTTAGACATACGCTCTGTGGTTTTTGTGCAACAAAGAAATCATCGAATAACACATTCCTCAGAATGTATCCCATCACTAAGCAACCCATGACTGTCCTTATACCTATCTGTATCTGTCTTTGTCCCGTACACCCACATCCTGCTGGCCCTGTTCATCGGACAACCCTAACTACTGTACCCATCTTCTCCCTGTGTGCCACACTTGCCTAAGACCTGTCCTGCTTTCACTGCTGTTGTGCAAAATGACCACAGCAAGCTTTCTTCCTCTTTCTTCTCAATTGGCTAGGTCAAAAGAGAGGGAAAAGGAAGGGGAAAAAAAAAACCAATAAAGCCATTTATAGAAGCGCTGAGCCTTAGTCTCCTTGCTCTTCACTTCAGTCTACGCTCTACATCAGGGTGAAACAAATGGTCAGGGACAAAGTTAGAAAACCTTGACCCGGTGGGTTCAAAGTTCACTGAAACTCAAAACATATGCATATACATTTCTTTAACTACAAAGTATTCCACACCAAAGAATTTTTTTTCTAAAAAATTATAGATGTCACATAAATCCATTCCAAAATAAAAGCCATTCATATTATTCAATAAAAGTTTTCTTTGAAGAGCTTTATAAAACAGTGCATGCTTGAGATGTACATAGTCCTTAATCTCACACTCATTTCTCAGGATAATTGTAAAGTACTCTTGAGAAAAAAAAATCTATTTAGGTTAATTTTAGGGGCTCTCAGCATTTTGAGAGTAAAAATTAAAGGCCAAGAGCAAGACTGTAATTGCTTTTTAATAGTTCTCCTTCCTCATAGAAGTGACCTTTCTTATCAACTCAAAATTCTAGACCTTAGAGAAAGATCAAAGTGATGAATTTCCAATTTTAAATGTCAAATTCAGACTATTCCCTACAGATTTAGCTACCCAGGAGAGAAAAAATTTTAAAATACCTGAAATTCTTTCAATTGACGCTTGGATAGATCACGTGTAAAAATTATTTAGCCTTAACTACTTCAATGGCTTAAAGTAGGTTATGTCATACTCTGCTCGGTAAGGAAAAGTAATGAGAACCCTTTTAAAAAAGCAAAGTCCCATTTCCATAGTCGTGTGGGAGGAACGCACTACACATTCTATTCAGATGGCTCAGCAAAGGTGCAAAGTATGAATAAATGGCCTCTCTGTGTGAAAGGATTAAACAAATCACATGAGTTAATGAAAGCTAAAAAATCTAGCAAAAGCTTAAATGCCATTTGTTCAAGAATAAATTATACAAAAGCAGCTAACACTGTGACCCAAGGAGGTACATGGTCACCATGGCAAGCAGGCTGTCTTGTTCTGGATAGCGCCAGGCAGGACCCCAAGGAGGTAAAGTTTGATTCTGGATCTCGCGACCTTGCATTATGCTCAATGAAAGCTCTCAAAGCCACCAAGTCACCATAGGCTTCAGAGGAAATGAATTCCTGTACGCATGTATAATTTCCTGTCCCCCAAATTTAAACATAATCTGTTTTTCTTATACAAGGTTCCTCTCTCAGCAACTGAAAGTTTAAAGATGAGGATGAGAATTTAAAATAATTAATTCTTTTAGATTAATTACTAATTTATAACAGGTTTAAGTTTTAGTTTAGTACTTTTATGTTAAAAATAAGCGAATAAACTAAAGCTTTTCAAATTTAAGTCAGTGAGGAGGAAAAAAAAGATGATGACACTCAAAATTCCTTGGTCATACAGTTCACTGAAATCTTAAGGTTATGGAAGAAACCTTAAAAGTGAAGTATCTAAGATGAAAAGCTAATGTCAAATTCTAGGGGCTTGGAACATCCAAGTTGCATCTCAGGGTCTGTAAGACCACAACAGAACATGTAGGCCATGAGAATTTCCTCACCAGGGCTTTTTTTTTTTTTTTTAAGCCCCATTCTGTTTGTCTGCCATCATCTGTCACACAAAATACACTAGCCTTTAGAAATTTTTCCAAGAGAAACACTATCTTCCATACTTTTTACTGTCCTTCTAATGACACGATCCAAGCTCACATACAAGAAAAGGACACCACCAGCATAGCCAAGTTCTCAAACAGGAAGCAATGTCAAGTACCATCTTCCTGCTGGTGCTTACCGTATAGGGTTGGGAGGTGGAGGGGGAAGAGGTGGTGGAGGAGGAGGTGGAGGAGGTACTGAATTCTCAGACTGGTTCACTCGTTTCTGGAGCTCATCAACTGCACAGGGAGCAAGCATTCAGGAGAGAGAGGGGGAAAAAAAGCAACTCAACATCTTTTATCCATGTAAAAGAATAAAACATCACAATCTCTCAGAACCAAGACCTGTTTATGAGACCATTAAAAATTTCAATATGAAACCACAGACTTTTAAAACTTTTTATTTCTAGTTTGTCACTTAGGCAAGCAAGGCCTTCCATCTATTAAAATTAAATGTTACAATCTTTCTCCTGCGTATACAATTTTGGAAAAAGAAAAAAATGTTCAAGACAATGGCTAACGGGTGGGAAGTAAGGATTGAGTAGGTTGAAGAAATATTTGTAACAATGTAGTATACTACTCAAACACTAGGAGACTGTTAATAGTTGAATTTAAAAGTGTACGGACCAAGAGTTAATTTTAAAGATGACATTTAGTAAAGAACTTTAATAGTTGCATACTTTGCTCCTCCGCTTCATTTCCTTCTGTAATACTAGAGTTCTTGATCTTAACCAGGCTCAGATTCCTAAATGCCTGTGTCTCAGAAACTTTCTGCTCTTTTGAAGAGCACTCTGGAAATAACAAATTATTCATGCAATTCATTCAAATCCCTAATGAGACAGACACTTACTCAATACTAACCATGTGAAGGCACATAGTGCTGTTGGAGGCAAGCTACAGTTCCTGGTTTCAGGGAGCTCAATTTGAGGTTATATCACAGGACTGAGGGTACCTAGCATGCACAGTGCTCAGAGTTCAGTTCCCAGCACAAAAAATAAGTTAAGTTTAGTCTATCACAGAGGCTTACCCTGGAATCTGGGCTAATGGGTGACACGACCAGATGTATTCTAAAGTAGCTTCCTCAGCACATGACCAGCTTTTGCCTTCACCCTCAGCCCTGACACAAGGCAATGTGGGCTATGCTTAGCTTAACACCAAGAACATTCCAATTATTTCATGCATGTGCATCTATCTCTCCAAACCACTTCAGAAACCTGATGACAAAAAGCATGCTTTATTTTCCTATATTTCTTAGTGTAGCCTAGGTCTGAGCTGGGTACACACACAGCAAATTCTAAATAAATGCATTCAAAATTCAATCTCAAATATCTCTAGTGCCTACTCCCGCTCACCACAAGGGTGGCTCTGACTATAGGCTAATCTAATATTCATTAAAAGAAACGGAAAATTTCTTAATTTTGGATCAGTTTTCAAAAAATGAAATTGTAACCAATTTTCACTGTGAAAAAGCATTGGACACTTAAAAAAAAAAAAGCCTACATGGTTCCGCACAGATTTCAAAATTCTAGTATAAAATTAACCAAAATATCTGAAGTGAATTTTGAAGCTGTTATAAAGGGAACGTATCTGCCTCCTTAAATTACCTACCTTGGAACTGAGACTTATACTTATGCCTGTGTAGTAACCCAGCTCACACACACCTGGTAAGCCTTCCAGCCCTGAATGAATACATCCTTTAACTTAAGCAACCCCTGGTGTTTTAAAAGTCTTTCCTTTTAATATATATATATTGTTGCCCATTTCATTGTTAGGTGTGGCATAGAAAGTATTTCATGTGTATAATTAGACAGCAAAGATGAAGGGAGTATGAAAACCAAAAATGAAGGTATTATAAAAAAATTCTTTTTCAAAAAGCACTCTGAAGTGAACAAAATAAAACAGGCACTTAAAGAACATTCATCTCTGAAGCCTCTGAGAAAAGGTGAATTTTTTGTTTTTCAATGCTAATGGCATCTCCCTGTCCTAATCCTATACCTGAGGCTCAGAAAGGCTCTGTGTCCAAAAAAAAAGGTCTAAACATTTGTGAGTCATTTGATGACACAGGTTATTCTACCAAGTGGTGGTAGTTAGAAAGGAAGTAATTAAAAAAACCAATCTTGGTATTTTTTGATAGTATTCAGTACTGACTCTATACCATGCTTTGTCAATGAAGAGTAAGACATGGAATCTGACTTTTACCAGAATGCTTTAAATTTCTGGCCTTCTCTTCAGAATTCTGGTATTTCGATTCCAGCTCCTTCTTATCTTCCTCTAGAAGCTCCAGCTGCTGTTTGAGGTTATGGATCTCTTTGTGCAGTGCTTCATTTTCTAGTTGCTCCTCTAATTCTTTGACCTGTAAGTTTTAAACGAACTTTAGTGGTTCAGTAACTCTCCCTTCATCGGTCAACAGAAAGGGAAAAAGGATTTTCATTTGACTTTGCTCTTGACAGCAGAAATATTCTAACCCATCTTTAAATCACACAAATTCTAGATGCAGATACACTTGCAACCATTATCAATTCTTTGATTTAATATAAATTTACTGGAGCATTACATACATTAACTCAGGTCCTTGCACTTGCAAGGCAGGCAGCAGAACCACTGAGCTAACTCTCCAGCCCTACATACATTAATTTTTAAATGTGAGTTCAATAGTAAAATACTACCTAAAAGTTCATTTAAAACAGATTAATACTTTCATAACTCATTTTCAAGAGAAAGATTTAAGTAGTTAAAAAGACTCCCAACAGTCACAATTTGTAGTAAGTATCAAAATCCCTAAAAAGAAAAAGAAGTCAGGTATGGTGGTATGTGTCCACAGTCCCAGCTACTCAGGGGGCTAAAAAAATTTTAAAATTTTTTTAAAAGGAGGGAAAAGACCCTTGGAGATACATTAAAACCACTTTTAGTAATTTCTTTTCAAAAATATTCAGGAAATGTACAACTTTATTCATTAGAATCTTATTTATAACAGTGAAGGCCAAAAATAGCCTAAATGTCCACCAATATTATTGCTTTAATAAATGATAGCATGTACATTAAACAAAATACTACATAAACATCTGAAATCACATAGCTTTGTATTTGCTGAAATGTGAGGATATACAGTATTACCAACTGGAAAAAATGAGGTTATAAAATACTACGTATAATAAGATCCCATTTTTTTTTTAAGTGTAGGAAAGTCCTGAGTGGGTGGCCTGATACGATTCCATTTAAAGAAACAAAGAAAGTATATATGTATATATAGATTATTTATATAAAATTTAATTGTGCACCAAAGTAGGCAAAGTGCACCAAAGTTTCTTGATAATCTTAATTTTCTTTAAGTAAAAAATATTTTGTTTTGTTTTGTTTTTTGTTCTAGTACTGGGGATCACCTGCAAGGCAGGCAATGGAACTACTGAGCTAAATCCTTGGCCCTTTGTTTTGTTTTTTGAGATGGGTCGCTCTATTTAGTTCAGGATGGCCTTGAACTCAATGCATCAGCCAGGCTGGCCTTGAAGTCAGTCATCCTCCTGCCTCAGCCTTCCGAGTACTGGGATTACAGGTGTGTACCACCATGCTCAGCAAGTAAAACTTTTTTTTTGAGACAGGGTTTCATTGTGTAGTAGAAACTGACCTGGAACTCACTATGTAGCCCAGGCTGGTCTTGAACTCACAGTGATCCTCCTGCCTCACCTCCTGAGTGCTGAGATTACAGGCGTGCACCACCACACCCGACTAGTAAAAGGTATTTTAAGCCATAGCATAGTACAACTGTTTAAGAAGTAGTTACTGCTGTAATTTCATTTATACTTTTTGTCTAATCTTCACTACCTCTCTGCCTTCCCCATCCAGGCGTAAAGACAACTTAATCTTTTAGTGCAGTTCAAGCAGAAGGTTCTACGTATGTATTATTTACTAGGTGAGTTAACTGTGGGGGCTGGAGATTTTAGCTAAAAAAAAAAGTGATGAGTTAACTGTACATAGTTGGACTTTCCAGAACCAAAAGTTAAACTCTAGCATAAGCTGAAAAGAAGCAATTCTTTTTTTTTTTCAGCTTTAATTGAGTTTATTGGTACATTTTAGGGATACAGTACAGTTACATTCATTGTTGGGATCCTGCACCTCTACATGACAGGTCTTGGTTCTCATTTTTTCCTCTTGTCCCTGCCCTCCCTTCACCCCCTCCTCCCCTCCCCATTTACAAACTCTTTATTTCCATCTTTTCATTATCTCACATTTTTTTCTTTTCCCTTATTACCCTTCCCCCTGCCCGCCCCACCTTCCCTACACCTTTAGCTCCTTTCTTCCCATTTCACAATGTCAGTAATCTTATTAGGATCTTATGTATTATTGCAGTTTATTCACACCAGAGAAACTATTCAGTATTTACACGTGTGACTTATTTATTTCACTTAGGACTATATCTTCAATATAGCAGCACAGTATTTAATAGCTAAAACTTGGAAACAACCCATTTGCCCCTCAGTTGGAAACTGGATAGAAGATGTGGTTTCACACCAGAGAAACTATTCAGTATTTACACGTGTGACTTATTTATTTCACTTAGGACTATATCTTCAATATAGCAGCACAGTATTTAATAGCTAAAACTTGGAAACAACCCATTTGCCCCTCAGTTGGAAACTGGATAAAGAAGATGTGGTTTTTCTATAAAATGGAATATTACTCAGCCATAAAGAACAAGAAAATAGATTCATTCATAGGAAAATGGATACATATTGAAGAAGCAATTCTTTTCTCTTTATTTGAAAAATTAATTCCTGCATGCAAAGACAGGAAAAATGAACAATTGCTTCCCCCTGCCTTGTTCCCTAGTCCTCTTTTCCTGTGTCAATCACTGTTACCACCTACTTATCCAGAAGTTCTCTGTGCAGATGTCAGTGTTTTCTTACTGAGGAAACAAAACAGCAGCTCAGACTCACCACCAACTTTGTAAAAACTTCAGAACTGCCAACATCACTGCTCAGAGACACTGCCAGCTAACAGCCTTTCCTCACCAGGGAGTCCACTGTCAGCAGTATAAATATGGACGTGATTTTCCCTGAGTGGCCCCTTTCATTTGCAAGTCTTCTTTCCACCTCTCCCCTCTTCTGTCCCTCCTGCCGCTCTGACCTGCCTCTGTGAGCACCCTCTCCACCTAGCACAGAGCTGGCCCGTGTCCACTGGTAAGAGCCCCGCTGCTGTACACTGAAATAACCACGTAGGGAGCATGTGAAGAAACACAGTTGCATAAGTCTGCACAATCAGAAATTTTCTCTAAGAAAACAATTACTACTGACATTGACTTTTCTTTCTCTTCCACTTTGAATAGGACTTAGGTCCTCTAAGCTAGGTGAGAATATTACACCTTCTTCATGTTGGAGTCTCTAAAAAAAAAATCACAGTTTCTCCCAAAACACATTTCTAGACTATGTATTACTAGAGCTATTTTGAGTCATCTCTTTCTGTTTGCTTCACGATATTTCTTCAATGATCAGTTTCAAGATCACTATAGAGTAAGTGTACAACAGTGTGCTATAAATTTTAGTTGGGCAGGAACTCTCATCTGATAGTTATTTTTTTCTAAAAAGTGACTGGAAGTACTTCATAATCAACATGAAAGACGGAACTATACAATACTGTATCAACTCTTTTTTCTTTGAATTGTGTGTATAAAATCCCAGAATAACATGTTACCTTTTGCTGATGCTGAATTTTCTCTTCTTCAAGTTGTTGGATGAGTTTTGCATTTTCATCTAAAGCTTTCAAAAGCTGCTGGTCAGGGACAGTGCTCTGTAGCAGAAGGTGGCTTTGTCTCTTTAGCTTGTTTTGTTCTATGAACATCTGCAATGGTTAAATCGCAAAAAACATACATCAATCTCCCACATATCTCCTCAACTGCAATTTGAGCAAAAGGAAAGTAGGCAGAGTTTTTAAGATATCAAAGGAAAGTTTTTTTTTTTGTTTTTTTTTTGGTGGCGGTCACCAGGGATCAAACTCAGGACCTTGCACTTGTGAGGCAGGTGTTGGTACCACTGAGCTAAATCCCTGGCCCTCAAAGGAAAGTTTTGAATTGTAAATAGTTTGAAGAGTAGTCATTGCTATTATTTCATTCCTAACTTTATATAATCTTCAAGTACCTTTATTCCTGGCCCAAACAAGGTATGTATGTGATAATTTAATCCCATTCTTCAATTTAAAATATCTTATTATTGCTATAAAATACATTGATACTAACAGTAGTAGCTAATATGTATCAAGAATTTATTTTATGCCAGATATTCTACTCATATTTTATATGCCTTATTTATTTATTTATTTATTTTTGGTACCGGGGATTGAACTCAGGTCCTTGCACTTGCAAGCCAGGCCACCAAACCGCGGAGCTAAATCCCCGGCTATATGCCTTATTTTAATCTGTACCTAAATCTTGTGAGTTCAATACTTCTATGAAAAGGTGACATTCATTAAATAATGATACAGGTAGTAGTAATCATTTTACATTCATTACATCTTTGGATCCTCAGAACAACATTGTCAAGTAGATACTCTTATCATCCCATTTTGCTGGGAAGACAACTGAAGCTCAGAATGGTTAAGCAACTTTCCCAAGGCCATACATGGGCAGCAAAGCTAGGATTTAAACCCACAGCTGTCTTATCTACAAGCCCAGATAACTTCATCAGACTAATTTCTACTATTTACTAGACTTAATGTTCTTTCATACCAGTTTTCCCACGGTGATGAAAGCACTTAATAATAGGAAGGTAAGGGAAAGAAGGGAGATAGTATACTCAGATTTATTGAGCGCTGATTGAACAATTGACATATATTATTCATCTCAATCTCACAATCTCACATGACTGATTGGAAACAACATTACTTTCTATTCAACTGTTCTCTCCCTTAGTCATACTGAAATTGGCTAGTGGCTGATTCCAAGCACAAAATGTTCTTGCAAACTCTGAAATGATTTACAAACTCTGAATCTCTCAATTCATATTTTTAGACTCTTAACAGCATTTAAAAATGTACACTGTAGCTTAACGGTGAGACCTGTAGTAGACTTTCTGCAGAGTACTATGTGTACAACCTAATTCATCCTATTCCAAAAAGCCAGCAAATAAAACTCAAGACAAAAAAATAAAATTATCTTCTATCAACCCTCATATGGGAAGGCTATGGCTTTAATGATTTAGATAATCCTTAAACTTAATCCTTGGTCAGTATTGATTTCCAAATCAAAATCAAGTTCTCAATATAATATATGAAAATGCTCACATTTATTTCGCAGTATGTTTTCCTATGAGGAAAAAAAATTAAAAGCAGCTTTTATTCTTTTGCCCATGCATTGATTTGTGAAAAAAATTATTAAATTACAACATTGTTTTTCTACAAAACTAAAACACTGCCAAGTCAAACAGGAAAATAAATAAGCTAAACATGAAATCCATATTCTTCTTCCATCTGACTCCCTGCCTCTGTAGCAAAAAGAAGCATCAACGCGCCAAGCATACTGTGTGCATGTCTTAGGCTGAGAAGGGGCCCAGAGGCTCCAAAGTATCCTGAACTTAGACCAATGGTAACTGAAATTAATGATTTTGGTTACCTTTTGTTTTGTTTTGTTTTATTTTCTAGTACGGGGAAATTGAACGTAAGGCCTTCACACTAAGCTGCATCCCCAGCCCTTGTTATCTTGAGACAGGGTCTCACCAAGTCACTTAATTGCCTAGGCTGGGCTTGAACTTGCGATCCTCTTAATTCAGCTTCCTAGAGTGCTAGGACTACGGGAATGCGTGACCATGCCTGAGGTCCCTTGCCTGAGGCACCTTAGAAAGTACCTCAAGGAGCTGGTGGGAAAGGTCTGCAAACTGCAGCCAAGGCAGGCCCCAGGGGTTTCCTTTACCAAGTGTGCTCTGGAATAGGGCCATAGAGCAACTGCTGCAGGGTTGCTAGCACAGCCATTGCTTGATCTCC
This sequence comes from Fukomys damarensis, assembly GCF_012274545.1. Classification (NCBI taxonomy): domain Eukaryota; kingdom Metazoa; phylum Chordata; class Mammalia; order Rodentia; family Bathyergidae; genus Fukomys; species Fukomys damarensis. Next base: position 20,382,484 of record NW_022900920.1, on the reverse strand, counting down.
TTCAAGGCACAGATGCAGCCCAATCCCTCCAGGCCTCTGTCTTTGGATCTCTGTATTCCACGCGGCACTCTGGAAAACTTGTTCAATATTATACCACCTCCACCTGCACCCCACCACCACCCTGCCATATTATTTCAGAGAAAAAAGATTAAAGACATATGACATCAGGTCTTGAGAATGGTAATACTGTGAATTTCTTTCGTAAAATCCCTGAACAGTGAGTGATGTTAAAGGGGAAGATGTATACAGAAGAAAATTTTCTTTAAATAACAGGGGTTATCTGAAAAAAGTACTCATCAAATTACCTTCTCTAGATCCTAAAAGGGTAAAAGAAAACTCTCTAACTTCTAAAGTTATCTCAAGAACACCAAAATACTGATGAATTTGGGTTTTAAGTATGGTAAAAACTCACTGGCTAAAAAAATAAATTAGTCTCTTATCAGATTAATAGTGAAACAGGTATCAGATTTCTGAGAAATTTTATATATATATATCTTCAAAGAGTAACAATGAGAAAAAATCTTTTATTGTTCATATATCATTCTTTTCAAAATAACACTCCAATGTGAGTTATCAGAAAGAAAAGAAATGATGATGTAATAGTTTCATGGGTTATTAGGAATACATGTTGAACGGGGTATCTATATCGTGAAAAAAACAAAAACTACACTGAATAGTGAGAAAAAATACATTAAAAAGTTTAAGAAAAGCTTATTAGTAATTCTGAATATGTGGATGAGATTCCTAAAACAAAACAGTTATGAAGATAACTGTTTCCTTAAGGGATGAATTGGGTTTTTTGGTTCTGTTTCTTTAAATGAACTAACATGAATTTCAATTTTTACTTTACACATTTGAGAATTATTTGCATTTTTACGTATCTCTACTCCTTTTACAATTAAAAATATTAATTTTTAAAATAGCTTCCAGGGCTCTAGACTGTAAGCTCAAAAAGGGAAGGGCCCATTGCTGCTTCCATCAGCATTCGACTGTGCCAAGTTGGCACATCAGCGGTGTCTGACACATCGCATCTGCTGCACACTGAGGGCTGCGACACAGTGGGGCCCTCGCGGGGAACTCTAAGTCACGTGACTTTAAGCAGCCGTTACCCGTTGAAAACCACAGAATCAGCAAACTATGTAAAAGGGAAAAATCTAGCCTAAAACTAGATGTTGTGAAATGATGGAGCACCACTGCAAACATCTGTGCTACCAGTCACAAAGCACTACTGCCCTTGCTCTCCCTCCCTGGATGTTCCGGGTTAGCACGGCCTCACCCTTGTGCCAAACTCACAAGGCTTGCGGCCCTACGAGGTGAATAGCACAGTAAATCATTCCCTTTCAGAACACTTACTGTAAACTCGCTCCTCTCATCTATCTTCTCTGCGGCTGCATGGCCTTCAAGTTTTTGAGCTGCTTTGTTTTCTACACCATTATGACAACAACATATAGAAACTTGAAAATGTCCAGAGATAAGACTCTGGTATTTGGGTCAAACTCAACCAACCTTTTCAGTTTTGCAATGGTGGCATTTTCACATTATTTCTATGTTCCCCCTCCCTAACGGTGTAGCTGCATTACTTATACTGCAGCTTTTCCCAGAGGGCTGCGGCACACTTCAGTTCTCTCTTCTTTCTTACAAGTAATAAGAGAACAGGCTTCACTCACCTTTCATTAAACACTCTGAATAAAGTGAATCATAATGTTTCAAATCAGATATACTTAGACTAAACCTTTCTGTAGAGTTCATTGCTAACACAGCTATACTCAAGGCCCCCTCTATACACACAAAACCATGATCTTTTTTTTTGGGGGGGGGGTTCCAGGCATTGAACTCGGGACCTTGTGTTTGTGAGGCAGGCAGCAGAACCACTGAGCTAAATCTCCAGCCCCTACAAAACAATAATCTGATTTTCAGATATTCTCATGATATCATGTCTTTCTTCTACACCTTGGATCCCTCTCCTCAGGACCATTTTAAATGTCCTTAACTACTTCCTTCAACCCATACTTTGCACACAGATTCAAAACATTTACACAGGATGGAAGTCTCCTGCAGAGAGCACCACACCTCAAGTTCTGCCAACTGGTGACTTGTCATTGCCCTTGGAAACCAATGCCAGAGCCATGACACCCAACACTACATGTCAACAAGGTTAGGCGGAACTGGAGAAGCTCAATGCCTATCTCCGACGTGAGAGGAGAATCATTACAGTGGTGAGAGGCTGCAATGGGTGCACAATGCGACGTGCTCCGCAGGCAGCGGAATAATCGGCTGCCGACGAGCACCAGACAATGGCCGAGGAGAAAGCCCGGTACACAGTGCGGTTATCCGAGGTGACACATGGAGATGCAGCCAGATCTGTAAAGGCTGTGAAATGCATGCAAAGAGTGCACGTTGGGCCGGGGATTTAGCTCAGCGGTTAGGTGGGATGCCTTGCAAGCGCAAGGACCCGAGTTCAATCCCCGGTACCAAAAAAAAAAAAAAAAAGCGTGCACACGAGCCTAACTCTCCATGGCGAGGTATGTGCAATTCCTTCCCTCTGCAGGGCATTTTTATGGTTTACAAAATACTTTAAAAACATCTATGTGGTGTGATTCTAAAATCTACCTGACACAGTTTGTAGTGGCATCTGTTTAAAGATGAAGAAAGTGTAATCTCAAGAGGCTAAGGGCGGCTCAGAGGAGAAAGGACTGTATCTCACATGGCCAGAATCTGAACCCAGATCCTCACTATCAACTCTAGTGAACTTGTCAACTTGATACTGTTCTGCAGCTGCCTCCCAACCTAGGTTTTGTTTGTGTGTTTATTTGTTTTTCAGTACTGGGGATTAAGATTAAACCCAAGGTCTCATACATGCTACACAAGAACTCCACCACTGAACTATTTCCCCAAGCCTTTTTATTTTTATTTTTTAATTCTGTGACGAGATCTCACTAAGTCGCCCAAATTGGCCTTGAACTCACAATCCTCCTGGTTTAGCCTCCCAAGTGAGAGCCAGCTGAGCCTGAATTCAAACACAGTAATTTTGCATATCTATGGCTGTACTGTGTGAATAATTGAGGGCCACAGATTTAGCTCAGTGGTGCCACTGACTGCCTCACAAAGACGGGGTCATGAATGACTCCCG
>NW_022900920.1:20348701-20379311 GCF_012274545.1 Fukomys damarensis | reverse complement strand
AAAAAAAAAAAAAAAAAAAGATATATATTGTAATACATAGTGACCAAATTGGGGTAGTTAGCATGTCTGTCTCCTTAAATATTTACCATTTCTTTGTGCTGGGAACCTTTACATTCCTCTCTTCTAGTTCTTTGTAAAATATATAATAAATTGTTGTAAACTACAGTCATCTTGCTGTGCTATAGAACACTAGTATTTATTCCTCCTGACTGAATTTTTCAATTGTCATTTGCAACATGTGTTAAGAAACAAAAATTAAAAACCAGGTATCTCGCCCGACCCACCTCTTGTGCAAACGACTCTGCCTTCTTTCGAAGGTCCTTCTCCAGCTCCAGGCTTACTTGCATCTCCTCATATTCCTCTACCGCCAACATGGACACTTAAGAAGAAGATAAGAAAAAGAGGTAATGTGCCACACAAAGGATGGGGAAGATGGACAGAGGACAGTACGAAAAAGCGTCTTCACACAGGCACACAAGCTCCCTTGCCCATTCCTAGTATGCACATAAACCGATACAGCATTTTTAGAGGGCAGATTGGGAGTACAAGTCAAGAGCTGACAACTATTCGCATCCTTTGACTCAAATCAATCTTCTTCTAGGAATGCATACCCAGAAAAAATAAATCATGGCTGCAGATAGAAAACTGGTCGTAAGGGTGCTCTCAGCCATCACTGCTGAAACACTGAAATTACCTAATGTTGAAGGATCAGTAAACTGTACTACAAGAAATATTATTCTGCCATCAAAATGATATTGTAAAAGCACACTTAGTGAATAGAAAAAGCTTTGTGGCATATTTTTTTAAACATAAATGGGCTGTAAAAATCCACGCAAAATGATTCGTTTAAAAAAACCCACAGATAAAGCACATCAGTGGCATTTCACAGGACAGGAAGTATATGGAAGGTCAAAACATGTCAAAAGATAGCCGTCTTCATTGGGAATTAGGGAATGTGAGTAAAAATACCTTTTTATATCCATCAAAGAAGAAATTGGTTAAAAAAATAAAAGACATGGTTATATTAAGTTTGGAGAGTATGCAGAATGTCGGGAACAAATATACTGTTCATTATAAACAGATGGATTGATATGCTAAGTAATTTATATAGTGAAACTGAAGATAAAACATTGCAGTTGGTACCTGTATTGAAACTCTTGGACATACACCAGGAATTTTCATGACACATGACTTAGAATAGCAAAAAGCTGGAAATAACTCAAATATCTAACAAGGGGATATTGGATAAACAAACCTGGGTAAAGTCGTCTGATGGAATGTAACATATTAGTGAAAATATGTATCCTACCACCATGCCCTTCAACACAGAAGAATCTCACAAAAACGAAAATTCACAGAGGTTATACAAAATTATTCCACTTAGATCAAGTCCCAAAACATGCGTGATTAAACAATGTGATGTTAAGGATATATATGTATTTGGGAAAACTATAAAGGAAATGGTAAAACTTTAAAGAATAGAGAGGGATATTCATGGATTTGTAAGACACCATTGGATTCTTTTACTGTGTTGTCTTTCATATACATTATAAACACATGTGCTAAAAATTTAACATACATATGTATATATCGTTAGTTGGTAGAATATGCACTAGAATGTTAATGGTAGTCATCTCTGAATTTAAAGATTAAGATTTTCATTTCCTATATGAATTTAAAATTTCCAACAAAAAGTATAAAATCTAATAATACACATTTGTAAACACACACACACACACACACACACACACACACACACATATACTATTTTCAAGTGTTCTCATGTTTACAAAGGGGAGAAAGAGACTTAGATCCATTCAGGCCCAGAGGAAGAGCTTTGTACTAAATTACTATGGGACAAAAACCTTCAAGGTCCTGTCAAATAAAATCCCTTGCTACTTCCGACATTCAGTGGCTACTCTGTCACAGAGTGATGCAGACGGGACAGAAGAGTGAAGATGCTATTAGAAATTAAGCACAACACAGGAAGCAGAACATTATGCATCTGCTGTGGTGCGGCTCCTCTGTCCTCTGCTGAGTCATACCAATGCATCTCTCAAAAGGCCCCCTTAATGGCTGCTTTCACCACCGTTCCTCCAGAGCACTTCAATCCTAACTGACTAAGGACTGGTTTGCTGTGTAATGACATAGAATTTCAAACTCTGTACTCTGTAAATCTACTGCCTCCTCAGACGAAAGACGAATAGTCTTACTCAAGTAAAGTAATGTAAGTGGTGGTTTGTGTTGTGAATTATAGGTCCCTGAGAGCTAAATGATTTTTAAACGTATTTAAAAGAGATTTCATGAAGCAAACAAAGACAACTAGTACTACCTGAAACCCTGGGAAAGATAATTGACTTTCTTTTCTATGTCCAGAACACTGTAATGAAAAGTGAATTTTCCCATGTCCAGGTCCTTTTGACTTGCAATTCTGAAAGAAATCAGGTTGGATCTCCCAGTATATTTGTTTATCTACCTGCTCTCTTCCTGGATAGGAGGCTCCGTGAAGGCAAGAGCCATGTGATCCATCTCTGAAGAACCCTGTTTCTAGCACAGGGCCTCCAGACTGCAAATTCTTCATTACAATTTTCTCTATGAACCAAATCAAACCTGAAGAAAAGCTGCAGTCTGATGCAACTCCTACAGTAACAAAGGACAATGCAATGATTGAGAGCTACCACCAATGACAATGTGGAAAGCCCTGGGTGTGAAAGATTTCCTGTTAGTGTCATAGCTTTTGAGCTAGGAAAACAAGTGGCTGAGAGAAAAAGAGAGAAAAAGTATATTAAATCTCTGCTATGGGTTGGATGTGGTCTGTTCCACCAAAAGTATATGTGTTGAAAGCTTGGTCCCAATGTGGTGGTATTAAAAAGTGGTGGTGGAACTTACAGATTAATGCTGGTCTTAGAGAATAGGCTGGTTCTCACCAGAGTGGGTTGTTATTAAAAGACCAGGGCTGGCTCTTCCTTGGGCTCTGACTTCCCATCTTGCTTTGTGATCTCTCCCTTTCAATCTGTATTCCACCATCATGCCACCTACTAGGCTGGGACCCAGCCAAAGGGATCCTCACCAGAGTGAACATTTGCTGGGACAACCCTCTTGCAGTTCTGAAACTGGGAGCTAAATAAACCTTTTTTCTTTAGCAAGTACCTAGACTTTGATGTTTTGTTAAAGCAACAGAAAAAGACCAATACAGTCTCTGCCCTTAGGATTACTTTCCAGCATTACTTCCTAAACTGACATATAAGAAGCAGCCCCCAGAAAACCTGCTGTTGTGTTTTACAATAAGAATGATAAGGTTACTGGTTTGTTTGTTTTTTTTTTTTTTTTTTTTTTTTTTTTTTTTTTTTTTGGTACTGGCGATCGAACTCAGGTCCTTGCGCTTGTGAAGCAGCTGCCGCAACTACTGAGCTAAATCCCCAGCCCGAGAAGGTTACTGTTAACTGAGTCACAGTTTTCTTTGGAAGTAACTGTTGGAGACATTTCCTTCTCACCTTGAGACCAAGGCTGATTTTTCTGATCATTACATTTGTGCTTACGTAACTGATGTAAATGCTCACTGAATTTCTCATTGTATCAGCTGCTAGAGCACTCACAAGCAGATTTCTGGAGTATGCAAGACTTCAGAGCAAGTACTATGCACCTGTACATCAATTTGTATTTTCACTTTACTTGGTCCAATTTTTCACATCCTCAATTTAAAATGTTCCTATCGTGTTGCATATTTAGGTAGATATCCCAATCCCATCTGGATTGAGATTTATTAAATAACCTATCAAATACATAAATGCAGAGGGGATAGCCAAGATGATCATGGTCTCAGAATATATGTAGGACAGAAGTAGTATTTATGTTTGAACTTTTAAAATGAGGGGTTCCAAGTTCCTCAGGTGAAAATGCTTTTAAATATCCCTAGTGGTAAAATAGTAGGAACAAGAGATTTACTGCTAGAAAAACATAATCTAGACAATTTTGGCCACAAGAATCTTTAAACACCAAAATGACACCAAATACATAAAAACAAAAAACAAATTACATAAGTAAATCACATAAAAAGACCAGAAAGACATACCTCGGTTGCATTTTTCTAAGACTTTTCTCTGTTCAAGAATTTCCGCGTGTAAAACAGCCTTTTCTTGTTTAACTTTATTCACCTAAAAATGTAAGGTTTTTAGAGGAGAAAACACCCAAAACTGTAAGACAAGGTGTATGGCAGTGTGTGATTCCAAAGGGCTGCTTGGTGTGCAACATGAATCTACCGCGTAAGGCAGAAACTGCTTCCCTGTGCTGACCTCTTAAGCATTCTCATTAGGTGCAAGCTCAATGCACATCTTATTCATGTGTCGGCAGTGGTGTTGGTCCCTGAACACAACAGCATTCTAGCCATCCTGTGTCAAAGATTCATTTTTTTTTAATACAAAAATCCAACCATAGATGAAATCATTTAGTCAGAGATCCAACGCTAAAGTTGGGGATTCATTTTGAACTTCGATGGCTTTTGGCCTAAGCAAGCACACGCCAACTTCTAAAACTTAAAAAAAAAAAAAAAAAGTACTTTAAACTTTGATTGCTTTTACATTTAGCTTAAATAAAATACATGAAAGTATTCTTCCAAAATATAAATTTCTGAAATAGCCTTTGAAATCAATCACTAGGAGAATACTATTAGAACATTTTAAAAATAAGACTATAAAGCTACACAGATCAAGGTGGATAAATCTCAAATACATTATGTCAAATTACAAAGAAGGTACATTTAGAGTCTAAAAACATTCAGAATACTATATATTGTATTAAATGTGGAAATTTACAATTTTGAATAATAAACACCAAGTTCTAAATAATGCTTATTTGGGGGAACTTGTTGGGGGGCAGAGAATGAGCAGAATCCAGCTGGAGAGAGGTATGTCAAGGTTTTATTAAGTATGCTAATGGCTTGTGTATTAAGCTGAGCTGTAGGTATATAAATGTTCGTTATTTTGTTCTTTATACCTTTTCAGATCTAAAAAGGTATTATATTGCAATAATAAAAGTAATCTCAGGACTGCCTTCCAATAATCTCTAAGAGGGAGAGGAGAGAAGAGTCAGTAAGTTACCATCACTGAGGAATAAATGGCATCAGGATGTGTGTTCTGCCCCTCTTAAGGTCATACTCAAGAAACAAGACAACATTCCTGAAGGAGCCATCAGCACCTCTAGACCGTCTGTGAACTGCTTTCTCTTTTTTGTATCTATCTTTGTTTCTAGTTTACATAACTGATATACAGTGTTCAACAGTAGAGTCCCTTCCAAAGTATCATCATCTTTCTTCCCATTTATTATGTTGTTTTGCAGCTGGGGCTGGGCGGTTGGTAGGCACTGCTTTCCATCCTTTTTTACCTTCTACCCTTCAAGGAGCTGACAATCCATGGAAGGAAATGGAGGTGCTCACGGTGGGATCAGTACCTTCCATACTTTTGTCACCAAGGAGCTACAGAACATCACTTGGGAATTCTGGGCTACCAAGTCTAACAAGCACAGATACAAGTTCAGTTAAGATTGCAAAGGCAAATAAAAGGCAATTGTGTGGCCCTGTTCTTAAAAACAGTCCAAGAGGAAAAAGGGGAAACTCCAAATTCCTGCTGGAACCCAGTCTACCACCTAACAGATGTGGCAGGGACACAGAGGAACAGCCCTTCCCCAGAGCCAGACATCCACTGGGGGAGCAAAATAGTCTCCTTCTTCACCAGAAGCACTGAACTGTATAATTTAAAGCAGCAGCTACCGTTCTACAAATCTGCATCCTATAGGAAAAAAATGGACGACAAGGGAATGTGTCAATGTATTTTAGTGTTTCATTTACTAAGCTAAGTAGTGGGCGTGAATGTTCGTAATCTTTATTTTCTACACCAGTGACAGTGAACTTTTTAGAGCTTTCAATGATGCAAACAATCCAGTGCAGCACAAGTGCTGTAGATTCGCCACCACTGTGCTACACCGTTCTGTGTATCCGAAGTAGCGGAGAGGAGAGAATATTAAAATTGGTACATGGTCCTCACATCAAAAATTAACCTCCAATAGCAAGTTCTGAACTTTGCCAGCCCCTAAGCTGGCTTTGAGATCAAAATCATTAAAGGCTTTGCCTTTCTGGCCGAAGTACGTACTTCCTCAATGATTTCCACAAGTTTGCTCTTGAGATTTTCCAGCTCAATGGCTAATGCCTTCTTCTCCTCCTGAACAGATACGATTTGATCCCGAAGTTCTGCATTTTTTCAAGAAAAGTAAAAAAATAAATAGAAATGAGCTCATTTTGAATAGGAAAAAAAATCAATCTGCCCAAAAGAATTGAAAATGCCAGCCCATGCGTAGCTTATGGTCAGGGTTGCTTAACAGAAAAACAATGAAGGACTGAGGGACAACAGGAACCTCACTTGTGTGCCACCTACCCTATGGAGTTGTGGTTATAAATAATTTTATACCAGGCAATCTCACCATGTTAAATGAACCAGATTGAATTTGCTTTGCAATCTATCAAACCCATATTCTAGAAAACTACCTGGCATTTGAGAAGTAAAACTGTTAAGCTTTCAGTAAAACAAATTAAGGCATTGTACTAATTTCTTTTTTATTTCATAATGGCCATGGGCTCTTGTCACAATACAATATAAACAAACAATGGGCAGTTAATAATTTGGAGATTTTGACTTGAAGAAAAAATCCCGAATTGCTGCCAATTTATAGCCCTTAAATATTATTTGAACTGACTCAAAAATATAAAGAAGGGTTAATTCCAGTAATTTTCTCTCCAGAGTTGTGGGTATTTTGTTTCTTAATTTATTTCTATTTTTATTATTGGAAAATTTAATGAAAAATGTGTTGCTAGAATGAAAATATTAGCAACAACTATAAATACAAAAGGTTCTGGTGTTAAAGTTACCTCTGTCACTCAAATGTTTAAAAATAAACATGAATTGCCATGGACTACTTAAATTTATACCTAGGCCCACTGTTTTTTCACTTCATTTTAAACTGCTTTTAATTTCCTACCTTTCTCCAGGGCAGTAAGTAACCTGCTATGTGGTTATTTATAAATTGAATTAAACTTTTTTACATGAACCCAGCTTGAAGAAGTTCTCAAAGACTTAGTTTTAAAACACTTTCTCCACTGGCTCACTAATTCCAAAAGGAAGAACATGAGACCATATTGTTCAAGACCTGACAAAAGGAAGAATAATGAACAAAAGGAAATCCCTCAAACTTCCTCTCCCTCCCAACCAGCATAAATTCTATTTTGTCTTGGTTTAAGGAATTGAAGAGCTGCATAAAGTTGAGTAACAGCCTTTTGTTATACTATCAGCTAAAATTTTATGTACCAACTAAACTAATAAGTACTACTTCTGAATGAGTACTAAGTCAAAAATGTTCCAAGTTATGGAGCCAAAAACCTCTTTAACATAAGCAATGTACATATGTGTACATAAATAAAATCAATGTGCACTGAACAGATGTGTCAGATAATCTTGCCCTACACTGCTACTTGTCTGCCAACACAGTTGTTAAATACAGAATACTGTTTGCAGTCCTACTCTTGGAAGGCAGATCTTCCCTCCAAAGATTTCAATGGAGAACCAAACAAAAAGGGGTATTGGCTACACACACACACACACACACACACACACACACACACACACTTTGGTACTGAGGACTGAACCCAGGGAGTCACACAGGCTAAATTTACACCATGCCACTGAGCACCCCCAGACAACTATGTTGTTAGCAATTTTTTCTTTTAACGAAACTATCTTGACACATGATCCATATTCTTAAGGTTATGGTCCAACTGACTGCTTCTGTTGAGACAACACTTTCAAAAATGTCTAATTCCAAACAAGAAAGCAACTCACAAAGAACAAGTGCTATAAAGCTGAGTGAGGTGGCGTACGCCTGTAATCCCAGCACTCGGAAGACTGAGGCAAGAGGATTGCTGTGAGTTCGAGACCAGCCTGGGCTACATAGTGAGTTCCAGGTCAGTCTCAACTACATAGTGAGACCCTGTCTCATTTTTAAAAAGAAAGAACAAGTGCTACGGCCTTGATTCTTACCCATGCTCCCACCAGGATAATTAAATCAGAACCTTTTGAAGGTAGCACCCATCTTTTTAAAAGTTCTCACATCATCCTGATGTAAGCCAAGGCTGTGCAGCCATGGTTGACAAGACATGTCCTAAAAGGAGTAAAACCCATGCTCAAAAATTGATCCACAAGTCTCACCTTTGATCTGCTTCTGACACTGCACTGAGATACAAGTCTCAGCAGCACTGTCTGTGCCTGTGGTGGCATCTTCATCATCAATGTTTATCTCCTCTGTTATGACATCTGGTCCCAGCTTGGCCATGTATAACATGCTGATTCTCTTCAGTGTTTTATTTTCTTTATTTAGCTAAGACAAAATATAAAAACGATTATTTTAACAGCAGTTAAATGAGTATCTTGGATTTTTAAACAATAGACAAATTAAATGTATTTTTGTCTTACAAATTCATCAACATTCACAGCGGGGCATAACAATTATCAGATTCATTAAACAAGGTTTTATTTGCAACCTTTAATATTAAATGCATAACTTTATGTAATACCTGATACCTGGATAACAGCCAGCAGCAAGGAGACATGGTAGTTATAACTGGTAAGAAATGTAAGGAATTGAGAAAAAACCACCCCAGTATTTCTAGTTACTAGTAATCTTAATAAAGGCCTTTATTTGAAGCTTATGCTCAGTTTGATGCTATACCAAGAATACTTCTTAAATGTCTGCCTGCCAAGCATGCCTCCCTTCTGGACATTATTACTCTTCTTCATTGTGTGTCTGATTTCTATAGGAAGAGCACCATCCTTCCAAGCATGCCCTATTACCATTGGTCACAGTTAATAGGGCCAGAGATTAGACACATGACCCAGGCTTGGTCAATCAGATCTCTTCTCTAGAAATTCAGAGGTTAGACCAAAGACAGGAGTTCCTCTGTGTCCAGATATACAGAAGATGCTGGCAACCACACTCCATTACTAACTTGACAAAGAGAAGAAGGTAATCTATAGTGAAGCAAAAAATGAAGCCAATATTCAGAGAGGCAGGAAAAAGAAAATGAAGACAGGGGGATAACAGCACGCATCACCTGCATGGAGAGCCCAACATCTTTTCTTGCTTGAGCCAGTTCAAGAGTCCTAATAGTGCACAACAGAAGAAAGTTCAAGATCTATTCATATTGTCTGTGCAAAAGCATTCTAATTCATAGCAGCCAAAAGGAATCCTAATCTGTTAATGTATTTGTTATTCTGTGATGTAAAAAGTGGGTATTTAGCTTTAGTTACTCAACTATCATCGCTCCCTTTGGCTAACATGTTATGTACGTAAAAATGTGGTAAAAGCCACCTACAAAGACCAAACTTGGTCTAGTGTCCACAGAAGAATGTTTTTTTCTTCTTAAGTCTTAAAATTCAAAGGTCTTCTCTTAGTGAAGCAAATGAAACTAGTTAGTAAATAATTTTTACTAATATAAATTACTGGGCTATAGAAATACAAATAGATTTCTTTTACTGGAGTCATTGACCACCAAGACAAAGCTCTGAATTTAAAGAATGACCTCAGAAATAAGTGAAGATAATCCACTGAAAATACAACTATTCTTCCCTACTGCAAACGTCATACCAGAAGATGTTTAGAATGGTACCTGTCTGGCTCAGCTCTTCATTTGTGATCATGTTAGGACTCTTCACAGTTCCTAACAGGCCACTTCAAGCTGGGGAGTCTCATCCTTACCCCAATAATGCAGAGCCTAAACATATCCCCAGGGCCCTGGTCTGAGGCCGAAGAGGTTTTCTGAACTTTTCTGGGGAATCAGGAATAATCTCTTAGAAACATCTATGAACTGTGCCTTCCTTGGAAGACAGGTAAGCTCTACTTAGGGAATGGACAGCCTTTTGTTCCCCTTTTCTTACTCTTGATCCAGCTCTCATGGTCTCATCTTACTAGAGGATCAGGGACACGAGATGGAGGCTATAGACTCCCAGGCCCTCTTCCATGAAGTGGAAAATTCAAATCAACAGTGTTGTGGGTTCTTTGACATCACAGCCTTCAGAGAGGCTTCATGACCCTTCTGGTCAGTTCTCAAACTAAGTCATCTTTCCTGAATGTTAGAATAAAATACCACTTTAAAACGAAAATGTAAAGTTTATAATTCTGTCTCCTAATATTTAAACGAATGCTTCCCAGCTCTGCACATCAGAATCTTTGGAGAGCTTTTTGAAAATCCCAATGTTTATATGTCTACATCATACCCAAATCTCCGACCATGAGGCCTCACCTAAAAACTTTTTCAGAGCTTCCCAGGAGACTCTGATGTACATCAACCCTACAAATCACCGATGATGAATAATGTGACACTTTAGTATACAACCAAGCTCTGAAATCCAATTCTGTCTCTGTCTCCAAAACCAACCTCTCAATCTTTCAGTGTCTTGGTTTATGCATCAGCAAACTAAGGATAAAGGTAGTTGCTATGCACGAATATGAAGATTAAATGAGACACTACAGATAAAGACCTTAATATAGTAAAACTTCACTAGGTGTTAGCTATGAACAGTAAGAAATGAAGTTTATTTTGTCTATCTAATCCTCTAGAAAACAATGTTAGTTACTTTTCTTCCACCAAAGTTATGCATCTACACATTTTCTTCTTCCTCCAGGATATTCAGGATTTTCCCCGTCTGTTGCTTAATATATTATTTTCCAGACTACCATCACAATAATATTTGATAGTTAACAATTGTATCCTCAATAGAACTTAATGTGTCTATCAAACTAGGCACCAAAGTCCACCAGTTACTGTCTGCAACATGACTACTCAAACACATTCATTTGCAAAAAAAAAAAAAAAGCCAGCCAGAAAATTTCCTAGATCTCTGAAACACCATTTTTATATTTTGATAGAAGACTTATACACATTAGGCCTTATGTGAATGCTAACATGGACATTTTCGAGAAATCTGAATTCACAAATTTCATCTAAGCAATTTCACTGCAGTAACTCCTCAAGTTACAGGTAATAATATGCAATTTGTTGTTTGGAATTCTTCTACATCACAAAGCAAAATAAATTTTTTAATGACCATGCAGCAACTGAACCTACTACTATATTAAAATGTAAGTAGCTTTTACATTGGGCATTTAGATTTAATGAATATATAAAGAGACAAAGTAAGCAAACTAAATGGCTTTGGCTCATATGACTTAAAATAATTGACCTACATTTATCAGTTTAACCTAGGCATTTTAGCAAAAGTAAAATATCCACACTTGTTTCTAGGACAATTATGAAGTCAGCCAGGCATAGGGGCACACACATGTAATCCCAGCATTCTGCGAGGCTGAGGCAGGAAGACTGCAGTTCTGAGTCCAGCACAGGCAACTTACAGACTTAGGGAGACACTGTTTCAAAAATAAAGGCAGAGGAAAGGCTAGGGATGTAACTCAGGGTAAAGCTTCTGGGTTCAACCCACTATCCTGTACAACTAAAATACAATAACAAAAATTCTTAAGACAGAAAATTATGAGAGGAAGTTGCACCAGAAGAATTAAATATTCCTTTTGGCATTAATTTGATGGCAAGGATACGGAAAAATAAATTATAGAAACTCCGCTGTTCAGAAAATGAGGCCTACTTTCAAAAATGATAACTTATCCCTAAAACAGAATGTGCAGTTATCACTTAAGGATCACATATGCAATGAAGCTTCCAAAGTCTGCATTCAAAGCACATCTGTAGCATTTGACTCGTCTTTTGCTGTTGTTTGTTGTTGGCTTTTCTATTCCAGGCCTTGTGAGTTCATATTATATCCTGTAAAAAGAAAAGTGCACCCCACTCACACACCAGTCCTGATCGGACTCCATTTTGTCATTTAAGGAGAATCCCTGCAGTTCAGTGAGCAGAACCAATGTGTCCTAAGTCGCACATGCCACAAATGGCACAACCAGGAACAAAATTTGTTTACATTGCCCCCCTATGCCTTTGCTTCTCAGGAACAAACCAGCCCATCTGGAGAGGTGCTCCTGTCCTACTGGATATCCCAATGCAACATCAGTTTGCAGATCACAAGAGAAGATACAAACTATCGGGAGGCTCCAGAAGACTCAGAGCAACAAGTCTGTTCCAAATAATGTTTTCCTCTTGTTCCAGAAGAAAGAGAAAAAGAATTCATAGGACAGCACAGACTGCTCAACTCCAGTGAGGTACAGCAGAGTTGAAAAGGATGTGACAGTCCCCATGCTATCAATGCTTTTAAAGCTATAAGCCTATATTGGTATGCATTTGCCAGACAAGTAATAAGAGAGGAGTTATGCACATACATTTATATTCTTAGTTAGGCTCTGATTGACTATCTTATGAATTCTAATGCAGTGTCGTTATGCAAACAATTAAACAAATACCTCTAGCAAGCATACTGCTAATGCATACAAATTAAATTTATTTTTTTATTTATTGGTAGTAGCATTACAGTCACATCCAAGGAAATACTTTGGAGGTGGGTCATGGGGTTAGGCGGAGGTAAAAGAAACACAACCAGCATTCCTAATGAAATTTGGTTGAAAATTGCTGTAATCCATTTTCTGATGAAGTGGTTCAGATGCATTTTACCCAACCCAAAATACATAAGACAGAGATAAAAACATTCTTTAATAATAATGTACTTCTGATGAGACAGAATATAGAAAATTACACACTTGATAAATTCATCAGCTAGAAGCAATCAGTGGCGCTCTGGAGGTCACCTTTCACATGCGCTCGCTTTGCTTTCACAAATAATCACCTGAAATGCAAGGGTTGAGGCTGACTTTTTCATCGGATTCAAGCACAGAACGTTCACTGCTCTTTTGTGTCACACTAGGTTAGTTTTCAACTTGGTTAAGATTTTAACTAAATGCAGAAACATTTGGGAAATCCAGTTCAACAGACTATTCTAGGACCATTTCTCACAGGCAAACAAAAACAAAAAGCACAAAAGCTGCAATACACACATATAAATGCTTCTTTTATCATTAAAATAACCTTTACATTAAGGCAGATATTTACATAATCACATTCCAGGATCCAGAGACTTACAACACTTTCCTCATCAGCAGAGTGGGTGAGTGATTAAATGAAAACTAGAAAAGCAAAATAAGATAGAAGCCACTCTGTCTAGACAATCAAGTTGAAATAAAAATGTGCTCAGGTAAAATCCCTCCATTTGAACAGGCTTACCTTTGTTGCCAAAGCTTCGGCACTTTCTCGACAAGTCTTCTCTATTTCAAGATGGTTTTGCATGAAATTAACTTCCTCTATCACCATGTGAGAAACTAGGAATGGGGTGGGGGGGGGGGTCAGCATTCAGAGATTAGTCAGCTATTCCAGAAGCCCACGCATCGTCCCATGATTAAGAATAGTTCATTTCTTTCTCTAGCCAGACCTTTAGCCATCACTGGAAAAAAAGTTTTGAGAAGTTGTCCTGATTAAACCTCAGCTAATATTTCACTGTAGAAAAGAAAGGAGAACACAGAAGAACCTTCACCACTATTACATACATGTTTGCAAAGTTCTTTAGGAGATTTTAAGTCTCTGCTTTCTAGGTAGTTATATATGCACCCACAGGCATATATATATGTAACTTTAAACAAAAGAGTCCTGTAACTAAAGAGTGATAACATGTCTTCTTTTTCTTAGAAAGACATGATATATAGGCATAATAAAGAAAATTAGCTAATACAAAAAGAAAAATAAACCTTAAATCGACCTTATGACTAAAGTAACAACGAAGCAACTTAGCTAAGTATTACAATACCAGTCTTTAATAGTGACAAACTAGTTACTATTATATTACAAATTCTAGGGCAGAGACGTACAGCACTGAGATTTAAGACGTACAGCACTGAGATTTATGTACTGTAGTATGCGGTAGCAAGAGCAAATACTGATAAATTGTTTTTTGCATCAAAAACTGTCAGTAAGATTAGAAGAGAAACTAAATTTTGATATTTTACCATTTCAAAAATTAATTTTTAAATTTTTCATGTAAATTGAGAATCAATGATACAAAAAGTAACTTGAAACTTGAATTACTTGAAAATTGGTTAAGAAAGGAAGATACCAATTCCTCCAGCCCATATTTCTAGTTAGAGAAAAAGACTCAGAATTGCAAACTTACCTGTAGACATGTATACTTATTGACATTTGTTTGGCTTAAAAAAAAAATTAAAGAACACCCAAAATGTGAAACCCAACAAAGTTAGGCAAAAAGCGCTGGGCTCACATAACACAAAAAGAGATTACTTTTGCTTCATTTAAGCTTAATTAACCTGCAATTATGATTAAACTCAGGGGAAAATTTTCTCTCCAAATTAAATACAAAAATGTATTACTTCCTAAGTCTGTCCAAAGTTATTATGTTAATATTCAAATTCATAAAGCAGCACTAAATGGCCAGAAACATCTCTAACCTTGACATTTTTTCAGGGGTAATAATAATCTGCCGCAAATGCAGGCCAACCAAAAACCACTTAACTAATTAGTAGTTGCAGTCACCGAGAAAAACATGAATCAACACTGTTATTACAAGTGGCACATTTGAGTGGCATCTAATTATGACTTGATGAGCACGATACTTGCATTATCAACATTACTACTGCATCCCATCAGGGCCTAAAAGCTGCTGATGGCATTGACTTCGAGAAACTCCCACTCAATGGTACAGCAGCACCCAACAATCGGCTTGGCAGGGGCCCCCCTCACTAAATGACACGTTAAGCGTAATTACTGGTAGACATTGTAAATAAACAGGATTGGAAGTGAAAATTGTACCAAGTGCCTAAGACACAATCTGACACATTGGAAGTGGCAGCCTTAATTGAGAGTTTCTTTGACTGCTCAAGATCATTTCAACCGCATTTCTCAGAGGACAGTGATTATAACTGTGGAGACAGACGGCATAATGGTATCAGCACTGCTGACAGAGCAGTGAATTAAATTGTATCTGCTGTGGTGTGAAAGCCTTGATGAGAGGTACAGATGCCTTAGTGGTCTTATCATTATAACACAATGGTCATGTTGTCATCAACCTTTCTGGCTCCAATTGAAAAGAAATGATTGTGTGTTGAAGCTCCCCCCCACCACCACCCCCCTTGTCCTCTTCTATCTCTTGTTCTGAATAGAACCAATTTTCAGAGAGCTATGAAATCACGCAATAGGTCCTAAAATGCAGCTGCTTGGCATACAAACGGGTCCCCATTAAACTGGAATCACACACAATATGTGTTTATGCCAGAAGAACAAATAGAAGCTGAACACAGGCCAAGTTCATTCACACACACAAAGCCCATGTAGCTCTTCATCAATATAATTGCCTTTTATATTGTAGTTTAAATAATAGGCTCTATTATTTCCTTAAAATCCTAATATTCCTGGCATTTTATCACTATGTTTACAAGGTAGGTTCTTCAAAAACTGTGAAGGAAAGAGAAAAGAAACCTATACAATTTTTACAACATCAAATATTACTTTGAATTTTTAGCCTTAACTACTTGACATCTTCTGCCACAATCTGGTATTTCTACTCTCATAACAAAAACATAAACACTCTGCATTTTTCATAGGAATTTGACTTTTTATTCAATAACATTCTTGCTCATGAAAGAGTAAGAAAAATCATTTGTGGTAGTGAGATTCAGGCCTAATAAAATGGGGGGTGGTGGTGGTATTTTCTAAGCATTTTGTAAAAAGCTGCCCAGTGATTTAACTTGATAAGGTTGGCTAGGGAGTGCTCACCCACATTTTCTCCAGTTTTGATGTGGTATCCTCCATCAGGAAAAGTTTTTGTTTCTTTCTTAAAGTGGATAGTATAGTCTGGGAGGTTGAGGCAGGAGGATTGCAAGTTCAATCTCAGCCTGGGCAGTTTAGCGACTTAGCAAGACCCTGTCTCAAAATAAAAAGTAAACTCAGGAGGCTGAGGCAGGAGGATCACTGTGAGTTCGAGACCAGCCTGGGCTACACAGTGAGTTCCATGTCAGTCTCAACTACATAGTGAGACACTGTCCCCCCCCCCAAAAAAAAATCATAAAAATAAAAAGTAAAGAGGTAAGGGGATATAGCTCAGTGAGAAGACCCTGTGTTCTCTCCCCACTACCACCAAAAAGAGGCAATAAAATACATATTTTAAGAATACTTCAAGTTTTAGTTTAAGAAATTATCCCATTGCTAAATTAGTAGCATAGAACCCTTATCAACTTTTTAGGTTCTAAGGCCATTTATATCTTTAAAATATGTGACCCTATTTCAAACCCAGAAGTCAGCTCACATGATGCAAACAGAAAATTTTTTTTTCCATTACCAAGGATTGAGCTTAGGACCTTGCACTTGGGAGGCAGGCAGAGTGCCACTGAGCTAAATCTCCGGCTCTCAAACAGAAAATATTTTTTGATGTGTGCATTTATTTTCAGCTTTCAAAGAATAAAGTTTTGCAGTACCAGGGATAGAACCTGCCAAGCAGGTGCGGAACCAGTGAGCCACATCCCTGGCCACGAAGAATAGAGGTTTTTAATGTTTTATTAGTACATATTTGCACTACATAATGATCACATTCCTTGAAGGGAGTTGGTACACGCACATAATACATTTGAATTCTTCCTTCATCCCCTTTCCGTCTTCTCCTTCCCTCATCCCCCATATCTTGCTTCATGCAGCTAATTTTGGACTTACATCATAATACCCATTCATGGCCACCATACCTATGACATTTGTAATCTTGAATGACACAGGGTTTAGAAAAGAAAAAAGATGAGGCTTAAGTAAAGGAACTCAATAATGATAAAAAACAAAACAAAACAACAACAACAACCTGCCAGGCGTGATGGTGAATGCCTATAATCCCAGCACTCAGGAGGCTGAGGCAGGAGGATTGCTGTGAGTTCGAGACCAGCCTGGGCTACATATTGAGTTCCAGGTCAGTCTCAACTACATAGTGAGACCCTGTCTCAAAAAACCAAAACCAAAACCAAAAACAAAAAACAAAAATACAACAACAACAAAACCATCTTCCAGAAATTCTTATTAAAATATTTATAGCCAATAAATATTAAAATCACATGATGACTAGTATTATCTCTAATGTAATATGATTTTAGTAAGAGTTGGTGTGTAGGTATGACTTGATAATTACTGAAACCAGGTGATGGGTCTATGAAGGGTCACTGTACTATTTTCTTACTTTGAAAGAAATTTTAAAGACCTGACCATGTGTCCAGCTTTGTACTCAACCTTTTACCTGTGTTCCTCTACGAAACCTTACAGCAGTCTACTAAGTGGGTCTCATAACAGAACCTTCTTACTTGATGGCACTGAGGCACAGAGAAGTTAAGTGATCTGTCCCACTGGAATCCGAACTTCTAACGCCCAGCCAAACCCATTTCTAGGTGACTCCAGGTTCCCATAGCCCTCTTCAAGTTGTTAAAGGTGTCACCATGAACGAATAATGTTGCTTCCTGAGCAAAACTCTTCTCCATCGCCCAGCGGCGTGTAGGCTGAAGCATACATGGTGAGCATAACACAGCTTCTTCTTCAATACCAGATGATGCACAAAACTTTTCATGTGACAAGAAAACAACCAGGAAGTTGGCACACACGTAGGACACCCTGTGTGCCCTAAAACAGAACACAGGATATAATGTTGTAAGCTTCAACATCTGAAAGGATTTTGTTTAGTTCTCCTTGCACAAGACTCTGGCTCTCTAGACACAAGGTGGTTTGCTCTCTGGTGGTGCTCTTTGTGTGAGAAGACTAGGCTGTGGGGGGTGGGGCTAACAGAAGGCTAAGAATGACATGGAATAGGTCCGGGGATTTAGCTCAGTGGTTCAGTGGCCTGCCTCGCAAGCGCAAGGACCCAAGTTTGATCCCTGGTACCAATAATAATAATAATAATAATAATAATAATAATAATAATAATAACATGGAAATATGGATGGAAACATATGTACCCTAGGAAAAGCCTGATGAGCAAAGAGAAAAGAGCTCTCTGACCTGACAAAGCTCTTCCTGAGCCTTACTCAGTTGATCTTGCCACACTTTCAGGGCAAGGCCTGACAGGTAAACCTTATACGGATTTCGGATTCCAACTCTGCTCCAAAAGAAACTGCCACGGGGCTCTCCAAATGTGCAGACTCAGACCCAGGATGGACTTTGTAAAGGTTAATGCTGTGAACTCCCAACCCTGAACAGAACCCTGCCACATCAGGTAGGTAAGATGGTGACGGCAGAAACTCATATTTATTAAGCATCTACCATGCTACTATACCATGTGAAGCAAGATGTATGTAGATTGATGTCATTTTTAGCCTCAAAATCCTGTAAAGCAAGGTCATTTATCCCAATTTTACTGATGAAGAAACGTACCCAGGTTTACATGTAGCCACACCAAAATGAGTTCTCCACTAGGGAAAAATTCTGCCACAATCTGAAATTCTATCCTCTGCTCAACAGCTATGAACTTTTCATCTCAGATGCAATTTTTAAAGAAGTATTTCAAGTTTTCTTATTCCCCATTTTCCCTTTCCTTCAAGACTGAGTAGAATTACTACTCTGTTTTTCTGCCATGCAGACTTTGGTTAAGCAGGCTTGATAAAGGTAAAAATTAAATGTATACAGCAAGAGAATGTTGTACTAACCCTCCCATTAATTCTGGGGAGCCCTAACATGAGTTGGTAACAAGGAATAAAATAATAAACTTTTAAAACTATCCAAGGTATTTAGAAAAGAGAAAGGAAGAAGGGATGCAGTAGATGAAAGAGTTTATGTTACTTAAAAAGTTACGGGGAAGTAGCTTCCATTTTGGCAAAATATAAAGGTAGGAGGCAAAATCCCTGCTACCTACCTAGATCAAAGTATTCTATAATAAGTCCATCCATAAGAAATGTGAACTATCCCCACTGAACACACTATACCGGTCCACCATCAATAATTTAGGCCCTTTCATTGGCAACAACGGCACGGGGCTGTGTGAGAGGCAGTGGGTATCAGCACCGAGGTGAGAGTAGCCCATGCATCCCGCACTAGGGAAGGAGAAAGTCCCGCACAACTGCAACTGACACATTCACAAACAAGAGGTACTCCTATCACAGCACGTCAGCCTCCAACGGTAGGCAGTATCCGCATGATTACACTTACATGTTCTTTGTCAGTCAGACGCTGTTGAAACTTAACTATAACGCTGCATTTCATAGCTGTTCTACCTTCCAGAAGAGTAAAATGTTTTGTCGGATAGTTATCAAATCAACACTTTATGATACAAACAAACAGCCTGCAGGATGACCGAGAACGGCTGTGCTTGCAAAAGGAGGGGAGTCACTCCCCGGCTGTGGTCTGGCTCTTTGCTCATCTGACACTTCTGGGTCTGATCAGCTATGTTCTATCTTGAGGGATAAATAACAGATTTATGTCATATAAAACGATAACACTGCAAAAGTTTAGAGGAAGATTATTACAGCTATTGTAGGAATATAACTTTCCGAAGTGAGAGGTCTATTTCAAACATTCAAGCTCTTGAAAATGTCTAAGTTCTGTGAACCTGTAACTGCTTTTTTCTTAAAAACCATTTAATTGAGATAAAAGCAACATGTAAAAAGCTGTACATATTTAAACACATACAACCAGATGAGTTTGGAGATTAAGTACATACTAGTGAAACCACCACGACCATCAAGGCCACAGGCATATCTTTCACCTCTCAAAGTTTCTTCCCACCCTATTTACTTATCTATCTATCTATCTATCTATCTATCTATCTATCTATCTATCTGTAGCACTAGGGGTAGAACCCAGGGACTCACACATACTAGGCAAGCACTCAACCACGGAGCTACATTCCCAGCTTCAATTTATTTATTTAAAACATTTAACATAAGATCTACCCTCCAGATGATAATATAGTGCTATCAACCCCAAAGCTGTATAATAAAAGTCAAGTATAATTCCTTTCTTACTAATTAACCTACAAAATGAATGAGCCAGGAATTTAGCTCAGCAGCCCATTGACTGCCAGGCAAGTGTGAGGTCCTAAGTTTGATCCCTGGTACCAACAAACAAACAAACAATCCTAGAAAACTAATCAGATCACTGTAAATCTGTATAAATAAAAGTACTAGGGCTGGGGATTTAGCTCAGTGGTGCTGCCACCTGCCTCACAAACACAAAGTCCTGAGTTCGACACCTGTCCCCGTACTAAATAAAAAAAAGAAAAGGGCTGGGATTTAGCTCAGTGGCACTGTGCCTGCCTTGAAAGCACAAGGTTCTAAGTTTGATTCCTGGTACCGGAAAAAAAACAAAAACCAAAAAACCTTAAAATTAAAAAATAAATACATGAATAAGAGTACTGTACTTCCCATGGCATTATTTATAATAGTTAACCAGAAATCTATCAATAAAGGAATAAGTAAGTTATGGTACTAATATATAATAGAATACTATGAGCAACATTTAAAAGTAACACACATCTCCACTGACATGCAAAGAAGATAATATACTGTTTACTGAAAGCGGCAGGCTATAAAACTGAATGCAAAATATGCACTCTTTAATAAAAACATATTACACGAATGAAAAACAAAATACTATCATTGGCTTTTCTCAAAGATGCAATGCAATAAAGTAAGATTATCCTCCTTGAACTTCTTGCTTAGTAATGATTTCTTATAAAAGGTTCAAACTTTTAAAATAATACCCTCCTAAAACAACAATGATTATTCCATTTCTTTAAAATTCACACTAATGCCAGGATCATTTTGGGGCAAACAGGAAGCCAGTTTTTGTCTTCTGGATCATATGGCCAATATGTCAGCAATAAAGAAGGACACCTATGCACTCACATAATCCCCCAATAGCTATGTATTTACAATAATTCCACCGAAATGCTTACATACTTTTCTGAAATTCTTCCAGTTTTTTAACAGCTTCATCTCGTTCTTGTCTAATTTTGTCACACTGAAACGAAAAAAAGAAAAAATAAATAAAATGTTAAATTTGTTCTATAAACTTTAAGATTAGAAATGTGAACAAGAGTAAACTTCTAAGCAGTGGCAATTTTCTGAGAACAAAGCACCAGAAGCCTGTATTTACACTACTCAGCTACAACGGTGTTTGTTCGTAGCACGATGTATCTGGCCAATTTTCTCAGGCCTTTTAAGATAATGAGTCACCCTACCACTTACTGTCTCCTCAGTAACAGGCCAATGTAACTTCCTGAGTTAAAGCAAACTCCTTCTCAACTAGCATGTTTGTGCCTCTTTTGAAGAGAGCTAAAGCACTGAGCACCCTGATCACCCCCAAGTCAGGTTCCCCCAAGTTTTGACTACGCATAACAGTGCATTCAGGGAAATACAGGAGAAGGAAGCCCAGTGAGGCCCTCGGCCACCGCGCAGCCCACACACTCACTCACCCAAGGAGAGTGACGCGGTGTCCTCAGAACTGGGGACAGAAGAAGGTAGCAAATGACAAGGAGAGAAAGTAAAGTCTTTGGGAATAGGCATGCATCATTTATATAAACTGATATTTGATTTTAAAAGGTGGAAGGACTCACTGAAAAGACTTAGGAAGGAAAACCATAAAAGGAAAATATACTAAACCAGGAAGGCCTTTCAGAGTATCTGATACAGATACAAGTATCTCATATTTCAACATGCCCCGAAGATATTGTATGATATTTTGAAAAACCAAATTTTCCTCATGAGAACTGAATTCAATTTACCTTGAATTTCATAAAATTGAGAAGGTATAATACATTGTAGAGATGTTTCATCACAAGTACCTAAAACTCTAAAAAGTGATTTTAACTATCAGGGTAATAATTTAAAATTTGCTATGTCTGGTGGCACATAATCCCAGTACCCAGGAGGCTGAGACAGGAGGATCACAAGTACGAGGCCAACCTGGGCAACTTAGTAAGACCATATCTCAAAATAAAAAACAAAAAGATTGAAATTCCCTTAGCTAAGTGTCAGAGCAACCCTGGGTTCAATCCTCAGTGCTACAAAAGAACTGAATCTCCTGGGACTACCTTATTCAGTAAGAAATAAGTACAAATAGAGTACAACTCCAAGCTACCGTTGACTCCTTATGCACCAGATAAACATACTGGGATTTCATCTCATTGGATATTTTTTATTTCAAATTTCAGTGACTAAAAAATTTATGATGTCATTGGTAGTTTGAAAAGTCAAAATTCAAACAGAGAGATACTATCATCTAGTCTAGTAGCAAACACTGAAAAAAAGTCTGATATTAAAACTTGGAAACTCCCATTCTTCTGGTGGAAGCGTAAATTAGCATAACTACTCTGGAAAGAGCTTCAGCCAAAATGGAAAACACACTCCCGTGTGACTCAGCAATGCAGCACCTAGGGCTAGGCACCTAGAGAACCTCTAGTAACCTGCACAGGGTGATCTGTACAAAATGTTCAATATTTACAGTAATAGAATACCACAGCATATCCATGTACTACGCTACAGTACGAAGGAACAAATTAAAACAGTGTGTACACACACACACACACACACACACACATGTATCAGCATAAATAAATCTTCAAGGAGAAAAAGGAATAGCAGAATAGATATCAAATGATAACTGAAGCATACAAATATTTCATGTATTTATGTTATATATAGTCATGATATAGATGGTATATACAAATATAAGATCATGAATTGGAAAGATACACAATTTATGGCAGTGGTGTCTCTTGGGAGACAGAGCGGCATGGGGGGCACTAGGGATGAACGGTACAGGAAGTCTGCAATTTTATCTGCAGCGTCCTTCATTTCAAAACAACATCCAGTTAATTCTTTGCAGTGGGTATCTCTTACTTCCCTCCCCTTCTCTGCAGTGCAGCAATCTGGTTCATAAGCAGGTACACAATGCTAATGCCACAGAGCTGGTTATCAAATTCTTATGGGACCCCCTTACCCCCATGAATAGGGCTGGACCAAAGGTCGCTTCCCAAAGGAAAAGGCATATTTTTTTTTCATTGAGGTTTCCCGTGCAAATCTAGCCTCTGTAAAAACAAAACCAATTCCACCTAACAGAGTTTCCAGCTCCTCTTTAACAGATAAACTACATTTAAACATTTGGTGTTTAAAAAGCTCAACACCAAAAGTTCTAGATTCTCACACAATCCCCCCCGCCCCATCCAAGCAGACTACTCACAGACAGTGCAGCCTTTAACTCTGAGATTGCTGGCCGGAGGCTTCAGGAATGTTCGTCCTGTTTTCTAGAATCGGCTTCTGTTGGTTTGGGACTTTCCCACCATTGCAGCCAGCCAGTGCCCCCTCTCCAACCTCTCTCCAGTACAGTGTGGTGAACCTATAGCAGGGGTGCCGCAGTGGACTATTTGTTATCACTGAAAGCTCTAAAAGCTTCGCCACCATTGGTATAGTCTAAGGCACAAAAGAAACCTAATTTCTGGGTAGGCTCAAAAGCCTGAGTTATGATTGCCAAATGAAATGTATCAGGCATAAAACTTTAGAATTTTGTGTTTCTTTTCTCAAAGTATGAGATGCAATGCCAGAGCTGTCACTGAGACTTTGTATAACACGGGAATGAACAGGTATGGCAATTTGTCTAGTTTGACCTGGAAAAGGCCACCAACCCACACCAATCACCAGGGCAGCGATCATCCAGTGGTCATTAGCAATGCCTCACTGGCATAGACAGGCTTGCACCAGTTGCCTAGGAAAAAAGACTTTATGCCCATGTTTTCTGCTCCTAATGCCCAGGTGCACCGACTCTGGTTATAATAACAAGTCTCAACATCAGTCTTACTCCACCATGCAGGTAACCATTCTGTAGTCCAGCTTAGACTAACCCTCTGGCCACCACCAATAGATTCACAAGCTGTCTCCCAAACCCAGCTGTGTTCTATCAGGGGTCTTCATGTTGCTTTGCTTTCTATTTTCTGCAACCACATTATGACAGAACTGGCAGCCACAAAATTTACCATCTGCTATGCTGAAAAGGGTGTGTGATGGGGGTGGGAGGAATTCACACAAGCTGCAAATGCAGCTTACTTATTCCACACCAGAACAGGTCAAAACATGAAGGATGCACCCACGTACGAAGCAAGAATCCAAACACACACTTATTTCATTTTAGGTGAATAAAAAATATATATATATATATCCTGTAACCTTTCATTCTACCAACAGGGAGAAATTACCAAGGATTACAGGCATTTTTAGAAGAATGTTTCATCTCTGCACCACGCAGAGGCCCCTCTCCCATCTCACCCTCTCCTGTACTCTGCTCATGCAGCTGCACCATCTGTAAAAACTGCTTCTTTTTGTGTTGAGAATTGCTCACGAAGACTTTGCAATAGCAACAGATGTTCTTAGGCCCACGTCACTTAATTATGATGCCCAACAATTCTCTGCAGCTCCAGTGGAGTAGAACCCAGCAGCCCTAGTGCTCACTGGTTTAAGCAAGCTGGATAACATTACAGCTATGCTAGTCTCTATTATGGCTCTTTATGAAGTGATGAATTGACCAGGGTCTGGCCTTGCTGGTTTTGAAAGCCCTTCATATCAGAAGCCTTGGACACTTCCCAGATCTCTTCCCTGCACCACATCCAGGCAGATACCTGGCTTCCAAAACCACCCAGGATCTGAGAGCACTGGCTGATTCGCAAAGGAAAGTCCTGCCAGTGTGAATTGGCACCTTCCCTATCCACCCATACCCCCAACATGGTTGCCTCAATCCTTTCTACATCACCTTTCATCCAGCTACTGTCAGCCCTGAAATGTCCGCTTACTGGGGCTCAGGAGAAGTATAGATAACTGATGAAGATACCAAGACAGAGGTACATTTTGCCATGTATATTTTACACAAGAAAAATCTCATCATTCTGATTATATCTAACAGCAATATTTTTATCTTCTGGGGCACACATGCAATGGAGGTTTGCCAGCCTACAGAGAGGGCAGCTCTAGGCCCAATGAGCACAAACATGAACTACCTACACACCACCAAGACAGGGGACCACCTGGCCATAGGCCAACACCTTCTAGTTGACGGAAACAGACTTCTGCGGTATCTCCTGTAATCGCTGAATGTCTCTACTTCCTTCCTCTGAGTACTCAAACTCACCCAACAAATAGCCAGGCGAGGACAGTGTGTTAGACCGGGAGGAATGTGATGTTCTCACAAAACTTAGGGTCTACCACTTTATATAATGAGAGTACCGTAGAAACATGGCTGAGGCAGTAACAGTAAGTCTAAAGAGGTTTTAACCCTACCCCATTTTTCTCGAAGGCGGTTGCTTTTATGTTCAGATGTAATATTTTAAAATTTAAACATTCATAGAACCAGAATTATGTATATGTGCTTGTTTTAGAATCTTTGATGTAGTAAGATCATCAAATCATTTTTAATAATAATCAACAATCTTACAGTTCCACCTCTGTGAATCTGGCTACACTCATTGGTACTTTCTGGATTTCTATGTGCTTATCTTTAAAGAAAGAATATACTAAATAATTCCCACTAAGACGGAACTCCTTTATCTCTTTATCCTCGATGTTCTTCTTTCTTCCTGTTCTTTCCCTCCAATTTTCACAGGCGATAAAGAAATAGTAGCCCCACCCCCACCCCGCCCAAAGCTCTCTGCAAATTCTAGGTCTTGTGTGTTAGATGGAAACACATGTCATCAGAACTGAGATCCTTGCTCTTTGTTTCTGGATAGATTGCTGTTAATAAGAGACTCATTTTCACTTTCAAACTGCTAAGTAATTACTTTTTCTCTGGCAACCACTTGCCACCCTGTCTCAAAGAAACCGCATGTATGTGGATGTATTATGCATGAACAGTTAGCATAACGGATGTATATCTTGCTCTTTAAAGTGGCCTCTTTATTTATTTTTCTTAAATAAAATTCTTTGGGACCTTCACCTCGGAATGTTATACAAGAGGAAGAAATTTTAACAATAGACGAGTGAGCTGAGATGCAAACACTATCGTATACCTTGCTTTCTTGAAACACAAGTCTTGGAAGGTCTCTTTCTCATTCCCCTTCTGTTCATTGTTCCTGGCAAGCTGTCAGAACCGCCTGATGCACTGTTACAGGAGCTCACCCGAAATGACTTCTAATCAGCCACTTAAACATTTATGCATTTCAAAACTCGATCTCTGAATGTAATATTAAACAAAAATAGTTACTATTTAACGGCAGACGTTCTTCTAGTATGAGAGTTCCTTATTTCACGTACACTCCACATGCACCCCTGTCACCCTGAGAAATATAAAAGCTACTCCATTCAAAGCTCAATGAGGCTTTTCCCCCATATAGGAAAAAAACCCCAAATGATTATGACGAAGAGCCCAAGTGAGTCATAAGCGAATGCCCTTCAATTGTAGAAGCATGACTAACATTTGAATATGGTGATTGCCTCACAAGCAAAGGAACACATTTTATTTGGTTGATTCCAAAATATATACTCATCTATTTTTCCATATCCAAAAGTACAGATTTAGAAAAATTATCAACTTCAATTTGCTAAGCTCCCTGACTTTTTCAAATACTGTTGACAATGCCAATTAGAAAATGGGCAAAAAATAATGGAAAGCAGCCACCCGTCATAGTCTCCTCTTAGACTGATGTTAAAACACATACACACATTCCAACCTCAAGTTTCTTACATTGTAATCCAACCCACACCACTTACTTATACAATGCTTAATATTTCTATAACAATAAATTTTGCCTAATCAATGTGACAAGTCCATAAGGAACACGCAGATGGTTTATTATAAAAACAGCAATTAATTCTGCTTGAAAGAGACTTAGAGAAGACTTTTAAAAAAATAAATGACATTTATCCAAGCATGAAAGGCTACTAAAAGTGTCACATGTTCTTTTCCTATTCCACTGTTGAGCCTCAGACACGCACTCATACAATAAGTGCATAATTTACTATTGCTACTTGTCAATTGGTCTGTATCCCTCAAAGAAGGTGGTTCTACTCAAGAGTACAACTTTCATGTATTTTTCTTTTTACTTTGGTGTTCAGAAAGTGTTCAACAAAAAAGCTTTTTGTTCCTTCACAAAAGCTTTCTTTATACACTCAACCAGATTCAGATTCCATCCTCAAAGTCATTGATAAAAATATAAAATGGCCAACATCCCACTGTTCCTAAAAAGGGCAAACTACAGGAAAAGATGAGTTAGAAGACCAGTTCATCCCTAAACCTCCAATTCTTACACATTATGTCACGCATGCACACACACACACACACATGAGAGTGTTTCTGACACAAGTTTGATTTGAGATTTAAATTTCAGTTTTCAACACAAACCCATGGACAGCGATGACAAGGACTAGAAAATTCTTGAGTGTGATAGTTTGCTATGAAAACTTGAGGCACTAACAATAAAGAACTAAATAGGATACTTATAGAAAGGAATCAATATGCCCCCCCATAACTCTACCTGCTTGTAAAGGAAGACTATGGTCAGAAGACCCAGTTTTGAATCTAGACTCTGCCACTGATTATGTGTATAACATCAGGAAACTCACTACCCTGTCTGCCTCTGAGTCCCTTTCTCTCTGTGAAATGGGGCTGACATGGAGCTGTCTAGAGAATCAGTTGAGGGAGGTAAGGCAACACAGATGTCCCATAGTAGTTTCTTGATATACACAGGCTGTTAAGAAACTACCTTCCCTGAATAGAATATATCCTGAAACTTGTCTAAACAGAGGATACTCTACCCAGGGAAAAAGGAGATCCTACCCAAACGAAATCACATCCACTGTCTCTTCCCATTGCTAAGGTATGATCATGGCCTGGCCACAAAGAAAACTGGACTTAATGGAGACATGTGTAAGGGAGAAACCCCTTACCATTCATTTTCTTGCTCCCCCATTCATGCCAGATTTTCCCACATCCAATTAAAGATGGCAAAAGAAAGCTTAAGCTGGATGAAGTGAACTGACATACTGAACGTGCTCTGGGCTGGGAGCCCCGAAGGAAGAAGGCCATGTGTATTTGTTGATGTGGACTGGACAGCTCCTCAGCCAGGCAGGAGAGTGCTTTCCCAGAGAAAATGGTGTCCTCCATTTGCCACCTCCAGAACTAAAGCTGCTTTTACTCATTCTATGCCATATAAAAGGCTTTTATTATATGCTTCCCTCCTTTGTCATGGAGCCCCCCTTTGGGGGAAAAACATGCAGTAATAAGCAAGCTAGTCATTCAGCAGAAGGTAAACAGAGTGCTGTGAATCTAAGACCACTCTGCTTTGTTTTACCCAACACCTAGCATTCTATATGGCTTTCATTTCTTTTCCTCCCATTTGTGTTAAGACTTATTTTTAAAGAATTAGGACAGAAGCTGGTAAATAATGCCCACAGATGTTACGAACATATCAGGTCATACTCTACACAGAGAAGCGTGTGAACAGTTAATGGGCTGAGGAAATGTGTAATCTTTCCTTCGCCAAATGCATTTTACCTATAATCCCACTTGCATAACAGACGGCTCACTGAAAACCTCACAGTGCAAAAGGTAGCTCTTGATTAACTAACCACTATGGCCAGCGTATGTTTATAGACCACCTCCTATATTCAGGGCACTGCTAGTTCAACAAGTAAACAAGGATTAAAGAAGAAGAGAAGCAACCAACCACAAAAAATTTAGTCTTCACCATCTGTTATTAGCTGTTACCTATATCCCTTTTCTCCATCACAGGAAGGCGTCTGTTGGCTTTCTCTCCTCTTATCTTCTAAGTCAAACAGATCTCCTGAATTAACCCCTTCAATTTGCTCTGGCCCAGGAGCAGCATTAGAGATTCTACCAGTTGAAAATTTCTCAGCCTTTTCCCTCCTCCTAGAGGTGAAAGGTGGTTGGGCACCTTAGGAAAGAGGCTCAACCCATCTGGTCTAAACATCATCCAGAAAACCTGCTTTGAAATTATAAGGCATCAGGGTCCAGGATGTCAGCACAACCTCTCCGCCTATTTATAGCCTGGAGACAACTGTGATTTCAGGCAGTTATAAAATTAGAAATCCTCTGGTCAAACTATTCTCTGCGCCCTTTTTATCACCTTGTTATAGGAAGTATGTTAAAAAAAAAACATGATGTTTAAATTTTTTAAATTTATTACAGTGAATAACACCTTACCATTTATTCCCCTCAAAATTCTCCACCTTCCTTCAAACACATCCCCACATTCTTTTTCTACTAACCCAAATTTACTTTTGATTTATTTTTTATAATTATCTTTATTAGTGTATCTTTACAGTATATAATGATTACATTTATAGTGGGGAGTCGGTACATGCACGTAACACATCTTAATTCTTCTTTGGCCCCTTCTCCTTTCATCCCTGCTCCAATTTTGGTTCCATTTTGTATTTTTAAAATCTTCTATTTCCCTTTTTTCTTTGATCTCCTTTTCAGTCCCTTTTCCTGTCCTCCCTCCCGTCTCCCTGCATCTCTCGTCCCTCGTCCCAACTGAAAAAGATCTCTCCACTTCCCTTTATCTATCCTTTATTTATATTTTGGCTTTCTCATACAAGAAAAACAATGTGATATTTAAACCTGTGTGCCTGATTCACTTCGTCCCATATTATGATCTTGAGCCGCACCCATTTACCTACAAATGCCTCAAGTTTACCCTTCTTTATGATTCTTCAGTTTCTGAAGCAATCCTGGAAATCCCCTTGCCTGGATGTCTTCAGCTGGGCTTCCTAGCTTCCTTAAAGTCCTGAATCAACTCAAAATATTTACCTTTCATGATCATTTTGACTTTGGAGAAGAGCTACAAGTCACACGGTGCCAGATCTGGAGAATAAGGCGGGTGAGGATGCACCGTAACGTTTTTATGAGCCTGCCTTTCTTTAGTGGGCACTTGGCACCAGCCTTCACTCTACTTTTTATCACACCTGAAAGACAGAAAAGACTGCCAGAACTGCCCCAGAAAGGGGCAAGAACGCTGGAATAAGTGTGCACAAAGCAAGGGAGAATATTTATGGCCACGTGTCTTTTACTACAATAAATTTTTAAAATTTTGGCCCGGGCATGGTGGTGTACACCTGTAATCCCAGCACTCGGGAGGCTGAGGCACGAGGATCGCTGCGAGTTCGAGACCAGCCTGGGCTACATAGTGAGTTCCAGGTCAGTCTCGACTACATAGTGAGACCCTGCCTCACCCCCACCAAAAAAAAACAAAAAAATTTTTTAAAAAAATATAAACATTTATCATATTTTTTGACTAACCTGTGCCTGCACCAGCCACCTGTAACCATGGATATTTTACCAACACCCCCATCCATTTATTCCCTGACTTGCATGATGAAAGAAAAAGAGGAAATAAAATTTCACAGATCACCAAGGATTAATTTACAAAAAGACGAAGGAGCTTTAAAATTAGATGAAAATAATTATCTAAAAATCTATTATAACTTCTCTGAATTGAGTGCTTACCATTAATATCAGTAGTCATGCTATAGCTGCATTGGTAGCAAATTAATATGAGTGGAAAAGTTAAATATAATTTTTTTTTTTTTTTTTTTT
>NW_022900920.1:20332046-20348515 GCF_012274545.1 Fukomys damarensis | reverse complement strand
TTTTTTTTTTTGGTACCAGGGATTGAACTTGGGTCCTTGTGCTTGCAAGGCAGGTGGTGGAACCACTGAGCTAAATCCCCAGCCCCTGTAATTCTTAAGAGACCAATAAATAGTACCAAATATGACACAGATTTTACAAACAGTTAACTCACTGCCAGTCTTTATTACAGCCCTTATTCTAAAAGTTTAGGCATAATGTATCACAATTTATAACATGACAACCATCTTCTTATTTAATAACTACTAAGGTCCTGTTTTACACATTTTTCCACCACCAAGAAAATAATGTTCTAAAACATTTAGTCTATCAAACAGTAATTTTTAAAGTAAATTTTGTTTATATGTGAAACAAAAATGGACAGTTCGCTACATCTCTCTTTTTTTTATTTTCTACTAAGTCTTTCTATTTTTCTTTTTTGGTACCAGGGATCACACTCAGGACCTTGTACTTGTGAGGCAGGTGGCGGCACCACTGAGCTAAACCCCCGGCCCCCTATTTTTCTGTCCCGTATTCTGTCCCCTCACTAAACTTATAAATGAAATAATAGCTATCATATATATACTGAAGCAAACATTAACAAATCTTAGACATTTTTAGAGAGAAGGAGAATACAGATTGTGTTTGTTAAATAAAATTCAATTATTTAACACTTAAAAACGAAAACTGCCAGAGCCCCTAAGGAAATTCATAGCTTGCCCCATCATCACCTTGGTTGTTTGTCCAACATCCAGTGTATTATTACCGTGACACACTGAAGATGTATCATGGGAATAATACAGGTGACGTGAAGGTATGAAAGGTTTATAGAGGTTTCTGAGGTAACACCAATGGCCAACTCCAGTCTCTCCTCTTCACTGTCTGTCATGCCTGGTCCCCAAGGTAAAAGTCCCAGGCCTCTGATGCCATCCCCAGACTCCCACTTCGCCCGTGAGGGACAGGTACCATACTGGGGGACTTGCTTGGCTCAGCCTGGTGCCTCACTGCACATTTAGCTGTGTAGTTCATCTCCCAGAACTGTGCCCACTGTGGCATGCCTGCTATTCTCTAACGTCTGGAGCCTGGAGTTGATATTAGCTTGAACCAAACAAGCAAGAGAAAAGAAAAAGGAAAAAAAAAAAAAACTCATTCACATTTAACTGAAATTGGTGGCTGAACAATGTACTATGCTGCCTAGGCTTTTACACATGTAAGAAAAGGGAAAAAAGGGTAAAAAGTACAAACCTTCTCCTTTGTTTTCTGGTTCTCTGCTCTAAGGTCTTCATATTCGCCTATAGCTAAAAGAAAAAAGAAAAGCAACATTACAACTCTATTGGAAGTTTAATGTGGAAAAACCTGAGAACCCAACTCACCCCATTGACTATTTACTAGGTAGGGCTAGGGTGGAGAAGAATCCATAAAAGGCTTCTGCCTTTAAAAGTAGGGAAGAAAAACAGATTACAGCAGATGGGAGCCCATCAAACTGAGCTTCAGTTCTCCCTACCTCACTAGGAAGACTTCAGAGCCAAGGGAGGTGACCTATTGCAAGCCATTCCCTCTCTTTGGTGCTCAGCGCCGGTCCTATGAGAGGATTCAGTGAGTGTTCCCCAGAGTTCCTCCCAATGCTGTTAGTCTATGGTGCTATAAACCAAGGTTTATCTAGAGTTTGTCTCTAGAAAATAAAGTAAGCTTGCATATTCAACTTAATGTCACATATCTACTTGGTACAGAACAAAAGTTTAGGCTATGAGCATCCACCGGACGACCATTATTTTTCTGGACAACACTGCAGTCACCAAACCATGATCAGAAACCTACCAGATTAGATTAAATTGGGAATAGAGGTAAACCGATATACTCCTATACGACTATATGATGGGAGAAAGTTTTCCACGTAAAATCCCCTATTGCTAAAATATGAAATAACCTCAGCCCTTACATTCACATTTTAGCAAAAGCACCATTTTAAGTATTCCCCCAGTTGAGAATATCAGGTTTAGAACAACTGAAAATCAAAGATTAAGCAGAGGGCTGGGGATTTAGCTCAGTGGCACCGCACCTGCCTCTCAAGCTCAAGGTCCCGAGTTTGATTCCCGTTGCCCAGGGTGGGAGGAGATGAAGCAGAATGTCTCACTGAGCCTAGAACTGCTGCTCAAAAATATTTTTGTCTGCAGCCAAAAACAAAAATCTGAAGGCAGCAGCTTCAAGAGCACCTCAGAAAAATCTAATCACGAATTTATGATTCTAACCACTAAGGCAGAGAACACCCCAGAAATGAATAATTAACATGGTGAAGTCCACGCTTTGTTTCCTTCAGGAGTGATCAAAGAGTTCAGAATACCTCCAGTGATGATGACACCAAAATCATTAAAAATTCAATTCAAGTTTGCAAACATTTATGGTATTATAGACCACCAATTCCCAGAAGCAAACCTTAGATATAAAACACTTTTACTGAAGTCATATCTGTAAGATCTTTGAACATTAGTTAGCTCATAAAATAGTTCTGAATATATACATGTAAAGATATACCCCTTTTGAAACAGACTTTCAACAGACAAGATTTGACTAACCACAGAACAAAGCTCTCTACATTTTTCTTCCATATCAACCCCCACCTGAATATAACTGAATACAAACCAAACTGTCTTGGATCTGAAAAATCAATGCTATGTGCCCCACTTCTTAATAGAGAAAAACAAGGACTAGGGAAGTTTCCAAAAATATGCTCTTACTTCATTGGAATCTATGGTCATGTTCCCAAATCTTATTTCTATATGACTTTAAAAAATAAATATATGTCTTATTGAGAGATTTTGGCTTAAATTACTTGACATTTAAAAGTATCTACAGATAGGGCTGGGGATTTAGCTCAGTGGTTCCGCCACCTGCCTCGCAAGCGCAAGGTTTGATCCCCGGTACCAGAAAAAAAAAAAGTATCTCCAGATGAAGTTGAAAATTCAAAATTCTATTATTCATGACCTACTTTATCAATACAATAAATAATCTCATATAGACATTAAGAATTTTTTTCCATTTTAAATATCAGTTAATGGCTTTACAGGCTTTTAAAAAATACCCATACTTTTCTGCCATTATACTGTCAATAGACCCCAGATGGACCACTGTAAACTCCCAACTTCGGGATCTTTATTAAAAGCATTAATTAAGAACCCTTCATCTATCATATTGGAAAGCACAGAAAATATGTGGGTTTGTGGCTATGTGCACATTTAAAAAATAAAATAAAGCCAGGTACAAGGAAGGGGAAGTATGGGAAGAATTTAACCACTTGGAAACAGACAGGGGTAACGGAGGGATAAGCCATAGAAGGACAGAAAATCATTCATTTCTTTGAAGTTAAAAAACCAAGCTCTTGGCCTGGAGATTTAGCTCAGTGGTGCCACTGCCTGCCTCACAAGTGCAAGGTTGTAAGTTCGATCCCCGGTACCCAAAAAACCCAAACAACAAAAAATAAAAACTAAGATCTCTGCCCTAAAGAGTTCTTAAACATATCTGGAAATATATACATACACATATCACAGTGAATATATACGTAAACCCATTCTCAGCAAAACTGGCAAAAATTAAAGTACCTTTTTATCACTCAGCTACTTCTGGAGTGGCAGTCAGTGTAAAGGAATTCCAGAAAGAGCCTTCTTGTTTCAAGATTGACTCATGGTTTGAAAAGTCTTTAAAATAAATTTGTATGGGCGTGGTGGTGCACGCCTGTAATCCCAGCACTCAGGAGGCTGAAGCAGGAGGGTCCCTGTGAGTTCTAGGCCAGCTTGGGCTACATAGTGAGTTCCAGGTCAGTCTCAACTGCACAGTGGGACACTTTCTCAAACAAACAAACAAAAAAAGTTTGGACCACTCAAGTGATTTGATGAGAGACCCTCCAAATTCTAAGTTAACTAGTGTATAAAGAGAGGTGAATGTGACCGATTCTCCGTCATAGGAAAGACACAGCTTCATCTCTCAGGCTCACACGGCCTAGTGAATACCACTGTGCAGTAAGGTCATACAGGACAGTAGTCACGACACGCAGCTGACTCCCAGCCTGAGCAGAGGAGGTCATAGCAAGTCGCTTAATGCAAATCGCAGATTCCTCATCTGGCAAAGTGTCTCTCCTGGTGCAATTATCAAGAGTAAATGAGTTAATAGATATGAGTGTTTAGGCCCCGAAGTTCTCCCTGCATGTTAGCCACAGTTCTTACCACTGCAGAGGTAATCAAACCTTGAGTACATGACAAAAGAGATTAGGCTGCTCTGGGTTTCAGGACTACTTTTGTCTCACATGGTCCAAAAGATGGCCAACTGGAAAAATCTCTGAAACCCAGGATCCTACCATCCCCTACCAAATCAAGAGAGGAAATAAACTAAAGATCAGGTGCGACCACTTTATGTCTTTTGTTTGTTTGGTTTTGGTTTTGGTGCTGGGGATCAAACTCGGGTCCTCGCACTTGTGAGGCAGGCGGCAGAACCACTGAGCTAAATCTCCGATCCTAAACACTTTATGTCTCAAAGAAACATGGCAGAGGAGTAGAAGCAAATCTGAGAAATACACTTTTCAATCTTCACTGCACAATGAATCATTTGGGGAGTTCGCAATCATAGAGTTTGACTCCCTCACCACACTGCCCTTCCCGGGGAGAGCTTAGGCAACTTTCATTTTTTATTTTTTTTTAAGAAGTACATGTCAAGGTGATTCTAACGTATAGCCCAAAGTGGGAACCACCACCTAACAGAAGATGGTGGAGAATATCGGGCAAAGCACATGTTTTAAGAATCATGCTGCTTTTCCATTTTCTAACTCAGTTGTTCCAAGAAAAGAAATTCTTTCCAAGCTACAAACATAATATAGCCAGCCCAGCAGGCAGCTGAGTAGACTTAGTTGTTTCAGAAATGTGACAACGAAGGCTCATAACTACCAGCCAATTACAACTCCTTGGGTGAAGGTGAACAACCATCACGATTTGCCTGAGACTGTCTGTGTGAGTGCTGAAGGTCCAGCATCCCTGCAAATATCGGCCTTAAGAAGGCTAATGTCCTACCTCCAGCATCGCCAGGACAGCATTTCCAACCACCAGTTCCCAGAATTGCACAGTCCATTATACAGATATTAGCCACATGTAGCTATTTTAAGTGTTAATCATTTAATCTAAATACAATGTAAAATTCAGTTCTTCTGGTGCATAAGTCACACGTGGCTGGTTAGTGGACACCACACTGGACATTGGACACAGAGCCTTCCCACACAGCAGAAAATGCCATTGGTCAACACTGTTCTGAACACCTCTGTCCAGATACCATATAGGCACCTTGAACACATGTCAGAAAGTGGGCACACCAACTCCCTTTCACTCCAGCATCTGGCTTCCTGCACACAGGATCTCCTCTATTGCTGTCATCATCCACCCACCCCTGAAGCTGGTACCCACAGGGTGAACCTTGAGTCCTTTCTCCTCTCTCTCCAAAGGATCATCAAATTCCTCTCATCTCTACAGAATGTTTCTCCAGTCTGTATTTCCTCCACAGCCAGTACCTTTGCCTAATTCAGACCCTCAATATTGACAGAACTCTCCCATCTGGCGCTAGCTTCCCTCTACCCTGAGTTCATTCTCTACATGGAAGGTAGTCAGCATACTGACAAAGCAAGCTACTTAATTCATTTCCTTGCTTAAAAATTGCCAAAGACCTTGGCTTCATAAGTTGGTACACCGCTCTACTACCCACATTCAGCCTTGGAGGCTACAACCTATTCCATCATATCCAAAGCCTCAGTGCTTCCCTGACCTTTCTGTCTGCGTGCCTTTGCCAACGTTTTTCTCCCCTACCTCTTCCTTTGCAATGCAATTCAACTCTCAATTCTTCTAAGAAGCCCTCTTCATATACCTCAGGCAAAACTAGCACTTATATTTTCATAAATCACCAAAGTATCTTGTTCACATAAAGGTTAAGCATCTATAATTCAAAAATCTGAAATCTGAAACTTTTTTTTTTTTGGTACTGGGGCTAGAACTCAGGTACTTGTGCTTGTGTGAGGCAGGTGGCAGAACCACTGAGCTAAATCTCTGGCCCTGAAATCTGAAACTTTTTAAATTGCCTAAGTTTTAAATTGGGGAGCATTTCAAACTTTGGATTTTTGCACTAAGGATGCTCATCTGGTAAAATCTATGCAAATACTTCATTCCCCCCCCAAAAAATCTACAATCTGAAACAAGCATTTTGGGTAAGACATACATATGGCTCTAATAGAGTTATCCATGCATGGATCTGCTTGAGTTCTATTGCCTTTTCTCTCACTCCGTTGACTGCAATATGCCTTACATCCAGCAGATTATCAAGCAGAGTCTACACCTATATTGAATGGTGCACACAAATTCATGAAACAAAACAACTGAGTATCAAACACCTCCACTTCACAAATGAAGACATAAATGCAGAGAGAAGTCAAATCCCTTAGTAAGAAATGGATGTAAAATATGCCTACTGGGCCCTCAAGTCATTCATGCAAAAAAGACATTAATGAGCACTACGGTGTCAATGCAATAAAGCACTAGATCAGAAAATAACCCTCTACGGTGACGACTATGTCTTTATTCACCCAGATGCCCACAATGCCTGACTTAGAACAGGCATTTGATATATTTATGTTAAACTGAGGAGTAAGGGAGAACCGATCTAAGTTTTCACATGAGCAAATTTTGAAAGGGCACAGACTCTCTTCCCTACAGTAAAAGGTTTTCTCATATCATGTTACATGATAAAAATGGAACTTCAAACAGTCACCAAGTGTAACCAGCAAACCACTGCCTCGTGAGATTTCATGTAGCCCTGCAGCCCGAGTCTGCATCTTGAAACCTTGCTAATGGAGAATGAGGACAGAAATCATAAAAGACATTGTGCAATTAGGATGTGATTCCCTTCTGAACATGTCCCAGTGGGTCTTCCTCTTAAAGCCAGAGTAGAAAGAAAAATCATTTATAACTCCTTTGCTAATTAAATTATTATAAAAGCCAAAGATAACACTGCTAGAAATACTGATCAAGAAACAAAGGTGACAGATTTCATATCCCAGAGGAAATTATGGCATATGTGAAATTCACCAAATACTTCATAGAACACAGTTCAGTGTTAATGAATTAATGATGCCTAAGAAGTACTCTCAACCAACTATATTAATGGCTTTAAATTAACCAACAGAAAAGAAGGAAATCGAGTATCTTACATATGCATATATGTCTGGTTTCTGGTCTGGCAAGAAAGGAGTGGGTAAAGAACTCCATCCTAACAACAAAAAAAGCAGAAAAAACTGAAAATCAACAACTTTTAAGTTCATTAGGCAACTGAGGTTGCAGGTCAGCCTGCCACCCCCAAAGTTGGAGACACACGGGTAGTTAAGAAGGTCATAATTTGTGGAAGCAGATGCCTGGGAGCAGAAACCTCTTCAGGAACCAGTACCAAGATAGAAAAACCTAAACTATAATTGACAAATTGCTAGAGGCTCCGTTGGGACAAGTATGAGAGTTAAAAATGTGCAAGAGGTGGGTATGTCTGGAACGTGCGTTTGTGACTCTCGCTTTCAGGAATCCCACCAAATTCATATCATGAAGATCAAATTTTCTTACTACTTTTAGCAGATGGAAGAGAAGGTATTCTGAAATATACCCAGAACATTCTTTTCTTCTTCAGGCCTGACCTAAAACTGTTTTAGCATACCTTAATAGACTTGTAGGGAAATACTCCAGACCAGTCACCTCTAGCTTTCCTGTCTCACCTCATGAGGGAAAAACAGACAAACACTTATGAGGTCACAGCCCAAGGACACAGACTTACTAAGACCCAAATGTAGGACCTATGATCTACAAAGACTATAGAACATTTTTATTCCTTGTCACCATGTAAACATTTACAGCAGATAACTACCCAAACTTGGGAGCAACCATGAAGTTTTCAATGCATAAACAGATGAACTATGGTTCACCCATGCGATGGAATACTTTTCAGTGATGAAAAGAGGCACATAAGCTATCAAGCCACAAGAAGGCAGAGAGAACTTTTGAAAGAAACAAATCTCAAAAGGCTAAATACAGTATGAATCCAACTGTATGACACTCTGGAAAAGACAAAACTCTGACAGGAGTTCAGAGAGGGAGCGAAGAATGGGTAAAGCACAGGGAATTTTTAAAGCACTGAAACTCTTCTGTATAATACTGCAATGATGGCACGTTGCTTAAACCCATAGGTGTACAACACAAAGGGAGAATCCTAACGTAAACTTCGACTTTAGTTAATAATAATGTGTTAACATTGGCTCATCAGTTCTTACAAATGCATCACATTAATTTAAGGCAAGATATTAATAATAGCAGACATGGGGGTAGAGCGAAGGTGAAGAGTTAGGTGGGAATTCTCTTTTCAGGTCAATTTTTCTTTAATCGTAAAATGTCTCCAAAAAGTTTTATTAAAAAAAAAATACACATTTACAAACAGGGTCTACGTGGATTTTTACCAGGGAAGATATGACACAAAATCAAGTTAATTAAAGGATATTGGTCTATTACTCTGCATAGTGCCTTACCAAAATCTCAGAACTTATATTTTAATGTTTATAAAATGCTTAGTCAGCATGGTAAGGAGGGACAGCATGTTATGTTCCTTCTACGTTTTAAAGCAAAACCTCACAGGGTGTGGTAGCACACACCTGTAATCCCAGCACTCGGGAGGCTGAGGCAGGAGGATCGCTGTGAGTTCAAGACTGGCCTGGGCTACATAGTAGTCCCAGGTCAGTCTCAACTACATAGTGAGACCATGTCTCCAAAAGAAGAAAAAGCAAAACCCAACTGTGTAATAGTTTTAAGGAATAAAATCTTCAGGGCTGGAGGCTTAGCTCAGCAATTCCACCACCTGCCTTGAAAGCTCAAGGTCCAGAGTTCAAATCCTGATACCAAAAAAAAAAAGAATAAAACCTTGGGCTGGGGATATAGCTCAATGGTGCCACTGCTTGACTCACAAGCACAAGTCCAGAGTTTGATCCCCAGTGCCAAATAAATAAATAAATAAAATCTTGGGCCGGGGATGCAGCTCAGTGGTAGAGCACTTACTGAGCTGAGCACATGCAAGGTTCTATGTTCAATCCCTAGCACCACAAAACACAGCGAAATCTAAAAGCAGGAAAACTGTCAAAACATACCTGCTTGGATCCACTGATTCCACTTTAAAGAATTTCCCTAATATCTCATAAGTATATACAACTATTATTTGTAAACTTTAAGAACATTTGGACAGAATATTTTCTACTGCTGCACTTACAAGTGTGTGCACAAGAATATTATCTTCAGTAAACTTCAAAGGCTTTAGATATATAGAAAAACTGCTGCCGGGGATTTAGCTCAGAGGTTCAGTGGCCTGACTTGCAAGCACAAGGACCCGAGTTCAATCCCTGGTACCAAAAAAAAAAGAAAAACTTCAAACATAGTTTAGTCATTCTTCAGTATCCACAGAGGAGTGGTTCTAGGGTCACAGCAGATACCAAAATCCAGGAACGCTCAAGTCCCTAAAATAAAACGATGCAGTATTTGCATATAACCTATACACATTCTCCTATATTCTTTAAATGATCTCCAGGTTCCTTAAAATGTGCAATTCAATGTAACTGCTACACAGGTAGTTGTCATGTTTTTAGAAAAGAATGATAACAATAAAGTTGTACATGTTCAGTACAATTTTTTTTTCTGAATTTTTTTTAAATCTGAAGTTGGTTGAATCTAAAGATAAGGAACCCATGATA
The DNA here is from genome assembly GCF_012274545.1 of Fukomys damarensis. NCBI lineage: Eukaryota > Metazoa > Chordata > Mammalia > Rodentia > Bathyergidae > Fukomys > Fukomys damarensis. The sequence continues at coordinate 20,338,745 of NW_022900920.1, read as the reverse complement.
CTGGAGGGCTGACTGAACAGAGTTCCCATATATCCCCCCATTATTAATATCTTGCATTAGTATAGTACACGTGCTATGATTAATGGGCCAATATTGACACGTTATGAACCAGTGACCCTCAGCTTTTCCCCCCCTCAGCTTTTGCCTAACGTCCTTTTTCTATTCTAGGATCCCATGTTGAATGGCATATTACAGTCAGGTAACATATATCCTCAGGCACTCCTGCTTGGCTGTGATAGAATCTCAGACTTCCTTCACTTGTTAAGATTTTGACAGGTTTTGTTGGTTTAGATCCTGTAAGTTTTGTTTTGTACCGGGGATCAAACTCAGGACCTTGCGCTTGTGAGGCAGGCAGGGTGCCACTGAGCTAAATCCCAGCCCTAGATCTTTGAAATTTTAAGAAGTATAACAGATAATGTGAAATAGGAAGAAAAGGCGCAAAGGGGAAGGGGAAGTGGGAGGGATGGGGGAAAAAAGGGAATAGAATATAAGAAAAAGAAAAAAATGGAAGCAAAGTTGGAGGGGTTGAAGGGAGGGCAGAGGAATGGGGAAAAAATAAGAACCAAGATGGATTATGTAAAGGTGCAAATTTCCAATGATGAATATCATGATATTGTATACTTTAAATGTACCAATAAAATTAATTTAAAAAATTTTTAAATGAAGTAGTGGCCAGGTATTTTGTAGAATGGTCCTCAAATGGAATTTGTCCACTGTCTTCCTCATAAATAGACTGGGTAACGCCGGGGATTTAGCTCAGTGATTCCGCCCCCTGCCTTGCAAGCTGAAGCACCAGAGCTCCATCTCTGGTACCAAAAATAAATAAATAAATAAATAAATAAATAGACTGGGTTGATGGGACTTTAGGAAAAGACCACAGAGATAAGTGCCATTTTCATCACACTGTATCAAAAATACACATTAGTAATATAACGCCACACTTTTGACATAGACTGGATCATCTAAGTAGTTCACTGGAAAGTTACTTTAGCCCCCTTTTGCCATACTGTGATCTTTGGAAAGGAGTTACTATGTATAGCCCAGATGTAAGGATGAGGGAAGTCACATACTTTTTTTTTTTCTTTTCTTTTGGTACCAGGGATCAAACTTGAGACCGTGCACTTGTGAAGAAGGCACCAGAACCACTGAGCTAAATCCCCAGTCCAGAAGTTACATCTTTTTAAGGGGAGCATCTACATAAATTATTTGGAATTTTTCTGCATGGGAGATTTGTCTCTATTAGTATTTTACTTAGGAATGCTTACTGTATACTCTGAGTAGTATCTAATATTTTGTTTTTCAAATTGTACCAACTTTGGCCTTCAGAAGTTCCTTTAGGTGATTCCTGTGTCTCTTTGAACAAGCTCATCACTTCTGGGCTTATCAGTCTGAGCACTTCCTCAGTTTCTGGCACCACAACATGGGTCAAGCTTGTCTTGTACACTTCCTGCTCCAATCCTAGAATGAGCCGTTTCTCCCAGGAATCCCATTCCTTTTACTGAAGGGTGGTATCAGAACACAAATTCAGGGATGCTAAATGTGCTCATTGCTAATAGAACAAAAAAACACACCTGTGTACACTAACCCAAATGTATGTACATGATCTATAAATATTTTCATACGTAACCATCTGGATCTACATTAAGCTACACATGCGTGCATATGAGTCTCCAACTTTGATACTTTACCAAAAGCATTTTAACAGAAAAAACCCCTGAAACACAGAAATGTCCATTCAGAGGACATTAAATACAATATGGCAGGTCCATAGAGCGGAACACTACCCAATTTCTAGTGATTTATTTAAAAGTTCTATGTTAGATGACAGAAGGACAAAGAAGGACACAATTTCTGAAAGGAAATGCAACAATGAACAGTAGATGACTCTGAAGAACAGGAAGGGGGTTACAGGAGGCATTGACAGTGAGGGCTGATACCATAAACAGTGAGGCAAGAAAACAGAACTTCAGATAGTACAATGGTTGATGTCCTTCCAAATGGTCACAGTACATAAAATGTCTTTAAAGCGTCCTTAGGAGAATGATAATAAAGATTGAGAAATGATGTATTCAATGGAATGGGTAACTGCACTTTCCATTTTCATTGTATCATTTAGTATTTTAAAAATTGGGCTGGGGATTTAGCTCAGTGGTTCCGCCACCTGCCTCACAAGAGCAAGGACCCACGTTCGATCCTTGGTACCAAATAAATAAATAAATAAATACAAACAAAAGTAAGCCAGGTGTGGTGGTACACACCTGTACACCCAGCTACTTGGGAGGCTGAGGTGAGAGGATTACAAATTTGAGGGCAGCTGGGAAACTCAGTGAGACCCTGTCTCAAAATAAAACAAGAGAAATGCAGCTCAGTGGCAGGTGCTTACTTAGCATGTGCTAGCCTACTAGATCCTGGGTTCAATCTCTAGTACTGTGCACATGAGTGTACATGCACACACTTGCACACTCACACACACAGATTTACCTGGGTAAGGGAAATAAATATTAAGCAAAAAGTGGAATTCTAGCTAGAACGTGCAGTTCTTCAGCCCAAGCTGAGTGTCTGTCTTCTCGGGAGCTGCCCAACTGGTATCTCTTCAGCACTGGTTCATTAACTTGGGAAGCAAACTACATTTCTAATAAGTACTTGGTGATTTGGAGGTAACTGGCCCCTGGAGTACACTTTGAAAAATACTGGTGTAAAACCAAATCTGCACTTGAACCCAAGGACATCATTTAATTCCAATCTGCTGTCTACAGAATGACTTTGTATGAATCCATGATTGACAATGCTTCTGTTTTTTCAGACTATTTAGGTGATTGTGGCAAGCAACACTTTGGGCCCCTTTTGTCTGGTTATTTTCTAACCCAGAAGCCAAGGTAACACAAGAAGCATCTGTGAGTTATTAGCTCAGCTCTATGAGGAAGCTTGCCTGAATTTCCATCCGAACTTTTAAGCAGTAGCCCAATAACTTGGGGAAAACGATACTAATCCTAAACACAGAAAAAGGTAAGCTTGCTTTAAAAACCATCCATCTTACCATAGGAAATCCATTTTACACAGTACTGGCCCATAACTTTGGGGTTTTGTTGACACTGTCTGGTCTTACATTACAACATCCTTATTACGGCCGGGCTATAGTTCAGCAGTACAGCATTTGCCTACCATGGGTTTGATCCCCACCAGCAAGGAAAGAAAGCAAAGAAAAAACTCTTATGTTAGGTGATAATCGCTCTCTTCAAAAGTCCATTAAAAAGTTCCAATGGAGGTACAGCGCAGTCTAATTGGAACCTATTTCCTGTGTCAGCCCAGGCTGCATCCTCCCGTTGGTTGCAGAAGCCCTTCTGCTATGGACTATGCCAGTGCACAGGTCCTTGTGGAGTCTGCCAGTCAAGGTGCTCTCTGGCCAAAGATTCTAAAACTGTGACCTCAACAAGGCCAATCAGACACTTTCTTGAATCAGCATGCCAAACCAGGAAATCCTCACCAGCAGGAACAAGGTCTGCCTAGCACAGTGCCTGGCTATGAATATTCAGCACATGTGGGTTGCATGAATTACACAGAAAATCAGGCACCTTAAACAAATGCTGAACTCAGTCTATCATTTTCTAACAGAATTCTGGAGGGGGAGCAAATTGTATGATGTTTTGTAAGGGAAATGTCCACTTTAGTAACTAGGAAATATGCACTGGAAATAGTATCCAAAGTTGCCATTTCTCTGTGCATTAAAGATGTCAATCAGTCCAATAAAATAAAGACCCCCCAAAAAAACAAAAGGAGAATTACCTCATTACCTCAACATCTGCTTGAACATAAGCAATCACACACTGGTTAATTTTTTTTAAAGGGACATAATATAACTTTCTAGAAAGACATAATATAGCTAATTATACCATTCACTAAAAGGGAACATACAATGTTTTGAAGTAATTCAGAAGTGGGTGTGATTTTTAAGACACAGAGCTTAGGGAATGGTAAGTATAAATTAGAGATTGTTCATATTATGACAGTCTCCGTCATTACATTTCACAACTTTTGTCAAAAGCAACCTTATTCACCACACCACTGACGGCTTCACATTAGGGAGGGCTGCTGTCAGCTCTGCAGTTGAGAGAAGAGAGAAGCCTTATTTCTGCCACCCCCATGGAGGATGGGTTCAAAAGGAGCCACGTGACAAAACCCAAATTCCCAATAAACAGGTAAAAACACTGCAAAGTTGACTGATAACCAGGGCAATATAAATTGTAAATGTCACCATTGTGCCCATTAGATTGGCAAACATTCAGAGACCTGTCAGGCTGTCAAATTAATAAAGATTGTTATTACCAATGTTAACCAGAATGTGGGAATATGCTCACTGCTGGCGGGTGTGGACTCTACAGACATTGTTGGGGCATTTTTGCACTCTCTAGCAAATCCTCTTATGTGCATGCCCTCAAACCGAACAATTCCACAGCTAAGAATCGATACTAGAAAAATATGCAACTGTACACTGTTATATAATTATTTGATTAATGATAGTTTGATTGACTGAGAACAAGAATTGCCAGGTTTACTATCTGAATGCCCTAGTCTAGCACATGGGCCTTATATGTAAGTACTAGATATTTGTTAAAGGAATAAAAACATACTTTTATCAAATTAAAAAGAAAAACAGTAATTAATAATGATCTTTTTGTTCACACACATTATTAACAGATAGTACAGCTTACAAAATTTATCATAATATTGTTAAGCACCCAAAGACCCTGAGTTTTTATCTTTTTTTTTTTTTTTTTTTTGATACTGGGGATCAAACTCAAGACCTTGCACTTGTGAGGCAGGTGGCAGCACCACTGAGCTAAATCCCTGGCCCCTGAGTTTTCATCTTAAATCACTAATATCCCAGTTAGTTCCATAGGTTCAACAACAATTAAGTACTCTTGAAATAAGCCAACTGTTAGCACAGGCAATAATCCAATGGCAAACACTCTGGTCTGGGGATGTATAAAAACCACACCGTGAGGTGAAAAAATTATAGCACCTGTGTAACCAGACTTATTATCCTTTTGAAAAAAAGACTATACTATTAAGAAACAAATTTCACCAGGAATAGTAGCAGACACCTGTAATCCTATCACTCAGGGAGGCAGAGGCAGGAGGATCACAAGTTAGCAACTTAACAAGAACCTGCCTCAAAATAATAAAAGGGGCTGGGGATGTAGGTCAGTGAGAAGGTCCTGGGTCCAACCCCCAGTATCCCCTCACCAAAAAAGAAAAAAAAGAACCACAAATTTCAAAAGCTAACTGTTCTATTACCTCTGATAGGTCTTTAATCAAGGAAATGTAAAATACCACCCCAAAAAAGAAAAAAAAAAAAAAAACCAAAGCCATAGATTTGTTTTCCAATAAGATAAAAAGACAAAAACTTGGAAATTTTCCCTTTTTTTCAGCCCTTAATTCAACACAGACAGAAAATGTGTTCCAAAATCAAATGGAAACAACTTATGAGTTACCTGCAGTTAATGTACAGTTAAAGTTATACACAAGAGGTAAACTGAAAGAAGTAAAATTTTTATCGTATTATTACTTGATCTGATTTTCACTGCTATTACTAATAATAAACGTTCAATACATCTTGGAATACGAATCAAGAGTTTTTAAATTATGGGATAGATGTTTTTAAAAATAAAATACTAGTAGAACTCAGCTATCACTGAAACATTTGAGAGATTCCAGATAAAGGCATTCTGGTCCTTGGAACTTTAGAACTTCAGGCCAAACTGAGAGGTGGAAGGGCTGGGAAGGTCAGAGATTAACATTAATTCCACAATTCCTAGATTCTGGATATCGCAGGGAATAGAGTTCGTATCCTTTTCAGTTAGGGTAAGTACTTCTCGAAGCTCACACTGTGCAGTCCCAGTGAGGCTTGTTTGCCCCGCGGGGGTCATTCCACAGGGATCCAGGCAGCCTCACACATGGGATGTTCCTGGGTTCAAGGAGCAACAGGCCAGAGTCCTGGGCAGGATCTCATGAAGTCAGGTGGGTTAAGCCTCCTCCTCGGTAAAGTAGGGTTTCATTCACCACAAGATCCAAGGAAGAGAAGCGTCTACATTCACAAAGCTAGCAAGCTAAGCCAAGAAAAGCAAAAGACCTGGGACTAAACACGAGCTTAGCCACAGAGCAGGACTCTGAGGCTACACGGCCCCGAGAGGAAGTCTCTCAGAAAAGCACCTGTCCCAGCACACTTTCACTTCCTAAATCTGGATGGTTCTGCTCCTGCTTGACCTATATTCCCAAACTACCCTGTGGTCACCGCAATCATAATTTTTAAAAAAATGTATTAGGTTAGCACGGGCTCTCTGATCCGGCTTTGTTCACAAGTGTGGCAAATGATGAAAATGACTGAAGCAGCTCTTTATAAAAGGATAATCCGTAGTTGCCAAGCAGCAGAGAAACGCGTGCACAGGGCCTGGCTTTCCTGCCCCCAGCGCCGACACAGGCAGTGTTGACCCAATGACTAATAAACTGCTAAAAAGGGGAAGTGATAAAAACACATCATGGGCTGAAAAAATCCCAGCGTGGTAATGAAAGAGGAACTAGAGAGAGCCCCAAGAAAAACTGGAAAGGTTGTGAAGCAGCCCCGCAGGCCCAGGGGCGCCAGAACCGCACCAGGGTGGGGCACCGCTCCGAGCGGGGCCAGCTGAGCCGCCCGCGATCCCG
>NW_022900920.1:20296094-20331382 GCF_012274545.1 Fukomys damarensis | reverse complement strand
CCGCCCCGCACCCTTCCCGCGGCCTCCACCCGGCCGAGAAAACCCGCCGCGGCTTCGGCTTCGCAGTACCTGCGGGAACCTGGATCTGGACGCTGAGGGCCGCTCCCCCCAGGAGCCGTGGCTGAGGAAGGGGCGGTGACGGACACCGAGAGCCCAGGCTCCTTCCCAGGTCCTCACGCAGAGCTCTAGCGGCCCGCCAGCCTGGCTGTCCGCGGTCCACCTGGCACAGCAGGACCAGGACCCAAAGCCTCCAGGCTGCCCTGCAGGTGCACGGAGGGCCAGCCTAGTTAAGTCACCAGTGCTGGGCGAGGGGTCCTGCAGTCGGGTCACCGTTACCGAGGACCCCAGTGAGCTCCCCTCCACCACGCCAAGTTGGAGAAGGGATGCGAACGTGGGCCCTGCCGCCTGCGCATCGCCGGGCTTAGAGGGCCCACGCGGGTCATTTGGTTCGCATGAGAGGAGGGCCTCGGCCGGAAGGAGGTGGCCACTGCTGTCCCAGTGCCCAGGGTCACATGGCTGCCTGGCAGCAGAAGCTGGCGTTGTGAAATGAAGCCCTGCCCTGGCCCCCTTTGCTGCGACCTGGCTCTGACAGGCTGGATGGGGAGAGAAGCACAGGTCTCCGTCTGCTCTAAAGCAACTCTCTCCCAGCCCTGTCTGTTCGCTAACCTTTGGTCAAGCCTCCTACAGTCTTTGAACTTCATCGAGAGGATGGGAGTAATAGTAATAATACCTACACTGCAGGAGGCTTTGTAAAGATTGAACAGGGTGAGGAAAATGATCAAAACACCAAATCCAGAACTCAGCATATAATAGTTTTTTTTTTTTTAAAGATTGCAGGTCTGAGAAAGGAGTGATGTTGGTAATTATAAGCTGAAACATGCACAGGTCTTTTACACTACTCATTAAGCATCCCAGCCCAACCCACCGCATGCCTTGGTTTTTCTGTGCTTCTGCTCATTCCTGCTATCTTATGCAAATATCCGATGCCGCTTACCATGCCCCTCTCTCTGGGATAAAGAGGAAGGCTGGTATTCTGGTAAGTCCTGTAACTAGGGTCTTTGTGGTACTTGTTACTAAATCCTAACCCAAAATAAAATTTGAAAACAAAAGTGAGAGTACCTTCTTCTTTCTGAAATGGTAATACAGTAGCTTAGCATGTGTAATTTAGTGGTACTATGGTCTAAACTGCCAACATAGTACTGTTAAATAGATTGAATTAAAAATTCTTGCAACCTTAAAAACAATTTTGGTGTGGGGTTTTTCTTAGTCAAATCTTCTCCTTGTGTTTCATCAGATAGTTCAAACTGCTTGCAAGACAGCTGTCTTGAATGTTCCCAGACTATAATCATAGGGCGTTTGCCCTGGAATTGTATTTTAGGCTTTATTTCTCAGTTGAAATAAGAGGCAGAAAATGTGAGACACTTGAGTTTCAACTACATGAAAATATGAATATGTATTTCTACTGGGTATTTTGTGGAAAGAGAAATAATTTCATTCTTTAACAAAACGTAAAGAGATCTGAGTGCAAATTCTGACCATCTAGCTTTTGTAAGGCAGCCAGGAAATACCTGGTACATACAGGTACCATGCTAACTGTGAGGCAGTGTGGAGGAGCCCCTCTTCTCACAACCTGACAAATAGAAACAGTGTCCGTCAGCTATTTGGATCGGATTACAAAATTCCATTCTTTTAAATGGCTGATTTAGTTGTCACCAATTATGTTGGAGTTAGGTAATATTTTTGGAGTTTAAGAATGAATTAAGCCAAGCATGGGGGTGCACACCTGTAATCCCAGCACTTGAGAGTCTGAGGCAGGAGGATTGTTATGAGTTGCAGGCCAGCCTGAGCTACATGGTCAGTTCAAGACCAGTGTGAACAATGTAATGAGGCCCTGCATTGAAAAGCTTAAAAAAAACAAAAAGTTAATTATGAAATTGAGTTTTTTAATCCCACATTGAATCTGCAGCCTCTTGAAATGAATCCCACTTACCCTAATGAAATTAAAATAACCACCTGAAATACAATATGATGTTATTATCCTGAGGGCATGGTATGAATTCTTAGGATGGCTCTTAGAATCACTTATTGAGATTCCGATCTCCCATTCCATTATGGTTTATTTATACGGTATGAATATTGATGGGAAGGATAGAAGTGATATAATCAGTTTTTGTTCTCTTTAACAATACACATAGCGTTTTATGTTGCAGGCCTCACATTGGAGGTGCTACTAGCCTCCAAACAATATGGAACCTTAAAAAAAACTTCAAAATTCAGGTTACATGTCCATACATAAACACACATTCACACACTTATGTAGAGGAGAGAAACTTTCTAAAAATTAACTGAAAGGATTTGTACGAAACACAAGATCATGAACAGAAAGTAGAGGGACGGGCCCAAGTGGTGGGGGTGGAAAGTGTGATGGTCAAAAGGATTTTCTCTTAAACATGAATTCTATGCTGAGGAATCCACCCTAAAAGGTATTAGTACAGCAGCTATTTACTGTAAGGTCAATTATGATATAAAGTTGACAACACTTGAATTTTATTTGACATAAATAAAGAAAATATGACACATGATACAACATAGATAATCTTTAAAAGCACACAGAGTGAAAAAAACCAGCCAGAAAAACCCAGGAATTATATCTACATCTGTATATTGTTTTGCATCTCCATAAAATGTTGACTGGTGAGAGAGAAAATGAGTGATTTCTACCAAGCTCATTGTTGGGGGGTGGGTTGGGCTTGGGAGAAAATAGGAAATGGTGACTGACTATAGTTATGTACTTTGTTCTTAGGGTGACAGAAATTTTCTAAAATTGTGCTCCTGGTTGTAAAACTCTGAATATTCTCAAAACTATATGATTGCACACTTTCAGTGTGCTCTTTAGGTGCGAGAATTTGAGGGCACATGAATCATATCCCAATATAGCCGTTATAATAAACTGCTTTTCAAGAAAGAAAACCTGACTTAATATACCATTTGTAATACTATTAAATATGTTTCTCACAAAAACATTTTTAATTTTTCAAATATTTGTGTACATAGTACCTTGTTCTGCTTTCATTTTTTAGTGATACGTGTTTATAGTGCATAATGCTTTCATTCCCTGTGGGGAATTGGTACTTGTAGAAAACACATCTTAATTCTTTCTTTTCTCATCCCCTTTTCTCACCCCTCCCCTTCCACCTCTTGCTATCTTTCCATTTGACAAAGATCCATCTTTTGTTTTTATTTATATTTTGGGTTCCTCATAAAATATTTAAGCTTGTTGTGTGTCTGATTTATTTAACATTATGGTTTCAAGGTGCATCCATTTACTAGAAATTACTCGTGTGTCTTTATGGCAGGATGGTGCTCCGTGGTGTGTAAATACCACATTTTTGAAAATCCATTCATCTGCTGATAGACATATAGTCTACTTGCAAGATTTAGCTATTATGAATTGTGTTGCTATAAATATGGGTATGTATGTATTACTATAATATGAAATCTTTAACTCTTTGGGGAAGATATCTAGAAGGGAAATAATTGGGTCAAACGAGGTTTCTAATATCAATTTTTTGAGGACTCTCCATACCGATTTCCATAGTGGTTGTACTAGTTTACACTCCCACCAACAGTGTAGATGAGTTATTTTTTCCCTCACAGCATCACCAGATTTGTTATTATTTAATCTTTTTTGTTTTGTTTTGTTTTTGTTTTTTGAGACAGGGTCTCACTATGTAGTTGAGACTGACCTGCAACCCACTATGTAGCCCAGGCTGGTCTCGAACTCACAGTGATCCTCCTGCCTCAGCCTCCCGGGTGCTGGGATTACAGGCGTGTGCCACCACACCCAATATTATTTAATCTTTTGATGATGGCCATTTTTTTTTCTAGAATAAGATGCAATCTCAGTGTTGTTTTAATTTGCATTTCCATAATGGCCATTGATGTTGACCATTTCTTAATATAGTTATTGGCCATTTGAGCTTCTTCTGAGAAGTGGCTATTTATTTCACTTGCCCCCAACTTTTTTTTTTTTTTTTTTTTTTTTGGTACCAGGGATTGAACTCAGGACCTTGCGAGGCAGGTGGTGGCACCACTGAGCGAAATCCCTGATCCTCACTTGCCCATTTTTTGATTGGGTCTTACATTTTGAGCGTCTAATTTTTCTTTTGAGTTCTTTATATATTCTAGATATTAGTCCTCTGAGAAATAGCTGCCAAAAACTATTCCCATTCTGTAGGTTGTCTCTTTATTGAGTGTTCCTTTCACTGTGCAGAAGCTTATTAACTTGATATAACTCCATTTGTCAATTTTTGATACTAATTTCTATGCAACCAGGGTTCTGTTCAGAAAATCTTTGCTTATTCTTTCAAGAGTTTTTCCTATTTTGTCTTTTAGCAAATTAATTCTTTTTTGTTGTTGTTGTTGTTTTTTATTTTTTGTTTTTTGTTTTTTGAGACAGGGTCTCACTGTGTAGTTGAGACTGACCTGGAACTCTCGTCTTCTCGTGTTTCTTTTTTGTTTATTTGTGTTGAGGCTTGTGGGTTGATAAGGTTGCAGTGATAAGCTTTGAAAGTATGGAGACTTCTTTAATAACTGTCTACACTTCATTGGTGTCCTCTGGGCATGGCTAACTGTTGGTCTTTGCCTCTGTCCCAGGATCCAACCCCCTCCATTCATTTGAGATGGGAGAAAATCAAACTATATAACTAAAGTATGACATTACCTCACTAAAGGGGAGGGGAAAGGAAAAACCTGACCTAAGTAACCTAAGAAAATAGTATTTTGATGGGATACTTTAAAGCTAAAGACAAAAGAAAATGTACGCAAATACTAGTCTAGTTGACAAATTTACCTCACAACAGACTATGGATTTGCAATTCCAAAACTTCTCTAAAAGGCTGCCTGGCAAGAACAAAATCCCAAGTTCCATCCCGGTAAAAACAAACAAACAAACAACACCAAAAAACTTCTCTATAGATACAGTAGGGTTGAATAGATAAGTCAATGAATGTAGATATTGAAAGGCTGATTTCTTATCAGAGAGATAAGGTACAATCAGTTCTGATGCAACATTTCTTACATTTGCTTAGAAATCATTGTGCTATGCATAACTACAAAATAGAAATCATATGTGTCAAGGGGACAATGAATTTGGGAAAACAATACTTAAAAACCCCAACAACACATTTTTAAAAACTATAACCTCCAAGCCGGGCATGGTGGCACACACCTATAATCCCAGCACCCTGGAGGCCGAGGCAGGATTATCACTGTGAGTTCAAAACCAGCCTGGGCTACATGGTGAGTTCCAGGTCAGTCTCAACTACATAGTGAGACCCTGTCTCAAAAAACCAAAAAAAAAAACAAAAAACAAAAAACAAAAAACTGTAAAACCCAATAAAACAGTAGTGTAGTTTTATACTATACATTTACATAATGCATAATGCTACAACTAATTGGCTATTTTAGCTTGAAAAGCACTGGAAATTTGTGAACGTGGGAGTCATAAAGGCTACAGCTTTGAATCTGTGAAGTGGCAGAAAACAGGGTTAACTGAAATCCAATGAGAAAGGTATAATAATCTGGGCATGGATAGGACTTAATTTTCCATGATTCAGTGAGTAGACTCTCACATTACAATTCTTTCCCAGCCTTAGATCTTGAGGCATTATTTTTCAGACTTTGATGCGCAGGTCCTTCAAGGAGGACATTTACAACAAAATTAGAATTTCAATACATAGTCTTCTTTTTCAGTTAACTTCTGTACTGCTGTTTGAAATTTATTTGATATATTTGGCTTTCCCAGCTGGACTCTGGCTTTGCAGAGAGCAAAGGGATTTATAAAGTATGTTCATGTTTGTAGCCACAAATCTAGCCACTATCATCACTGAAAACAATCACTTCTGAAAGACATGGCAATTTCCTTTTCAGGTCTTCAGATGCAGTGTTTTCTTTCTGATTGTGAGAAAAGATGTTCCTGGATTTTTTGTTTGCTCTTCAGTGTATAAGCTCATCAACTTTTCATTTCTTATAATTCTTTAAACTTTGTTCTTATTGACTTCACAGCACGTGAAGTTGTATCATCATATTCTTAAAAAATTAATAGCATTGTTTCTGATATTATTCAGCCACAAAGAGGAATGTGTTTTCATTTGCAGGAAAGTGGCTGGAACTGGAGATCATCATGTTAAGTGAAATAAGCCAGACTCAGAAAAAACAAGTACCACCTATTCTCCCAAATATATTGAATCTAAAAAGATGACATGAAAATAAAAGGGAGACTACTACTAGACAAAAAGAAGGGACTAAGCGGAAGGGAGACTGAGGTATTAAGGTAATGGGGGTATGGATATGATCAAAATATACGTTGAAACTCAATTTTTTAAAATTAATAGGCACTGATTTTTAAAAAGGAAAAGAAAAACAAGGATTGGGGGCCTTGCTTCAATCCTGAGTATAAAAAAATGAAACTTTAAAGTGATTCCATTTACAATAGCACTCAAAATAATGAAATCATTTAGCTTTAACTGCCAAAATAATTAAACCAAAAAGTTATGGGAGATCAATGCAATGAAAATTAAACAAACAAAGACAAAAGAAAGAAAATAAAACAAACATTGCTGAAAAGGATACAAATAACTAAAATGGCATACCATAATCATGGATTAGAAGACATACGTAGTTAAAATACTAAATTTGTCTATTGACCTAATGTATTTCCAATAAAAACTTCAGCAGCTTTTTCTTTTATTGAAGAAAAAAGCTGATTTAAAGTTTATGGCAAAGCAAAGGACCTAGAATAGCTGAAGAAATCTTGAAATAAAATACAGTAAACTTGGTTCACTTATGCTAAAGGAATTGACTCAAACTGCAGTAATCAAGACAGTGCAGCATTGATAGATACACATATCAATACAAAAAGAGTCCAAAAACAAATCCATACTCATAGACATCTTGTTTTCTTCAAAGGTGCTAAAACAGTTGAATAAAAAAAGTCATCTCAATAAGTAGAACTGAGTCTCCATATGCAGTTGGTGCATCAGAGAAATGGAAAATTAAAATAGCAATGAGATACCACCACACACCTATTAGAATAGCCAAAATCTAGAAAACTGACAATGCCAAGTGCTGACATGTGTGTACAAAAATAAAAATTAATTGATAGTGGGAATGCAAACTAATATAGCCACTTTGGAAGACAGTTTGGCTGTCTCTTAGCCAACCCAAACACATAAGAGTGTTTGGTAAGAGTGTATGGTAAGAGCCATATTGTGCAGCAATTGTACTCTTGGTATTTAACCAAAGGAACTTAAGACATGCCCATACAAAAATATGCAGAGAGATATTTATGGCAGCTTTATTCAAAATTGCCAATACTTGAAGATAGCAAAGATGTCCTTCAGTAGGTGAATAGATAAACAAAGTGTGGTACATCCAGACAATAGAATATTATTCAGCACCAAAAAGAAACAAGCCAATAAGCCATGAAAAAATATGAAGAAATTTCAAATATATACTATTAAGTGAAGGAAACTAATCTGAAAAGGTTTTGCATTATTTAATTCTAACTATTGACATTGTGGGAAAAGCCAAACTAAGGGGACAGGAAAAAGAGCAATGGCTGCCAGACAAGGCTGGGGAGGAATGATTAAGGGAGAATAGAGGATTTTGAGGGTGATGAAACTATTCAATATGATACTATAATGGGAGATAAAGTCAACATACATTTTCCCACACCCATAGAGCATACAAGAAGAGGAGTGAGGCCTGAGGTAAACCACAGGCTCTGAGACGACCTGGATTCACTGATTACAGTAATTGTATTACTCTGGTGGGACTTGTTGATAATAGGGAGGCTCTGTATATGTGGAGGCAGAGGGTATCTGGAAAATCTCCGTGACTTGCTGTGAACCTGAAACTATTCTAAAAAAATAAAGTCTAATTTAAGAAAAAGATTAAGACCTCTAAGCATCACTGACAGAAATTAAAGAAAGCCAAAACCCATAGTGATATGCACACAGAACGCTCCAATACTGTTAAAATATCTATTTCCCATAATCTGATCAACAAATAAATACAATTTCAATCAAACGCCAAGAAGACTCAGAAACACAAGGCCCTGAGTTTGATCTCCAGTAAAAAGAAAAAAAATCCAAGACATTTCTTTTTTATGGTTCTAGGGATCAAACTCACAACCTTTCACTTGTGAAGCAGGTGTGGTGCCACTGAACTGAATGTCTGGCCCTCAGGAAGGCTTGTTTTTAAAAACAAAAGATTTATATGATCTGAAGAGAAGCCAGAGTATGGGAAAGGCTTTTTCTTTCTTTCTAGTACAATCTAGGCATACAATACAGTTACATTCATTATTGGGATCCTTTACCTTTACATGATAGGTCTTGATTCTCATTTATTCCCCTTGCCCCTGCCCTCCCTTCACCCCCTCCTCTCCTCCCCATCTACAAACACTTTATTTCCATTTTCTTTCTGTTTTTGAGACAGGGTCTCACTATGTAGTTGAGACTGACCTGGAACTCACTATGTACCCCAGGCTGATCTCAAACTCACAGTGATCCTCCTGCCTCAGCCTCCCGAGTGCTGGGATTATAGGCATGCACTACCATATCTGGCTTGGGAAAGACTCTTTTTAGAAATTAAGAGCTTGATTTTAAAATTCACATAGAAATACAAAAAAAAAAAAAAACTAGAATAACCAAGACTATTCCTTTGTTTTGTTTTGAGGTGAGGTCTTACTGTGTTGACCAACCTGGCCTCAAACTTTGGGCTCAAATAATCCTCCTGCCTCAGCCTCCAAAGGGAGCTGGAACTATGGACAGTGCCACCACATCTAGCTCACTATTTTTTAAAAAAATAATGCTCATTTCTCAATCTAGCATTATACCCAGCATTATATGCTTTCCTTGACATATTTTGCCAGCATAAGTATACCTATTGACATGCCAGGGAAAATTGAACAGAAAGTTGTTATTGTTTTTCACCTGAATCCTCAAATTTAGTAGCTAAACTCTAGAAGAAGAACTGAATTAGTAAATGCATGACACTTTTGGTCAGTCAATCTAGAGTCTGGTCTATTTTGAACTGTTTTAGCCTTGAAACATGGCTTTCCTTTCTGTAACTCAATTGTTCTGTGGTGGACACTGCTTCATATGAAGGTATTTGTGGACCTGGAGTTCAAGGAAGAAAAGAGATTTACTAGCTTAATACCCCTGCCCTTTGTCTTAAAGAGTCAGCCGAATTCATCCCAGTTAGGTGAGTACTGAACTTCCCAAAGCATTGATGATTTTTCTTACATTTCTGGGGAGAAATTAGAGTGGTTTTTGCCTCATATATCTAGCACTCCCCATTGCAAGAATAGATATTTGCAATCATTGCAATTACTGTACAAATTGTGCAGAGTCTACAGTGCATCATTCTTTTCAAAGATCTACAAATATTATTTTTCTTTAGAATAACAAATCATCTACTTAAATTTCCAAACTCCGTTTACTTCAGTGTGGCTTTGCCAATAGAATGATAATACTGAAAGAACCTAAGATATCATTTGGTTCAACTTTCTCATTTTTACAGAAGAGGAAAATAAGATCCACAGAGAAGAAATGATATGGTCTCATCCATATGACTACTTAAGGGCAGAAGCCAAACTAAAGTTTAAGTTTCCCATCCTAGGCTATTCAGTTAATTTAAAGTTGTTGAGTGTGTGTGTGTGTGTGTGTGTGTGTGTGTGTGTGTGTGTGTGTGTGTGTGTAAGAAAAGGAAGATACAAAGAATGAGGAAGCAGGTAAGAAGGAAGGGAAGAAAAGTAAAGCCGCATTTCAAGGTTTTTGACACATATCATTGCATTTTCCTTTAATATTTGCAAGCCATATTTGCCAGGATAGGAGCTCACTAGCTTCAAAACCAAAGAACCCTTTCATCTTTGAAGCCACCTTTAAAGTAACTCCTATGTAATCAAGCTCCACCCTTTCATTACGAGCTCTATTTTACTGCCTGTATTAGAGCTCAGATTACTCCACAGACCAGAAAGGATTCCACTGTACCAAAGTCTGAGATTTTCCTTCTTCAGTACTCCTGCTCTTCTCTCTCCTAGTCCCGAAAGTTCTACATTAACATTACTCATCTTCTTTCAATAATTACATATGAAAACTCTCTAGCATACTCATCCCACTGACTTCTGCAGAGATTAAGGTAAATGCCTCCAATCTAGTGAACAAACCTAAATAAAGTCCTCATGGGGTGTACTTTATGTTTGTGATCAACAGCCCCTGCGCAACTCTTTCTAATTCCGCTAATGTTTATTAATGTGGCATCAATTAAAAACAAGCAACTGTGGAGCTAAAAACTCTCCCAATAAAAACAGATCACAGAAAGCAATATTCCAAGCTGAACACCAAAAATCTATTATTATTTTTCCACGTTTTCTGATTTGACATTATCTTTAGACAAATATCCATCTTCTAAAAACAGACCTTTATTCTATAATGCGCCTGCATATTCAACCCATGGTCCACAAACATACATAATACAACTCTGGACAGCTAGTGATGTAACCCCATGAGATCGTAAACTCTTAACATTATGATGTGACTTTAAGTGATATTTTTCATGGCTCTGTTGTGCGGTGCTCCAGCATGGACTGTGTTGTCAGCAATAGAACCCCGTTAGGGGTACAGCGCTAACTCCACCTCCTGTACACACCCCCAGTCAAATTAAAACCTTGTACATCAGACTGTATGTGCATTTGTGTGACTTGGAGAGTAAAATGCTACCCATGGTAGTATTTCAACCTACCCACACGTATGTGCCTGTGAAGATGAGAATTAATCATTACTAAGCAGACGTGTAAGTTTCCTTAATTAACTTGGGCTTGTGTCGTTTCATAAATAAATTTAATAAGTTAAAATAGTTTTTTTAGCAATGGCAGTATAGAAAGTACAAAAATAGATCTAATAGTTTTTGCTCTTTATATTGTTATAATTATACAAAGTCACTAATAGTAGAAAAATTAATACCTGCTTATTTATTAATTTTTGAAATACTGTATATAAAGTTGCAGTTGCCTCAAAATTTTTTTGATTATGTCTCTTCACTTTTATAAGATCTACCTGCCCCAAGAAAAATATCACTTGTTTCACAACTGTGTCTTATTCATGCCATCATTTTTTGGCAGAATGTACATTGCAAACCATTGTATTTTCAAGGCTGAAGTACATGAGTAAAATTAGATAAAAAATTTCTGACAAGAACCTTGGGACCCCACTAAGAATTGCAACCACTTCCATCAAATCAGACATCAATGCATTAGTTTTACAAAAACAAGGTAAAATATGTGGATGCTGACTTCTTTTAAAAAATGGAGTTAGAAATATTTTTTAAAAAGAAATTCTGTTATATACCATTAGCTATGTAACATATTTTACATGTGGTCCAAGATAATTCCTCTTCACTAAATGCAGCCCACACAAGTCAATAGGTTGGACTCCCATGCCTTAATGGGTGCAGAGCTTCAGTTTAGGAATATGAAAATGTCCTGGAAATCAACAGTGATAATGGTTGTACTCTGATGTGAATATACTTAGCACCACTAAACTGTCATGTATATGTTACTACAATTAACAAAAAGCCTCACAGGTGTGACAATAAAGGACAGAAGGGCTTTTTAGGGGAAAAGAAAATACAGAGTGAAAATGGTATATATGGAGAAAAAGGGGAAATTAGAATGTCTCAGTATTATTAAAAATTAATGGATTCTCAAAGGACAGCTTTGTTCTGCAGTATTTGATTAGTCTGTTGCTTCATGCCAGGTTGAAAATAAATTAAACTATTTTTTTTAATCTAGAAAGGTGATATTTGTTCTTTTTTTGTTCAAGTACATTAATAAAATATATCTTTTCTTCCTCTCTCAACACTTGTACTCAAGGGTAACTATTACTGTTTCATAGATGTTCTTCTGGAAATTGTTACTATATATTTTTATAAACAGAGCTCATTTGTACTCTTCTACAATCTGCTTTTTCACATTATGATATATATTAGAAGTCTTTCCATATCGTTACCTTACTTTTTAAAACTATGTACTGTTCAGCTGTATGTATGTACATTACTTACCTACTCACCTACATAAAAACCTCATAAATATTGAGGAAAAAAGAGATCTTGAAATTGAGTAAAATATCCCTTAAACAACTCTGATAATAATGACACAATTTGTGACTGAATAAGGTATTCCATGTCAGATTTCTTTCTCAAAGCTGCAATAAATACATGATGTGGAACATCCATTCTTGAAATCTGTGCCAAGTATTTTCTGTATCAATTTGAAGTCAAAGAAGTAATTTAGTGGGGAGACCATAAGTATCCAAATAACAGAGCCAAAAGCATTACAGCATGGAATATTTTTTTCTGACCTAAAAGAGTGGAAATATCAGAATTGAAAAATATATTGAAAACCTCAAGAAGCTGAGTACAGGGTGCAAAACATCTATGAAGAAGTACAATAAAAATATTTTCATGGTAATGTCTAACAAAAAGAAACAATGAAATTTCTTTTTTACATTGTAACATTTTTTTTGAAAGTCCAATAAAACTCTGAGAAGAAATGGTGTTTTTGAATGATTCTCATCATTTAAAAATTCAGTTAAATTTCATAATACTTTAACATAATATATATATAACATTGTGTATATATGTGTGGTGTGTTTAGATCATCATAAAGCAATTAATCTTTTATTTAAAATTAGTAGTATATACTGACAACACCAAAAGTTACAAAATCTATTCTTGATGAGTAGTTAGTACCATTTTTATAAGAAGTGTCAATGTTTATTATTACAAATTATTACTACAAATATTGCATGTTAGCAATATTCATGCACTATGAATAGCATGAAGTGACATCAGCAGAAATAAAAATAACAAACTCCAGAAATCCCCCCTTTTATCAAAGCAATGAGAATGGTATATGGCAGGGTCAGAGACCATCATATGGACAGGGGACTGGCTGAGTCCTGGGCCTGAAGCCTGTTGCTCATCAAAAGCTGGATTTGTGATTTTTCTTAAGGCATCTAAGGACTTAAAAGTGATCTCACTAAAAGCTATAACCCATCACTTGGTCCAACAATTGCTCAATCAACAATTAAAAGGAGAACAAAGTTTCATCTTCATTTTGTGAAACTCTGGGTCACAGCACTCTTGGCTCTGCACACAGGATTGTTAGTCCTTTAGGGAATGTTGACCCTAGATCTATCTAGCCTATCTCATCAAACTTTAAGACTAAGGACACCAGGATAAGAGATTTATTGGGACATCCAGCTTCACCCACAAGTCTCCAGCCATTGTCCAGAACCAGTGATCAGCTGGATACCAGAAAAACCAGAGCTCAACGTAACAGAAACCACTACAAGCAGAGTTAATCATGTAATGGAAATGGAACCACATATCTCAAGCAATGAGGTTTCTAGAGTACAAAACCAGGACTGAGATGATGATTGACCTGACTCAGATTCTCCTCAGCTAATCCTTAAAAACCAGCCTCCTGTTTTTCTGTGTGGGCCAATATGATCCTCTTTATTGAGGTAGGAAATTAGGGCTGAGGCAAACTAGACAACTAACTAGGCAAAATGTCAGAATTCATCAAAACAGCTAACCAGTTGAGGGAGAAGTTTCCTTAAAAAAAGAAGACGTGCACAGAACACTGAACCCAAAAGACTCCAGGCCTAGGACTCTAGAGCACTGTACATGGGACTAATAAAAAAATGATATTCTAAATCCTTCATGCGAATGTGACACTACTCACTGGACCAATCAGACAATACTATTCCGAATCCTTCATTTACATATGTGCAGGACCAATCAAAGGACACTGCTCTTGATCCTTCATTTACATCTAGCAAGAAGATAAGCAAGGTTTTCAATGGACAATTTACATCTGGCATGAAGCCAACTGAGTTTGCAGTAGGACAATCATCTCTGTGGTATATTTACATAAGGTAGGTCCAATCCAGGTATTTTGGGCCCTAAAGATCCCTTCCTCTTTATCTCCTAGACTATTATGAGCCTCCTTCCCTGGACTTCTCTCAGACTGTAGAGTATACTTCCTTTTTCTTTCTGTTTTCAGTAAATCTACATCCTTGTTTCCTTTTATGTGCATCTTGTCCAATATTTTGTTCAGGACACTAAGGACCTGGAAATAATTCCCCCAGGACCTCCAGCAGGCTGGAGATCATGCACCTTCCAGCTGCTATTCAAGATGGAATCCATTCCTTCTCTTCTCTGTCTTTCAATTAGAGCATTTTATTGGATTTTTTTATTGGTACATTTTAAATATGCATAATGAGTGTGTTGCAAGATCTTACCTGTTCAATTTATTGGGGATGAGAAGTTGCTGCCTATTTTGCTTAGATCTTGGTTCTTTGGTGCTGGCCTATAGTCTTGTTTATGATTGGCAGGCAATCTCAGCCTTAGCATACTACGAAGAACAACTGATTGGAACACTTATGTCTCTTTGGCTAAAGAAGTACAACCAGCAATAATAATAGCATAAACACAACCTAGAAAATGACAGACTGTGGTAGCCATGAATTTGTCACCTATAATCATATGAATGATATTTGTGGTTATATAACAAAATGTAAAAAACACCAGAAAATTGTATACAGTAAATATGCCCTCATTATGGTACTTTTACTCTCGTGGGAGAAAATTTAAAAGGGGTTGTGGGAGTAGAAAAATAGAAGAGGACAAGATTAAAAGCAAGGCTGGAGGTCAAAGTAAGATTACAAGAACTTTAGGAAACTGATGAAAAAGATAAAAAGGAAAGATAAAAGGAAGAAATAAAAACAAGAACAACAACAAAAACTTGAAACAATGTTCACACTCAAATAAAAACAAGAACAAGAAAAAAAAACAAAAAAAGAAGATGAAAATATGCACTTTAGAGTGTGTTTCTGCCATCACTGATAGACAGAGTAGGCAGACAGAGCCCAGTTCCATGTTGATTAATCCCAGAAAGCCAGCCATAGATTTGCAGCAGGGTGGTGGATAATACCAGCAAGCCTATACTTTTAGTTCCACTGAAGTTTAGGCTGGTTTCTGAATGTAAGGCTGGAACTCAATTTAGTCAGCCTGGAATAATCTGTGCCTCCTGCCAACTTGAATTTGGCTCCCTGCTGGCTTAAACTGTGCTTCTCAACCTCCTGCCTTTCTGAACTTGGTTCCACCTCACCCTAACACTGGGAGCTGCTAGATGGAGCCAGCCTGAAGCAGCCAATGCAGTCCACTGCATCCACTGCTCTGTTCCACTCTTGTGTTTCTCTGTGGAGGTCTCTGGGGTCACCAATAGTCACCATGGATCTGTAAGTTCAAGGTTCCTCTTCCACATAGAGAGTCAGAGCTGAGAGAGAGAGAGAGAGAGAGAGAGAGAGAGTGTGTGCTGCTTGTCACCTCCTTCTTCTGCATTGAGGTCTCTCTCTTTGCTTTAGCTGTGAGCTTCAATTCTTGCTTCAGATCTTTGCTGGTTCCTGTGGACCCACTTCCCTCCTTCTTCTCTTTTTTTGTTGTTATGTTCCAGCATTTGAATACCAAATCTCAGAGAAGCTGTTTACCACTCTGCCATATTCTCAGAAGTCTCAGTTAAAGCTTTTCCTGCAAATTCATGTTTTAGTTTTAATTCCCCTTTCTACTAAAGCAAGGACTAATGCTAGAGAGTGCTAAGAACATTAGTAAAAATCAAAATCAACATTTTCAGAACTCTAGAAAATGTGTATTGATTTTATAGGCATTTATTCAAGAAAAATGATTGAATCTTACTAAGAACAATGAAAATTATGACATTTTGACTTAACTTTCACAACCTTTTCTCCCCAAGTCCATTGTAACCTTAAGAAACATCCTGGCCGGGTGTGTTGGCCCATGCCTGTAATCCCAGCACTCAGGATGCTCAGGCAGGAGGATTTCTGTGAGTTTGAGACCAGCCTGGGCTACATAGTGAGTTCCAGGTCAGTCTCAACTATATAGTGAGACCCTGTCTCAAAAAACAAACAAACAAACAAAAAAATCCCTGTAACCCCAGGGAAAACAGAAGCCTCTTCTTCCTCTGGAAGAAGCAGAATAGGATCAGAGCTCTTTTACAGACCCCATTCCCAAGTACAGTAATACCTTGGTTCACAAATGCTTGTGTTCATCAACAGTTTGGTTCATGAACAAAATGTTCATCAGAATTTTGCTTTCATTTGAGATCTCTGCATTGGTGATAAAAATGACCTCAGCTATCATCATCTCTGTATGAACATAACCATCTTCCCTGTTCTGACACATGGTCTTGACTACCTCTAGTTGAGATTGCAGTTGCTGACAGATCTGTGCACACTTTCTATAAAGGGTATGTGTGTGTGTGTGTGTGTGTGTGTGTGTGTGTGTGTGTGTATGCTTTTTAGCATGTACAGTACTGTTCGGTATTATTCAATCCACCATAGCTCCAAAGAAAGTACAGATAAATCATGGCAGTAAAAAGAAAGTGCAGAGCAGTAAAGAAGGTGACGAGAATGTGCAGAGCAATAATGGTAAGAAGGAGGTTTTGAAGAAAATATCCATTGAATTTAAGAAGGAAATCATAGAAAAGCATGAGCATGGTATTCTTGTGACTGATCTGGCCTTGGCGTACAAGATGATAAAATTGAGTATCTTGACTATCTTGAAGAATAAAGATGCCATCAAAGGAACTGATGCGGCAAAAGGAACAATAATGTTAACAAGCAGAGGATACAAGTGCTAGAAGAGGAAGAAAATCTTTTGTTAGTGTGGTTGAATGAGAAACAGCTGACAGGTAATAGCATTAGTGAAGCTATGATCTGTGAAAAAGGTGGAAATTGCACAGTGATTTACTGTAAGAAATTCCCTCTATGAGTGCAACAAGTGATAAATTTAAAGCCAATAGAGGGTTGTTTGACAAATTTTGCAAGAGAAGTGGCATCCACAGTGTGATAAGATATAGTGAGGCTTTCAGCTCTGGCAAGGCCAATGCAGAAGCCTACTAGAAAGAATTTGTGGAATTCATGAAGACAGAAGAACATTTCTTTCAACAAGTGTTCAACTGTAATGAAACAGGGCTCTTCTGGAAGAAGGTGATGAACAAAACCTATATCATGGAAGAGAAAAAGGTACTACTGGGTCACAAGCCAATGAAGGAGATTGAGCCTTCTACTGTGTACAAATGCAAGTGCCAATCTGAAGATTGAGCCACTATTGGTGTACCATTCTCAGACCACTTGTGCATTCAAGGAACAGAATGTGAACAAGGCCAGATTGCCTGTTGTGTGGAGGGACATTGCAAAAGCTTGGACCGCAAGGCAATTGCTCATGGACTGGCTGCATATAGTGTTTGCACCCACTGTTATGAAATGTCTTTCTGACAACCAACTGTCTGAAGGTGCCTTCTGATGGACAATGTCCCAACACACCCTCTGGACTTGGTGGATGATATGGACATTGAGTATGACTTCATAAAAGTCAAGTTCCTCCCTCTCAGCAGGGCACCTCTTCTGCCACCCATGAACCAGAAAGTGATTTGCAACTTCAAGGAGCTGTACACAATAGTGCTCTTCACCAGGTGTTTGATGTCACTGAAGAGATGTCCTTGACCCTAAGAGTTCTGAAAGAAACATTTGAATGTCCTCCACTGCATCAACCTCATTGACAAATCCTGGGAATATGCTATATATGGGACCTTAAACTCAGCCTGGAGGAAATTACAACCAGAATGTATCACTGAACATAGAAAACCTAAATGTTGATTTTTAATAATCTATTTTAAATATATTTAAAGAAAATTATGTCTAAAGATGTGTATATAGCACTAAATAGAGACTATCAATAAGAAATAGAAATTCCTAAAAAGACCAGATAGAAATTCCAGAGTGGAAAGTGCAATATAGAATGAAATTTAAAATTCATTACAGAGGCCTAACTTCTCAATCAGACTGACAGAAGAAAGAATCAGATGTTGAATACAGGCCATTTGGGATGAGCCTGAGGACAGTGTCAAAAGTGAATGATGAAAAATGAGCAGGATCTCAAAACTTGTGAGACACAATCAAGCGTATCGATATAAGTACAATAAGAATCCTAGGAAGGAAGAGAAAAGGAGCAGGGAAAATATTTGAAGAAAGAATGGCTCCCCAAATTCCCAAATTTGATGAGATTCATTATTCTATGAGTCCAAGAAATTCAACAAATCCTTAGTAGGATAAACTCAGAAATTTGCACTTGGATACATCACAAACTATCCAAAAAACAAACTCTTGAACGCAACAAGAGGAAAGCAATATATCATGGGAAAGGAATCCTCAGGTAGTCTAACTGCTGATTTTTCATTGTGACCCATGGAAGCAGACAGTGGGATGATGTATTGAAAGAGGGGAATTAAAGGCTGTCAACCAAGAATGTTGTTTCCAGCAAAACTGCCTCTAAAATTTGAAGAATCCATTGGGCCCAACATATAAGCTTGGAAAATTTTCAATCCTAATGAATTAAAATACGAACAAACTAAAACAAATCAAGGCATATCAGAAAACTGAGGCCAGGAGGGCAATCCACTACCCACCAAACCAGTGAGAGACAGGAAGGTGCAGAGAATCACAACTTTGTGGAACACAAGCCAGGAACAAAAACTTTCACCAGAGACTGTAGGATGAGGAAAACTTAAACTGTACCTGATGACTCAGTGGAGGCGTGGGGTGAACAAGCTTGACACTTAAAAACTTCAGTGAGGGGAGGTGGAACAGGGAGGAGGAGTCTACATTTTTATGAGTTTTGCCATTAGATTTGCAAATTTCTCTCAGTGAAGACCGAAGAAATTCCTTCATACTTCCACCCAGGGGAGCTGGAAAGTAGCCATTTTGAACTCTTGTCTGAACAAGGCCTGCCCTCAAGAGAAAGTATTATCACAGTTCAACCCACTGGCTTTTACTGCAGCCTAACTGAGGAGGGAAATGGAAATGCCCAAGTCCAGCCTGCTTCAGCCTTAAACATGGGTGGAAGAAAGATATCCAATACCAGCTTCTTCTAGCTTCCGATTTGGGGATGGAAACACCCAATTCCAGTCCCCTCTAGCATTCCTGTCTTGCCAGAGGAAATAAACAAAGAAACACTTATGGTATGGTTTATATCTAGATGTCTCCCGGTGCCTTGTGTGATCACAGGTAGGGCTTTTGGAAGGTAGATGGGTTAAAAGGGCATAATTTGCTGACTTGTTAGAGGTAGGTCTGGTAGAGAAGGCAGGTCCCTAGGGGTGTGGCCTGGAAGATATGTCTCCCTTCCTTCCCTTCTCTATCAGCTTCCTGGATGCCATTACTTGAGCATGCTCCTTTGCCATGACCTTCTGATATGCTGTTTTTTTTCTTTGGAGCTGGCCAACCATGGACTGAAAATAAACTTCTCCTCTTTTAAATTGTGGGTGTCAGGTATTTTGTCCCAGGGACAATAAAAGCAACTTAATCAACTTACAAGGTCACAGGTCAGGTGCACAGGCTCCCTAAAAGACTAAGACCTGATCATAAAACCACAAAATATTTCCTTTCTTCTCACACCTTATCAAAACTTCTACAGTATTCAGGCTTTCAGTAGAATAGCAGGGGATTACAAGAGAAAGAACTCCATGTCTCAGACCTTATTTAAGAAATCTTTAGAAAAACCCATAGACAAAAGGGAAGACAAAAACAAGGACACCAGAGAAAATCTTAGCTTTTGACACATACAGCAATGGAAAATAGTAAACACAGCCTAAGTTCTAATCAGTTAAACTTCATACTAAAGGTCTATTTACCTGTTATTTTTACCCAGTGCATCACATCCAGATTTGAACAAAAATATGACAAGGCATACTAAAAGACAAAAACTACATAGCTTAAAGAGAGAATAAGCATCACAATCAGATTCAGACTGAAATTTAAAATAGCTGGAATTAATATGCTAAAAGACAGTGAAAAATACAGACAATATGTGAAAACAGGTGGGTAATGCAAGCAGAGATAGAAACTCTTGTGCTCAGTTGTAGAGCACCTGACTAGCATGTGTAAGGTCTTGAGTTTCATCCCCAGTACCACAAGAAAAAAAAAAGGGAAAAGGGAAGGGGGAAAAACTCTAAGAAAAAATAAAAAATAAATGAAAGAAATGCTAGAAATTAAAAAATACTGTAGCAAAAATGAAAAATGCCTTTAAAGGACTCATCAATAGGCCAGACACAAATAGTAAAAGATCCATGGGTTTGAAAATAATTTATCAGAAACTTCCCAAAGAGAGCGTGGGAAAGGGGGAGGGAGAGGGAGAGGGAGAGGGAGAGAGAATAGTGGGACAATTACAAATGGCCTAACAGGAAAATTAGAAGAAAGAGAGAAAGGAATAAAATAAATATTTGAAATAATGACTATGAATTTTCCAAAATTAATGGCAGACACTGAACTATAGATCCAGGCATCTCAGATAAATCCGAGCTGATAAATACCAATCATCGACATTTAGGCATATCATGTTCAAGCTGAAGATAATCAAAGAAACTGGGACAAAAAAAGGCCAATAGAAAAGATATTCAAAGTGATGTGCTATTAAGTAAATGCAGATAAAGCTACAAGGGATACCACTTTATATCCACCAAGATGGCTCTAACCAATAAGACAAACAGTGACCGGGCTAGGGAAAATATGGGGAAATTAGACATTGCACGTTGCCAGCTGGAACATAAAATGGAGCAGTTATTTGTAATTTTTGCTTTCAAATAGGGTCTTGTTATTTTGCTGAGGCTGGCCTCGAATTCCTGGGTGCAAGTGATGGTTCCACCTCAGCTTTCTGAGTAGTGGGGCTACAGTATATGTCTCCAGACTTGGGGGAGCATCTATTTTGGAAAACAGTTTGGCAGCAACTCAAGAATTAGAGTTATCATAAGACCCAGAAATCCCACAGCCATATACACAGAGTCCCCTAGAAGACATGTATTCAACATTTCAGGAAAAGGAAAACTTGTATAAATATTTTAATACTAAATTCATCGAGACATCATGAGATTAATACAAGTTATCTTTGGCCTCTCTAATTACAGAAGGTACTCAGAGTGCTGGCCATTAGCTTCCAGACTTCTATTAGTTTGGCAAACTGCTGCTTGGGTAACCTTGGTCACTGAGTTTGCCTCACGTGCATTTTTCAATTTTTCTCTAAAGGCTGAAAATGCAGTGGGTTTTCCAGGATGTATGACGTCTTCTAGAGAGTCTCGCATACATGGATAACACCATCTATTGAGAAAACATCACACTATTTTTCTTTTCCTAAAGAGTGTTGAGTGTATACATTTTTTGTGGACTCTGTATATGATATATGTATGTATATACACAGTATATATACATACATACTAGTATATACATATCTTAGATTTGGGTAGAGTGACTGAGTTTTGTAGAGTTCTCCTGTTTGTTAAGCCTTTCAATTCTCATCAAAATCCTGGATAGCTGTATGCTCCAAATGACCAATGAGAATATTGAAACTCGGAGAGACTGAGTAAGTTTCCCAGTTGGGAAAATCAAGAGCAGACCCAGGTTTCTAGAGTCCCAGGCAGGCCTGTACTCCTGCTGCAATCATGGTGCCTCTTCACAGCTGACCATTAAATATGTTTTAAAGAGGGCAAAGTCCAATTGCATAAAAGATCTGCCTGTCTGAAATATGATGATTACTGCTATATGCATATACATACATATGTATATGTACATACATACTAGTATATACAGAGTATATACATACATACATATATGTATGTATATACTCTATTATCTTAGAGAATATATATATTCTCTAAGGTAATAGAAAACATGTTTATACAAAAATTTATACGTGAATCTTCATAATAGTCAAAAATTAAAAACAACCCAAATGCCGATCAGATAGAAAACAAAGTATTTATACAGTGGATTCATCTCTGGCCAGGAGTGCAGTACTCATCCACATTATTGCATGGGACCTGAACGAATGCTAAGAGAAAGAAGTCACATATTATATAACTCCATTTGAATGAAATAGCCAGATAGGAAAATCCATAGAGGCAGAAAGGGGATAATTAGTTTCTAGGAGCTGGGTGA
Organism: Fukomys damarensis; assembly: GCF_012274545.1. NCBI lineage: Eukaryota > Metazoa > Chordata > Mammalia > Rodentia > Bathyergidae > Fukomys > Fukomys damarensis. The sequence goes on along the minus strand of NW_022900920.1, from coordinate 20,309,252 downwards.
AAGGGGAAATGAGTGACTAATAGGCCTGGGGTCTCTTTTGAGGGGTGATGAAATATCCTGAAATTTGATAGTGCAATGGTTGCACATACATTAGAAACCACCTAGTTGCACATTTTAAAAGAATGGATTTATGGTTATGCAAATTAGATCTTAAAAGATTATTTTCAAGCAGGATAATCTATGTCATTCAACACTGAGAAATTAGGAAGCGTCTAACTGTGTACCAGGAGGCACAACTAGGCTCAGCTGACAAGAGAGATGACGAGGAATGGTCCGCATTCTGAGACAAACTAGCCCGTTAGTGAGAGCAAACGTATCAAAAGATAGTTGCCATACCGTATGCTGGGGCTGTGATGGTATTAATGTTCACATGCAGAAGTGAGGCAAAGAAGGCGACAATTAACTCTGCTACAATTGGGGCATGCTTCCTTAAGGGATGGAGTTTCAAGCCTGGTCTGGAAAGAACAGTAACAGTTTTCAGGATGTATACAGGGAAAGAAAATTCCAGGCACTGAAAAAGGAATATGTAAATATAGTAAGCCAAAAAAAAAGGCACTATTAAACGTCAGTTCAATAACGTCGTCTTAACCAACTCTCTGAAACCAAACTGAGTTTCTTTTGTCGAATTATGTGGCAAGAATCGCTGTGAACACACCACAGAAGGTCAGGCTTCTGTGAGTAGAGACGCATCTGTAGCTGTAAAAGGGGCATAATCTAGTGAAAGAGGAGGGAGCCATGAAAGCACCACGAGTAAATAAATCCTTATGGTAAACACCACAAATAAGAGCACGGCAGTAACTTGTGGAGTGTATAATTAACATTATGAGTAAGATTAAGTGGGTCTGTGTGCTGAGGTAATGTAAATATCCCCAGCAACTAATCAAACCCAATAACAACTCCAACATAACTTATCTGAGAAAATAAAAGCACTTATTGTTTTCCTTTTCTGACAACTAACTAATCAACCCTTATTCACAAAGAGAACATAGCTATGATTAAATATAAATTCCAGATAGGGAAGAATCATTTCACAACTTTCCAAGCTGATTAGACACATAGGCACAATCTTGTTACCTACCCCCCTTCTGAGGCAGACTTCATCAATCTAGAAAATGAAGGCAGACCACTGATTGGAGGGCAAACCTGAAAAGGATTAAACACTTAGCATGGCATTCTAAAATACTGTAATTACAGTGCAATTAACCATACTGCATATTAAATGTGGAACTCTGAAATGTGTTCAGACTCCCCAATTATAACTAGTTATTCTTCAAAGATTTTTGCCGCCCACATTGAATTTCTCTAGTGCTTCTTTGTTATAATTCAGGTGTGACAGTCACTAATATATCTAAAAGGACCGTTAATAAAAAGTAGACATTCTTTACTGTAAACCTAACACATGCATGCCAGGTAATACCCGACCATTAGCAGTAATCATCATATTTCAGACAGGCAGATCTATTATGCAATTGGACTTTGCCCTCTTTAAAACATATTTAATGGTCAGCTGTGAAGAGGCACCATGATTGCAGCAGGAGTACAGGCCTGCCTGGGACTCTAGAAACCTGGGTCTGCTCTTGATTTTCCCAACTGGGAATCTTACTCAGCCTCTCCGAGTTTCAATTTTCTCATTGGTCATTTGGGGCATACAGCTATCCAGGATTTTGATGAGAATTGAAAGGCTTAACAAACAGGAGAACTCTACAAAACTCAGTCACTCTACCCAAATCTAAGATATTATTCTATTATAGGGAAATTTATGGCTGATGAGGCCAACATTAAGAGAGACCTCAAGGGGGGTTGGGGATTTAGCTCAGCGGTTCGGTGGCCTGCCTTGCAAGCGCAAGGACCCGAGTTCAATCCCCAGTACCAAAAAAAACAGAGACCTAAAGGGCTAGGGATTTGGCTCAGTGGTTCCACCACCTGCCTCACAAGCACAAGGACCTGAGTTCGATCCCCAGTACCAAAAAAAAAAAAAAAACAAAACAAAAACCCAAAAAGAGAAACCTCCAGGCGTGGTGGCGCATGCCTGTAATCCCATCACTCAGGAGGCTGAGGCAGAAGGATCGGGAGTTTAAGACCAGCCTGGGCTACACAGTGAATTCCAGAGCAGTCTGAACTACATAGTGAGACCCTGTCTAAAAAAAAACTTAAAAAAAAAAAAAGAGAGACCTCAAATCTGTACTTTAACTATACACCTTTTTTGTTTGTTTTTTGTTTTTTGAGACAGAGTCTCACTATGTAGTTGAGACTGACCTGGAACTCACTATGTAGCTCAGGCTGGTCTCGAATTCACAGCGGTCCTCCTGCCTCAGCCTCCCGAGTGCTGAGATTACAGTCATGCGCCACCATGCCCAGCTACTATACATCTTAATGAATGAGAAAGACCAAATTAATCCCAGTGCTAGTGAAGAGAAGGAAATGGTGAAGATTAAAGATAAACCATAAGAAAAATAGAATTAGTAAAACAGAATATTAAAATCAAAATAGATTCTTTGAACAAAGAAATAAAAATCAACATTAGCCAGAATGGGCAAGAAAAAAAAGAGAAGCTTTAATTATCAAAATAAAAAATACAGGGGACATTATCACTAAATCTATGGAAAAAATATAAGAAGACACCATGAACTTATTGGATGCCAAAAATTAAGTGCCTGAACAAAATGGATAAGGTCTTTTTAAATTTCTAATTGCATTATTACAGTTTAGATATACATAGTGATCACATGCATCATAGGGAATTTGTACCTATGCATGATGTATCTTTTTTAAAAAAAACTATATTTTAAAAAATAATTATTTTATTATTTATGTATTTATTTGGTACCTGGGATCTAACTCAGGACCTTGAGCTTGCGAGGCAGGCAGCAGCACCACTGAGCTAAGCCCCGGGCCCCATGATGTATCTTTTTTTCCCATTCCTTTCCTCTCCCTTCAATCCCTAGTACCCTCCTTATTTACAAAAGTCCTGTTTCCATTTTTCCTTCTTTTCTCATTTCTCCTTCCTTCCCTTCTTTCCCCATCCCCTCTAGTTTCCCCTTCCTTTCGAACAATTTTTCTTATTTCACATTGTCCATTATACATCTTGGTCCCTGTCTACACTTCCAGTTTCTTACACCAGAGAGAAATTATAAACACACAACCAAAACTATCATAAGAAGAAAAAGAAAATATGAAAGGATCTAAAATAAGAGATAGAAACAGTAATTACAAATTACTGAACAAATAAAAGCTGAGGATTATAGTACTTCACTGGCAAATTTTACCAGTCATTAAAGAAATGATTAACATTAATTCCTCTTGAACTTCAAAAAATAGAAGGGAGGGAACACATCCTGACTCATTCCAAAAGGCAAGCATTACCTTGATACTGAGCCAGACAGACAACACAAGAAAATAAACCGTAAGCCTATGGTTTATAGGCCTATATCCCTTGTGAATACGGAAATGTGATTTTCAACAAAATAACAGCATGCCCTATCCAGAAAAATATTAAAAGGATCATACACACGATGAAATAAAATCTATCCTAGGAATTCAAGAGTGGTTCAGTATATGAAAAGCAATCAACATAATACATTATATTAGTAGAATGAAGAAGGAAAAGCCACATTTCAATTGATGTAGAAAATATCTCTGATAAAATCAACACACTTTCATGGTTAAAAACATTCAGTACGCTGGGGACAGAAGAAAACTTTCTCAGCAAGTTAAGGGACACTTAGTAGAACCTAAAACTGATGAAATACTGAGTTTCCCTGCTATGGTCAAGACAAGATAAAGCTGATAGCTTTTGGGACTTCTGTTCAACATTGTACTACAAGTCCTAGACAGAGTAATTAGGTAAAAAAAGAAATAAAATTTTTCACATTGGAAAGGAAGAAGTAAATCTGTCTCTAATCTCAGACAACATGATTTTATATATAGAAGAACTCAAGGAAAACTACTAAAGCTAGTAAATGAATTGAGCAAAATCGTACTATTTAAAATTCACAGGGCTGGGGATTTAGCTCAGTGGCACTATGCCTGCCTCGCAAGGGCAAGGTCCTGAGTTCAGTCCCTGGTACTATAAACAAACAAACAAACAAACAAATAAATAAAATGAGCACATAAAAACTGTTATATTGTTATGAATAAGCTATGAACAATCTGAGAGGAAATAAAGATAATGAGCCCTTTAATAATAGTATCAAAAAGAATAAAGTACTTAGGAATAAATTTAACCAAGGTAATATAAGACTCGCATACTGAAAGTCACAAAATATTGCTAAGACAAATAAATGGGACGATAGCCCACGTTCAAGTATTGGATGACTTAATATTGTTAAGATGGCAATATTCCCCACGGCTGTCTACACTGTGAATGCAAACACTGTCAAATTCCCAGTGACCTTTTTGTTGAGGAAAAAAAAAAAAATCCTTAAATTCATAGCCTTTGGAAACTTCAAATGATCCAACAATTCCACTTCTGAGTGTAGTCTAAGGATTGAAAGCAGGGTCTTGAGGAGACATTTATACTTCCACGTTCATTACAGTAACCAAATGTTAAAGCAGTTCTAGGGGCCAGGAATTTAGCTCAGTGGTTCCGCCACCTGCCTTGCAAATGAAAGGACCTGTGTTTGATCCCTGGTACCCCCCCCAAAAAAAAAACAATTCAAGTACTCACTGGCAGATGAGTAGATAAGCCAATGTGCTACATAAATACAATGGAATATTATTTATCCTTAGAACTTTCTGATACATGCTACAACATAGATGAACCTTGGGAAGATTATAGTAAGTGCTACTGTCGAGCTGGTGGATTCTTCTAATCCAGAAAGAATTACAAGGTAGAGAGTCAAAAGAGGACAGAGCAAAAGTATTTATTGTAGAACAAAAGCAGAAAACAGCATTTATTACAAAGCAAAAGCAAAAATCTCCCTCCCAATCCAAGGAGAGGACTCAAGTGGGTTGCCAAAGGGACTTTTTGCCTAGGGTTTTCTATACACAAAAATGGCATCTCAGCCAAGTTGAGATCAACCTATGGGGTTACAAGCAGGAAAGTTTGATTTAGAAGTGGGCCTATAGGAACTCAGGGTATTTAGCATGCATACTCTTGCGAGCACCATTCATTGTAACTTTAAGCATAACAAAAACTTTGTTTAGAAAGGGGCAATTTTCTGGGCAAGAAAATCCTGCCAATCCAATGAAGACTTTGTTTATTGAGCCTCCAGTACCCTGGCCTTGGCCATTGCCCTTCCCTGAATCTTTTCTGGCTGCCAGTCCTGTCTATGGAGCTCTCCACCGGAACACTTCCCCACTCCCTTCCCCTCATGGTCCAGTATCCCTCTGACAACGTTTCTCACCTACCCACAATGCCCCGCGCATCCCGACACACACAGCCTGAGCCCAGCCATCCCTGTGGAGGGCACCCAGATCTCTTGGTATCTCCTTGCTTCAGTAAGTAAAGCCACAAAATGAGAAATACTGTTGATTCCACTTGTGCTAAGCACCTACATAGTCACAACCATAGAAACAAAGTAGGATGTGGTTGTTGGAAAGTAGGGAAAAGAGGGAATGAGGAGTAGCTATTTATTGGTTAGAGTTTCAATTTCATGAGGTGAAAAGAATTCTGGAAATGAGTAACAGTGATGGTTGCATAACAATATGGCTGTACTTAATACTACTATATCACACACAAATGGCTACGATGATAAATCCTGTGTTGTGTGTATTTTATCATAATTTAAAAACTGAAAAAAATTCCTCTTCCCAAATAATTAGTGATACCACTAAATGCTGGTGAGGATACAAAGAAACTGGATCACTCATATATGTTGATGATAGGAATGTAAACTAGCACAGCCACTCCAGAAAATAATTCGAAGTTTCCTTACTTTTCTTTTTTCCCCTAGTGCAAGGACTGAATCCAGAGCCTTCTAAATAAGCTACATAGCCAGCCCTTTCTAATTGTTATTTTTTTAAATTTGGAAACAGAATCTCACTAAGTCACTAAGTTGTTCAGGCCAGGCTGGAACTTGCAATCCTCCTGCCTCAGCCTCCTGGAGTGCTGGGAGTATAGATATGCACCACCATGCCTGGGTAGAGTTTCTTACACAACTAAGTATTCAACTACCAGATAACCCAGCAGTTATACTGGAGGACTTATCCCAGAGAAATAAAAACATTCATGCACAGAAAAACTTGCTAAGTTCATAGCAGCCACATGTGAAATAGCCCTGGAAATAACAACCCAGATGCCCTCAAACCACGGGATACTGGTCAGCACTGGAAAGCAACAGACGCATGATACACACACCAACCTGGCTAGATCGCCAGAGCAAACAAAGCCAACCTCAATATGTTACATACTAAATTCCACTTGTAAAACATTCTGGAAATGACAAAATTATCTGGTAAATGACAACCAGATCACCAATGCCAGGTTGGTAGTAGAGGCAGGAGGTATTTGTCTATAAAAGCTCAACAGAAGGAATCCTTGTGATGATTGAATTGTTCTATATTTTGACCGTATCAGTGTCAATATTCTTGCTGTGAAATTATGTTATCATTTCAGAAAATTGTACCATTGAGGGAATGTGAGAGAATCAGTCTGTATTGTTTTGTAACTGCATATTATTTATAATTTTCTTAAGACAATTTTCATGAAATATAGTTATTTTTCATCTAAAATGTGATTTGTTAATGTGCAGTGTGTTTGTTATTGTAATTTTTTATGAAATGGTATAAATACTTTCAAATTCTCTGTTCTAATTTCTAATAGAGTAAATGTTTGTGGATATAGCGCATTTAAAGTAAAGCTTTTTCGGAAGACTTAATAATTTCCAAGAATCTTCTGCTGAAACCTAACAGTCTGGAAGTGTTCCTGTGCCACAGGCCAATAGATGTAGGTTTATTTATCCATTCATGGCAAGACGTGAGTAGATGCATTTAACTTGGACCCTAGGTGACTTCTAAGAATTAGTAAACAGAGAGCAACTGAAACATAATTTCATTCCATCCTTGTTCGTCTTTGTAGCAGCTGCCTATGATAAGGCAAAGAAGTGTCTTTTGTGCCCAAGAAGTTTATCTTACACAGGTAAAATGGAGTACAAAAAGTATCAAACCTGAAGTGGATGATATTGTTGTCACAGTGACTACACTGCCCTGAACTGTGTTGCATAGCCAAATAGGTTTTTCAAGCACTAATAACCTCCAGGAAGTTTGTGATATTTTGAATGGTTTGTGGTTACCAGGAGTGAGAGGAAAGGGACCTTGGGAATGGTAGCTACTTTGACCAAAACGTAATGTAGTGCAGTACCTAAAACATATAATTCCGTTAATGACCTTGGCTTCCAATTTAAAAAAAATTATAACTGATGTTGAACTCACAAAGGAATTTAATTTAGAAGAAACATCAATGTATTTTTAAGCAAAATGGTCAAGGTTTACTGACATTGTTCATATTATGTTACTACACCATGATTATGCATATTCAAGACAAATCCACTGTTATTAAATCACCTGAGACTTTAGTGCATGTCTTGGTAACTGTTACCTTTTCAATATGTTTCCTACAGAAAGGGCAAGCCAATCCACTTAAGCACCTAAGAAACCTAACAGTCAGCATCAACCAATTGGCCTGTTTCTACAAAACACATTCCATACTGTATTTTGAAATAGCACTTACTTACTAATGCATGCATGATATTTCTCTCTGAATTGAACTGTAGGCAAAGTATAATGGTATTTCTTGAGTTTGCTTCACATTTAAATTATCTCCAAACACTATTTAGCTTTTGCATTGCTATTAACCTTATAAAAGGGTCAGATATGTACTAATAAAGAACTTCAACTCTCCCTCCTGAAGATTTTCCCTTCCAGGCAACGTGGCCTCATCAAATTATCTACATAACATTTCACACTTGTCTATTTCTTATCCTAACTGGGTGTTCTCAATACCACCATCACAACCGAGGGGAAAAATGTGGTGCTTGATTAAAAATGAAACACTAACAGGAGAGCAAAGGGTGAAATACATCTTAAATCTTTTCTTCCAGAAGAACTATAGGATTTATAGGTAAAAGTGAGAACATTTACTTTATAGCAAAAAAATCTTTTTCTGCGAATATCTTAAGCATCATTGGTAAAGTCAAGTCCACGACACAGAAATCCTGAGCACTGCACTGCTTGCTTAGCTAACCCAGCACTCCTCCTGGGAAGAGTCCTAGTAACAATCTTTCCCCAAGTAAAAAATTGGACATCTGAGAATTAACTCCTAAATTTGGAGGCTGATATGGAGGTGCTCTCTCAGAATTCTAGAGTGGGTGCTATGCTGTGATGGTGGGATCTAGGATCAGAAAGCCTCAAATCAAACTTGAGCACTGACACTTACTAGCTTACCTCCCTCGGCCTCAGTCATCTTTATTATAAAATGAAAATAATAGTCCCCAAGGTATAAGTTCTTTGCGGGGTTAATTGTGACACCACAAGGTGCTATGATGTGGATGTTGCTCCCTGATCCTCCTGTATACCTCCTAGGTACCTACTGGACAGAAGATGTGAGGTCCACAGACTTTAAGGAGCTCAGCAGTCACTGGGTAGCAATACCCACACATGGAGATGATTCTGTGAAGTCTGCAAGAGAAATTGTCACTGACATGATATAGATCCTTTTGCAGTTCGGGATTTTTTACCCCTCCCACCATTTAAATGTCTTCCTGGGCCTTTGTTCTTCAGATACTGTACTCCAGTTTCTACCTGGCCTCCTTGCATTCACACATGTGGTTTCCTCTCCCTAAAACCATCTCCCTTACAACATTCACCTGGAAGTTTCTCTTATCCTTTCAGTCTTCACCTAAGCCTCACCACTTTCTCAAGGTCCCCAAATCCAAAATTTAATTTTTTTCCAAGGGTGGACTAAACTAAAATAAAAACCACAATATGCTCCTCACCATATTCTATAGAAGGAAAAAAGTGACATCAAAAGCTGCCTTTCCGGATAAAGTTGCTGCCATAAGTTGAATATTTAGCTGTATGGGAAAGGCCCTCTGCTCTGCTCATTTCTCACTTTGCAGCAAGTCCCACTGAGAACTGGCAGTAAGACACCACAGAGCTAGAAGTGGAGGAACCATGTATGCTTATTGAATTGTCAGTAAACTACATAACACAAGCATCTCCGTTCTAGGCTGGATTCACACAAGCAAGTGCTCCAACCCTGAGTCCAGTGTGGCTTTCCGGGGTCACTGTGACATCGAGCCAACCATGGATTCCATTCAGAAGGGAGCCCAGGGTCAGTTCAGCCCTTCCCACCACTCTCAGAGCCATAAGCTCTGTCTTGCTTCCCTCACTAGAACTGTACTTTCGCATCATGCTGCCTTACCAACCCAGCCTCCACAGTCACTGCTACCACCACTGTCCAAGATCGCTCGCGACTGAGGTGTTGGAAACGAAGCCTGCAGTCTCAGCTGAACCTTCCCGACTGTTCGCTGGGCTAAATCAGTGGCACTCAGAATGAGCCGCTGCACACAGGTTTTCCCAGGCTGAAGTATGCAAATTCTTGCCTCTAGCATTCGTTACAAGGCCTCTTTACGTGGGTTCCCTGGATATTTTTCTTATTCATTCGCACTTCTCCCCACCCCCACCCGCCCCCGCCTTTCTTTCCCCACCCCCACCCGCCCGTGCATTTCTCTTTTATTTCCTTTAATATTAGCATGTACTTATCGCACCACTTAAGAAAGGTGGCCCTAATGGGCAGAATCTGTTCAGCAGCTATTCACATCCCCTTAAGGAAGGGAGAGTGAGGCGGTGTACAGGTCTGGGCCACACACAGGGTGGCAGGGGTAACTAATGACAGGATCTGCACAAGGTCTGTTGGCCTTTTTTCCCCTGTTTTGCTTTTTCTTCCCCAGTACTGGGGAATGGAACAGAAGGCCATTCTACTACTGAGCTAAATCCTTAGTCCATCTTTTTTTTTTTTTTTTTGAGGTAGGGTCCTTATTAAATTGCCCAGGCTGGCTTTGAACTTGATCTTTCTGCCTCGGTGTCCAGGGTAGATGTCTTTAGAGTTATGAGCCATCATCCCTTACAATGCATTTGCTTTTAAAAACCACTGCTCCTTGGGCAATGAGTGTGTGATTTTCTCTCACCACTCCTCAAATGGCATCACCCCAGTTTCTTTTCACTCATCTTCCACTAATTGAACAAATACTTATGCACTATGTGTAATTTGGCAAAGGACATGATAGACAAGGTCTTTTATCTCCTTTGGAGGGAGAGAGAGAAAAATAATAATAAAACAAACAAATGCTATGCAGAGAATTAAAATCACTGCACAGGATAATATATATATATGTTTGTGTTAGACTGTGTGGTTAGGAAACACCATGGAAGGGATGATATTTACACTTAAGTTTAAATCACAAGGGGTCAACCAGGTAAAGATATAGGACAATATTTCAAGAGAGAGAATTGTCGCGAGCCGCGACGTCAGGATCCTGCCAGCAGGTCCTAAACCTTCCTCCGGAGCACCGTCGCTGCCTTCGACCTGGGTCCGGGGTTCATGAAGTGAACGGTAGACTTACTGCGAGGATCAGGCGCAGCGGTCAGTCCTCCGGAGCACCGTCGCTGCCTTCGACCTGGGTCCGGGATTACATATCCTCATCTACTTTCAGGTCCCTGTTCGGGCGCCACTTGTCGCGAGCCGCGAAGTCAGGATCCTGCCAGCAGGTCCTAAACCTGAAAGGACGAGGACAGAGAGACGAGAGGCACCTTTCTTCTCAAGTTCCTTGCTTGCTTGCTTGTTTACTTGCTTTAGTACAGAACCTCTTCCTTTTATACTCTCCAGCTGCATGGGAGCGAGGGCTGCACGGGAGGGAGAGTACCGCCCACACATTCCAGAGGGAAACAATGACAACCATTATGGGTTACATCTGCTAGGCAATAGATCAGACCACCAGCTGAACTAGCCCATTGCTATAGCGACGGCACGTCCACACTGCTCGGGTGAATCACAGGTCAATATGGCTGCGCTCATGTCGTGTTCCTTTACAATGCTCTCCATAGAGAATAATTATTATGAAACAAGAACAAGCTTACAGTTTTTACCATACATTACCATACTTCCATGTTCAACTATTTTCTGAAAACTTGAATTTTTTAAGGTGTAGATACCAGTAAATACCCACCACTTAAGCACTAAGAGATCCAATGGTGTACCAAAAAACACGGGACTTAGAAGACTTCATTCACTGACCAGGCAGGACTAGAGATGCAGACCCAGTTAATAGTCATCAGCTCTAACCTGGGTGCAGTGGCATGGACCTGTATTCCAGCACTTGGAAGACTGAAGGAGAAGGATCTTTTGAGCCCAGAAGTTTGAGGCCAGGCTGGGCAGCAGAGCAATACCTTGTCTCAAAAAAAAAAAAAAAAGTCATCAATTCTTGTTTCAGTCTGGACTCAATACCATTACTTAATGACATTAAGTAATTGCTGTTCATTCTGCCTAGGTATAAAATGGCATGGCAGGGATGATGTTTAAAAGCCCTCATGGACTGTATGTAGAAGTATTCACAAGTGCAATCACACGATGGGGAGGGACACATGACACAAGATATGCAAAGCGCCGGTAATTGTTTAGCTGAGTGACAGGATATATGCACATTTACCAAACTGTTGTCATTGCTTTTACTTATGTTTGAAAATGCCTCTCCGAGCTTTTTCTTTTCTTTTTTTTTTTTTTAGGAGTCATTTACCTACAGAGGAAACAGTGCAAAATGGATAAGGTTGCTCTGACATGAGAAGGAAAAGAATAAGATGATAAGCAGAGGCTGGCAATCTGGGGAATCTCAATCATTAAGGAAAAGGCACAAGAAAGGGAGGCGCTGAGGAGACTGTGGAGACCCTGCTAGAAAGGTAGGAGAAAGCCAGAAGATGGGGATATTCCATCAGCCTAGAAAGAATCGCAAGACAGCAGGAAAGATCACTAACATCAGACAGTACAGTGAAATAAAGTAAAAGAAGGATTGAGAAGTGTCTCTTGCACTGAATGACCAGGGGTTTCAATGACCTTCGTTGGGTCCATCCAGCACAATAGTGGACACCAACTTTGGACTTCAGGAGCTGGAGCATGAATGGAAAGGGAGGAAGAGAAAAAGGGGCCAACTATTCAAGAGTAGCTTTGTTTCAAAGGGGAGGTGAAGAGGGTAATGGCTAAGAAGGAATGTGAGGGTGAGAACAGGATGTGGGAAAGTCTCAAGCCTGAGTCAAGGAAGAAATCTCTGGTCATGTTATTTACTAATTCTGAGCCTTTGTAATTCACATTCACAAAATGGGATCATAGCTAGGACAACCCTTCAGGATTTGAGCATGATAACACAATACTTAGTCAACTGTCAAATGTCATGCTTCTTTTGAGCAGGTAAGTGATTATTACTCAATGTTCAAAGTCCAAGCAGCCATAACCAAGGAATGTTATATCTTGACTAGTGTAGAGGAAAAGACAGAGATCACAGTAAAATAGCTTGTGAGTATAATCAGGAGATGATACAAACCATTTTTTCTGTTGGGCATTGACAAGGTAGTGATTTATTCTGCACAGCAAATGAATAAGCAACCGTTTTTTTATTAATGGTAAACAGGAAAAATATTTAAAGCTTAGTAATATGTAGCCAACAGATTGTACATATTACAAAGGCAAATGTAATAATAAAGGAAGCGAGTTCTATAAAGATTAAATAATGAAAATGGTATTCAGAAACCCATTAGCAAGGAACTATGGTACTAGAAAAAGTAGCACTTTCAATGTAAGCAAAGACCTTTGCTTTTAAAATCCTTAATGAAGATGAATCCAAAAAAAAAGTACTAAAAGCCATGGGAAAGACTTGAAAAATCAAACTGTCAAAAAAAAAAAAATCCAAGCTGCTGCCTTGATGCCCATAATGGACCCTGAAGTCAATATTGGGCATGTTAGTTAAATAGCTGCAAACCACTGCTAAGTGGAGGTGGGAGGTACATTTGTATGTCTGTTCTGGTGGGCTTTTTTTTTCCTGTTGAAATCATAGTCTGTTGCTTGAACTAAAAAATTTCAAAACTCCTGATTCTACTTTTAAACCACAGTCAGTGCAGATTTCTCTATCTCTGTGCCTTTTTTTTTTTTTTTTTTTTTTATTGTGTCTGTCT
>NW_022900920.1:20281383-20295623 GCF_012274545.1 Fukomys damarensis | reverse complement strand
TTTTTTTTTTTTTTTTTTTTTGAAATGGGGTCTCACTGTGTAATTCAGGATGGCCTCGAATTCATGGTGATCCTCCTGCCTCTGCCTCCCAAGTGCTGTGATTACAGGCATGTGCCACCACACACAACTTGTGCCCTCTTCTCTTCCTCCATCAGCCGTACTAGCCTCTTTCATCCTCACCTTCACTGTCCCCAGCCAAGCAACTGCTAAGACCTTTCACTGTTTTGGTCATTTAGTTCTTTATCTTGAGCTTTAGTCACTGTGGTCCTTTGCCCAGAGTGAGAGATTCTGTTCTGGGGAGGGACATTCAGGGCCACGGAGGTCCTTGCAATCACACCCTGAGTGGATGCAAGTGGTGAGTTTGAAGTAAAGCTTTCTCCGGGCCCCCAGTTCACTTTCCCAGAGATCCCGGAAGTGAGTGGTCAGATTCTTTCTCTCTTTTCCTAAGAGCAGGCCTTAGCTTGAATAGTGTGGAAAGAGACTGCCTCTCGGGGTTGGTAAGCCCAGGAGAATAGATTATGGGCTCTTTACCAGCCCACAGTTGAGCCCAGGGGCAGTGCCATAGGTGTGGGTTTGATAAAGATCCAAAACAGGTGTGAGGATTTTTGCGCTATCCAAAAGAGATTAGAGAAATCACAACTAAAATATAATTTCACTTTATTTTATTTTTAAAATGTTATGTTTGTATTTTCCTACCCTCTGGAACAATAAAACAGCAACCGTCTTACAGGAATAAAAATGCCATTTACTAAAATGATATTTTACAAAGTTTACATGGAATGGATGTTTGAATTAAACATTCATTTAAAAAGTAATCAGCTGGGCTGGGGATTTAGCTCAGTGGTATCTCATAAGCACAAGGTCCAGAGTTCAATCCATGGTACCAAAAAAATAAATAATAAATAAAAAAAGTAATTGGCTGTGCTCTCTTGGTATCCATTATTGAGCGGCTTCCTCATGCTTGATACTTTACATTGGTGAAACACTTTATCATTTTATCAGGTTTAAAAGTGTACGCTTGGTATCTCCTGTCTATCTGTATTGTCAAAACAAGATTTATTTTCAGGCCTACAAGTGCTGATTACACAGTGAAGGAAATGAAACTTACTGCATGCCAGGAATTACGGCATAACAGCCTATAGTCTAACTGACTAATCCAGCTCAGTGGAGATCATTATTTCCACCTTACAGATGGGGAATCTGCAGCCAAGAAGTTCCCCAACATCACATCGCTTACAAATGACAGAGGGAGATGATCTTTCCACATTTGTTGATGAACTTATGAAAGGATTCAATTCATGGCCCAGGGCCAGCTAACAGGGCTGGGCTTGTAGGATTCAAATAAGATAGTACAGGCTTAGACTCACACTGTTCATGATACTGCTTCTTCATTTATGGCGATGCTTCTCTGTGCTACTGGAAAACTGCTAGGGTTGTCTTGGACCTAGAATTCAGTTGCAAATCCTCCTGCTGTATATATCACTGCAAATGTATTTAAACTAAAAGAAAGCATCTGATAGCACCTAAATTCAAATCTGTGTGGTTTTCTTGTGAAAAACAATAATTTCTTAGCTCAAATAAGATGCAGATCCTTTGTAAGTTCTGTCATCTTGTGAAATTCATGTTTAAGACTTTATTCTTTTATAGTAAGTTTGCAATTCATACTTATCTGTGGATGCCAAGCCAGTATTTCTTACTTTCAGCTAATAATAACTAAAACAAATGAAGAAAACCTTAATTCAAATACATGGATGATTTTGCTTAACAAGACAGGACTCTAACTAGTGAGTTGTCAATAGTTCAATCTGAAAATTAATTTAAACTGGGCTCTATTCTAAACCAAATGGAAATGTAATAATAGTTAATACATATATATTTAGCCCTGATAGTGTGGCAGACCTTTTTCTAAAAGATTTACATGTAGTATATCACTTAGTCCTGATAACAACCTGTGAAGTGCTGGCCTCTCTCTAACATTTGCCAGGGTACAAGTAAGAATCAGATGGGGACCCTGGCCGTCCATCCTTATCTTCCCATCTGTAATATCATCTCGCCCCACTCAGGGAGCTTTGCACAAATGGGTATGGGAAGCTTGGGCAAGACATCCACGTGTTGTCTACCTTCCCACACTATAATGGCAGACTTGTGGTTACCCTAACATCTCTGGGTGTGCGCACAAGTGGTACGGTCTATCTCTGGGAGGAGGAGCCTGCAGCAAAGTCCAATCCGCTCGGAGAGTGTGTATAGAACTATTGGGGCAGGGACTCCTGGGACCTTACTTATCAGAGGTATGGTCTGTAGGAGAAGATGGGGTGCGACCTAACCAGAGCAGATGGGTGTCCTTTAAAGCCCAAGGCTCAGGGAAGGAGCCCCAGTCACCTGGACCCCAAGAGAGGTCTCGGTGAAGAAGGTACCATTATTATCCATAGTTCGAAGATGAGGAAAATAAGATGAGAGATTAAATAGCCCGTCTCAGGCCACATAGCTAACAAATGGCAGAGCTGGGATTTGAATGCAGACAGGCTTCAAATCCTAGGCTACATTGTCTCTCCACAGACTGGTAAACAAAATAGTTCTCTGTTGCAGTCGAGTTCATTGTGTAATGAGAAAGGCAGAGAATAAAGAAGTTTTTTTTTTTGAATGACTATATGATTACAGACTTCATGATGTATAAAGCATATAAATTATAAATGATATGAGCATAGAATAGTGACGGACAATGCAAGCAGTTGGGCCAGGGCAAGAAGCCCATTTGGATAGGTGTCATCATGGGAGACCTTTCTGAAGAGGTTGCCCTAAGAGGAAGGTAAAGGATAAAAGCCTGTCAGCAGCCATACAACAATAAGAGGAAGAACAGACTAATCAGAGGATCCAGCATATGTAAAAGCCCTGAAACACCTGTCCAAGTTTATTCAAAATATATGCTTTCCAGTCCAGCCGTCATTCATGCCCTCACCCAGTTACCCATTCACTCATGTATTCATTAAAAATAGTTCGAAAACCCAATTATACATAAATTCTGTAGGCAAGACAAGGGTGTATTGGGACAAATCTTGATTTGGGGAAGTTTGTAATCAGCCTGACGGGGAAGACCAGATATGCAGATGACTAGAAAAACTGCCAACACTTATTAACTGCTTTCTGGGAAGCGTCCTTTCTGTGCATCAATTTCCCTGCATCACTTAATTCTCACAATAACTCTATAAAGTATGTACCGTTATCTCTCCATTTCAAAGATGAGAAGATAAGCAGCTGAATAACATGCAACAGTCATATAACTGGTAAGTGGGTGGGCTACTTAGCTACCATAGAACAGTGCATTTTAAATGTGTCACACAAATTAGCGAGAGGAGGGAAGATTGCGGCTCCTCTTTTGTGTTTCAATCATTATCCTCAAGATCCAGAGCCTACTAACGTCAAGATGCCAGTGACAGCAAGCTCTCAGGAGCTCTGCAGCGTCACTGGACCAAATTTTGTCTCCCACCCCCACCCTGAACCTGACACAAACTCTGTGGTGGAAGACAACTAGGTAACTCCTCTTGGTCTCATTTCCGTCGTTGGGCGGGCACCTGGCAATCCACTCTGCCCCTGCCAGGGTAAGGTGTGGCTTTGCTTTTGTCCCTTGTCATGGAATCCATTAGCATTAGCATTAACCCAAGCTTCCAGAGGTTCCTACAAACGAAGCTCCAGCTGCCTGAAGCCCTGACCCCCTCCAGTCTCTGTAGAATATTCCAGAAGTTGGGAATAGGGAAAGGGCAGAGGAAGCACTTGGCGGGGTATAGAGCAATGCTATTTTTTAAAAAGTCCTAGAATTTGGGAAATATTAGTTTAAAGCACCAAGTTCCCCCCTTTTAGCTCAATTTGGCTAAATCTCTTTTTTTCTAATTGTACATCCATACATTTTCATTAGAAAACTAATGGCCTCAAACCACTCTCGGAAAATACCAAATGACCCTGGTGCGCACTCCCTAAGAGCCGTTGTGCTGAGAGTGTCATAAATTAATAAAGCACATGTCAAAGCAGATAATCATACGCTGTGATCACGGGGTGCACTCTTTTTAAGTTATTTCCTTTTTAATAATAAATTCATAGACATAACCACCTCTAATACTTCTCATTCGTTAATGCATCCAAATCTCAGAACTTGGAGTGTTCTTTAGAAATCATATCCAGCAGAGGTCCTTCACTTGTGTCTCATTAGTCTTCTGGAATTACACGCAAAATTAGGTGTCCATGCATCTTACCAGGAAGCAGATGCATAGCTTGCATCAGATTTTCACAGAATCACAACTCCCAAAAAGTTAAGAATTACTGGATTTCAGGGGTACCACCATACCTCTTAGATTCTGTCTTATACAATCTTGATGTGTGTAGATTTATTTCTGTATTATTTGAGGAACAAAGAATTTCAACATTAGTAACTGTGTTGCGTCTATCAGGGTAATTAGAAGAACAGGAAACTAAGGGAAGGAACAGCAGCTGCTGCTGGTGGGTTAGGGGAAGAAATGTTATGACACGATGGGAGAGACAGAAGTCTGAGGAAAATAAACCCGCTTTTGCATGGCCTTTGCCTGCCTGCAAGGAGGCTGGGAAGACAGTATATGCTAGCTAAGGCTTGGACCACGCTGGTTTTAAAGCTAAGGGTCTATACTGGAGGAATTAAGGAATGCACTCACCCTCGTAGAGTTAGTTCCTCAACACCTTGAGGGAATTTCGGATTGAAAAGAAATTAGGACCTTAGAAGAAAATGATTTTTTTTTTGCATTTTCTGAAAGAAAACAATATAGGCCTAATCAACTGAATTTTATACTTCTTAATTAGTAAAAATGAAACTATATTATTTTCTACTTAGCTTTGTCCTGCTGGTAGAAACTGCCTTTTCCCAGGCTTTCAATGCTGTATTTAAGACTCTGCTTTGCTTCGTTATAGATGCTCTGCTTCCTGAGAATCACTGTCCCACAATCTACATGGGGGTCCCTAGGGTTCTGATTGGATGGGACAGGGCGTCCATTCCTATCCCCAGTTCCATCCTTGGGTTTTATACGATCTCGATTCATATCATAAAATAGTCTGTGCGTGGTAAAGAATTTGGGTCAGCCTGGCACAGAAATCACTAGTTCCTTATTCCTTTGTTTATTCAATTATTTACCCAATAAAAACCGGACACCTTTTTCATGCCAGGAATTTTGCATGAACCTGTGGCAAGAGAGGCCAAGACAAACACATGCTGGGTATTCATGAAATTTCCAATTGACTAGGGCATAAAAATCATTTAGAAGCAGTTCTCTGCCGGTGTAAGGTGTGGTAAACATTGTGGTGAGAGGATAGTATCTGAGGGATGGGGATCGGGGAGCAGATTATATTAAAAGGGAATCTAAACTTGATCTGGATGAGGGTGGTAGAAAGATACCAGAGGTAATAACAGCTCAACTTGGACCTGAAAGAAGAATAGAAATTAGTCATGAAGACATATGTTAATGGAAAATTGAGAGAACACATGGCTAATAACATTAAGTATAGTAATATTAGAACAATCATATAAGGAGGAAGTAGTGAGAGCCATGGGCCCTAGACCAGGAAGTCTATGTAAATCTTGTCAAAGTACCTGGACATTTTCGTTGAAGGCAATGGAAAGATGTTGAAGGCAGGACACTGACAGAATGATTTGTAGTTTAGAAAGATAACTTTGTGTATTGCATGAAAATGGATTGGAAGAGCCAAGACAGAAAAAAAAGTTCCAAGTGGAAATGATGACTGTCTAATTTAGGAGAGTGGCAATCACCAAGGGCAGAAAGAGGTGCACTGACTTGGCACACAGTTATTTCCATCCTGAGAGCTGTCTGGTTGAGTGCTCAGGTTTTCTTTGCTTAACTTTCTGTCTTTTCCTAGGGTTTCACTGGCTGGAAAGTCTTTCACACTTGCTGCATCTTTCATTCACTTACCTCTCTATTCCATATCCAAACCTACCTTCTTCAAATAGCAATATAAGTTAAATATACCGTAATGTTCTCATGCCTGCAAACAACACAAAATAAAGGCAGAAATAAATATAGGCATATTGTAATTTCTTATAAACTGATGAATCACTATGCTCACCCAGCTGCATTTGGATAGCGTGGATGGAAATCACCACGAGCTGTCATCATTTGAAGCATCCAAAGTCGTCCTGAATTTCTGATCTGAAGGTGGGGTTTCTAGGAAAAAGTCAGCATTAGCTCTGATTCATACAGTGTGAAAAGTAATTAACATTTTCAGAAAAAATATCTCTTGCTAATTTATCCAGGGTCACACAGAAGCCCCTGAGTTTGCACGTTATCTGCTTGCAGGTGAAATCAGTTTACAAGTTTCTAGAGAAAAAGGAAGTAAATGGAAAGCAATTGGACAATTATCCATTATTATTAATTTAAGATGTATAAAGCTTCATTAATGTTGTCTTTAGTGTGCTAACTTGATTGCTTTCTTTGTTGCTTGCTTTAAAACTTTGTGGTTTTAGTGGAAGAAATATTCTTAGGACTTTCTTTGGTATTCTCACATCTCAACGCCTCTCATTTTATTTTTTCATATTAGATGTTAAGCTCCCCTAGCACAAAAGCCCTTTTCATTTAAAGAGTGCATATATAGTTATGGATATAAAAATGCTTTACCTCTACAAACAGGCTTCCTCAGTTGTCAAAGCATGACAGGAGTTCCATGAGGAGTGTCCCCAAGAAGAAAATGAGGCAGAATGTTAGTTTTTCCCAACAGCTGATCAGAAGGAGATATGAAAGGAAGCTCAATTCTGACCAAGATGTGGTCAGATAATAGTAAGATAAGATAAAGAGACGTAAAATGGAGTGACAGGTGACTCCTGATCTTGTCAGTGGTGTAGGTGTGGAGAACTCTCTGGGCCCTTAAGGTACACAAGGTTTTGATTGATAAGTTTGCCCTACGAAAAAGGGTATCAGGGTATCTGAAGCAATCAACCACTACAGAGCAATCAGCAAAACCTTTCAAATTATGATTTAGATTAAGAAGTTTCCACTTTGGAGAATCACCTGCTGTATTTATCTTGATCACTACCCCCACATTCCTGAAAAGGGAAAAGAACAAATTGTAAAAGAATGAAGCCCAAGTCATTTTCTTTTTATACGTAAAACACGCATAAAGAAACTATAATAAAATTGATGCTAGGGAAATTTACTCTTAACTAAATAAGAGTTAATATATTAAATTGCATATGAAAGAAATATAATATAAAATTCATAATATAAATCAGATGCTTACATTTTAAAAGCAAATGTTAAAAAAATAAATAAAAGCAAATGTTTAAACATATATTTGAGCTTTGAGAGCTATGGATCAGGAAATTTACAGTCTGTTTCATGTTTCCTCAGATTCTACTGAGGCAGAAAGGGATTGATAGTTATGTACAACCTCCTTAAATGATTTAAGTTGACTATCATTAAGATGGAAGGAAGTAGGAAGATAAAAAAGGAAACTAATACATATTGAGCGCCTACTGTGTCCTGTGAATGAAATGTATCATTTCCCCTAATCCTCCTAAAAGATCTATGAGCTAGGTAAGTACATCCATTTTGCGAATGAGGAAACGACCTCAGATACATCAAGTCATTTACTAAGGGGATATAGCTAGTCCTGGCAGAGCAAAGATTTAAATTTAGATGTCTCCAACATCCACGTTATTAGCCTCTAGTCTATTAACCTGCTGTTCTAACTAAAGCATTAAGTCCCTGAAGAAAAACTGCAAAGAGTGATAAAAAGACTTAGGAATCTAGTCCCTCACTAAGCAGATCGACTCCAAAGAAGTCAATCTGGAGTCCCATAGACTCCAGGAGTCACCAGCCATTTAGCATTAGGTCTACAAGTTTCCAAAAATATAGTCCTAAAATGCTCAGAGATACATATTCTAAGAGCCTTCTTGAAAACTCACAAGACACATTAGTATGTTGAAGGATATCAGAGGCAGAGAAACCACCACATTGATGAAAGCTGTTGTATATGTATTCCAGCAGGAAAAAGATGACATGATCAAAGATAGTAAATGAAAAAAGTTTAACAAAGGACTGTTAACAAAGGGGTAGGCAGGGCAAAGGGGGACCAAATCATGGTATAGGACACCAACCTAGGCCTAGCAATATCAAGAAGCCTCAGCAGTTCCTACATTTGAAAGGGAAAATTTAGAAACAAGAACCAAAGGACCATGATTCCAGAGAGGACAAAACTGTGGAAACTTTAAAACAGACTGGCTGCAGTGCTCCACCCCTTCACCACCACCCCCCAAGGTATCTCCTATATCTGAGTGCATGGAAAGAAGCTGTAAATCTGGAACAAGAGGCTGGGAATCTGGGCTTTGCCTGGACAAATGGCAATTTTGGGGAGACTGATGGTTTTTCAACCAAAACACTGAAAGCCACAAGATTATGAAATAACATTTTTTAAATGCTAAAAGAAAATAACTGCCATCCTACAATGCCATCCTAAGGAAAAACCGTCTTCAAAACTAAAGTGGAAATAAAGATATTTCCATGCGAACAAAACACTGGGCAGCTGGGCGTAGTGGCCCATGCCTGTCCCGGCACTCAGGAGGCTGAGGTAGGAGGTTTGCTGTGAGTTCAAGACCACCCCTGGCTACACAGTCAGTTCCCGGGCAGTCTGAACTATATAGTGAGATCCTGTCTCAGAAAACAAAACAAATAAACAAAAAAACCACTAGGCAAAGCAGTTTGCCCTAGGTCTTGAACATCTCCACACCCTTGCTGAGTGTACCCACTGAAAGGTTTAATCATCATTTGGTTTTGAGCTATTTCCATAGCCAATTGCAAAGGCAATTAAATAGCTCACACAACCATAACACAGTTACCACATAACTCGTTACTTCCAGGGAGAGGGAGCTTGCCTGCATATTTCTCATCAAGAAAGATGAGAAACTTTGGCCTTGGATTTTTCAATGGCAGCACGGCCCATCACATGTATGTCCACCATGTGGATCCATTGTGTTGCCTCAGGTGACTTGGGGGGCAGAGAAACCAGTGCCACTCCACTCATATTCCTGCTGTTTGCCACCCTGTAAGCAATCAACTTTCTTGCATCTGTTGAGTCTTGTTACCATTTATGGCCAGGGTGAAGTTCTTCCCTGACAAAATTGAAATCACAATTGGGATCCAAGTAGGATAATGACTTAAGAGAAGAAAAGGCAAGAACCCTGTGTTCTCATTTCAAGGATACAGTGAAACTCTTTAGAAAACAGGAGCAAGTGTTCTCACCCAGCCAGCAGGTGAAGGGAAGAAAGCCTCATTGCCCCGTTACTGTAGACGAATTGAGTTCATAGGTGGAAGCTGAGTTGTGGTTGTGTGATAGACATTAAGTTGTCCAAATGGTGCCGTGGCTGCTGCTTGCTCTTCTATAAGATGGGAGACTAGGAAAGCTTCCTGGGCTTTCATTAAGGAAGGAAATATTCTAGTATCCTGCTTAGCAACCACATTAGAGCTATTCCTGAAAGATACCATGGTTTCATCCAGAGAAACGTGCAGAATGTGGCAAGAGGGAGGCAAGGGAAATCTAGGACTGGTTAAATCAGCACACCAGAGAATGTTAGACATTGGCTTCTGCATCTGTATGACAAGGGAATGGCAGGCAAATGGCAGTAACTAGATTGTTTTACATGTGGTGTTATGCTTCGTATAGACTAGATCATGGGACAGAATCATGTCCCACAATAAGACCATGTGAACTGGAGAATACTTATTCTTCTACTATTAGAGGTGTTCTACAAGCATCAATTAGATACCGTTAACTTGATGGTCCAATTCATTTCAATTATATCTATACTGATTTTCTGCCTCCTAGACCTGCCAATTACTGAGAAAAGGGTGTAGAAGTCACAACTATTTTACTTAATTTATCTATTTCTTCTCAGGATTCTACCAGTTTTTTACCTCACATATTTTGGTGTTCTGTTGTCACATACATACACATTAACTTCATCATATCTTTTTCTTTTCTTTTTCTTTCTTTCTTCCTTCCTTTCTTTTTCTTTTCTTTCTTCTTTCTTTCTTTCTTTCTTTCTTTCTTTCTTTCTTTCTTT
Organism: Fukomys damarensis; assembly: GCF_012274545.1. Classification (NCBI taxonomy): domain Eukaryota; kingdom Metazoa; phylum Chordata; class Mammalia; order Rodentia; family Bathyergidae; genus Fukomys; species Fukomys damarensis. The sequence continues at coordinate 20,285,539 of NW_022900920.1, read as the reverse complement.
CCTTCCTTCTTTCCTTCCTTCCTTTCTTTCTTTCTTTCTTTCTTTCTTTCTTTCTTTCTTTCTTTCTTTCTTTCTTTCTTCCTTCCTTCCTTTTGTACCAAGGATTGAACTTTAAAAAGATGATAGAGAGGGAAAGTCTTCTTAAATAAGGTACAGTATGAATCAAAAAGGTACATTAGTAAAATTGACTACATTGAAACTAAAAGATTATATTCATCAAAAGGCAACTTAAAGTACAAAGACAAGCTATAAAATTAAAGATTTTTGCCACATATGTCACCATAAAAGATTTTATTATGAAAATACAATGCATCTCCTACAGAAAAAAATAAAAACAAAATGTAACTGAAAAAACAGGCAAAGGATAGGGACAGGTAGGCACAATGGTTCAAAAAACAAAAGAGAGACAGGTGATCAATCTTGCCAATATCAAAGACATGGAAATCAAGACCACAATAAGTTACAATTTTATATTTATCTAGCTCACATACACACACAAATGGATAGCATCAAGTACAGGAGAAAGCAGTTCTGCTATCAGGTTTATTGTGAAAATTTGAATCTGCTCTAATGTATCTGATATAGATAGTAAGGAACAAATTAAGCACAGCATGAGTTTTGCATTTGGTTATACACAACCTCATGTCAAGAAATATCAGGCAACTGCATGCAAGCTGAATCAAGCTATACAGAGAAACACAAAATACACATCTCCACCACACAAGCTATCTTTGTCCCAAGAGTGCTTTGAGCCACATCCGTCCACATTTGGTGTAACAAATGTGTCTGATTTCAGATACCCCTCCTCGCTACATCACAAGTCACAAGCTGTAGCCACTGTAACATTCACTTCTACAGGCAAACGTGAGGTCTTTTTTCAAGGTAAAGTGTGGTATTTATTGTAATATTTATGTATTCTCAACCTTTTAATGTGTGGAACTGTACTACTGTCTTTATGTGTCACTGATAACACTCTGAAGAGTTATTCCCAACCCCATTTTCTCATGAGCTCTTTGGTTTTCATTGGGTGGTTTTCAATCATGTAGTTTTTAGAATACAGCCTTGTATTATAGCAGAACTAACACTATATAGACAATAGAACCACTTATAATTGGGCACTATGATTCTAAATTGGTACAATCACTTTGGAAAGTGGACAGTATCTGGTGAAGCTGAACACTGATATACCTTATAATTCAGCAATTCTGCTCCAACATTAACAGCTGAAAGCTTCACATGTATATAAAGGGCAGTGGTCAAGAATATTCACATGATAGATATTTACAATGGCAAAAAAATATGGAAACAACACAAATGACTAGAAACAGGAAAACAGAAAAATAAAATATGATACAGTCAAACAAAAAAATATTATATGGCTGGGAGCTGGGATGTAGCTCAGTGGCGCCACACCTGCCTGGCAAGCGCAAGTGCCTAAATTCAAGCCCCAGTAGAAAAGAAAGAAAGAAAAAGAAAGAGAGAGAGAGAGAGAGAGAGAGGGAAGGAAGGAAGGAAGGAAAGGTTGTGTGGCAGTAAAATGAAAAGCACTATGTAGGTTAGAAAAAAGGCAAATCACAGAAGACCATTACTGTATCATTTTATAAAGTTCAAAAAATTATTTAAGCAAATGTATATGATCAATTTTAAAAAATACAGATAATAGATAAACACAAAATTTAGGATGGCAATTGCCTCTGAAAAAGAGGCAGAAATATGGGTTAAGGGAGAACCCACAGGGAATAGTAATTATATTATTGGAAATTTCTAGTTCTTGAGCCAAGTTCATAAATGTTGATTATATTAATCTAATTTTGGTTACTTGAGATCCAAATACACAATACCGTATTGGGAAAACATAAAGGAAACAGCATACTTTAATTCTTTCAAGTGTAATGAACATTTGTTTTTGTTTAATTATAATGAGAAGGGGACCAAGAGATGGAGGGAAGGAGGAAGAGGAGGGGATGTAAAAAGAATTAAGATGTGCTATGTACACATGCCGATTCTGCACAATGAATGGAATCATTACATACTGCAAACAGGTACTCGTGAAAATGAAAATTAAATTTAAAATTTTCAGAGAATAAAACTCACTCTTATCATAGTAAGAAGGTAGCAGTTACTCAGAGCTGCTTGAAATTTAGGAATACCCCATGAGAAGGCATTGCTCAAATCTAATATTGGGACATTTGATGCACACAAAAGCTTTTTTTTTTAATACCTTCTAACTTCTCTATTTCCCTTCATGGAAATTTTCAGTAGGCCATAAGGTGAAAAATAAGCACAAAATATCAATGCATCCATTAGAAAAGAAACTGAAATTATAGCCTGAAGGGAAGAAGAAGCTGAGTCATTCCTACAGGACGAACTGCAAGCTTTCACAGATGCAATTTCCTCCCCACTAATTTGTCAATTTCACGGCGTCCATTAAGAAGTCAGAATGTCTGTACTCAGCAAGTCCTTCAAGGCAGGTGTGCAGATGACAGCACCTGTAATGTGCAAGCTGTTTACTTTGCAAGAATTTTGCAATACCATATAACATGATTGTTTGTGTCTCTGGAAAGAGCCTTTGATCAAATTCACTCAGGTACTAACTTGTTTTTAAGTCTGCTGCCGAAACATGGATGCCTAAGTGCTCCTTTTAGGCACATTTCTTAGACCACACACACTTAGGGATCTTGTCTGGCACTTTGAATGAAGAGTACAAAAATAGCTTCTAATAGACCATGAACATATAAGTACTGAGTCCTATTGCTCTCGGTAACACTGTGATCTGGCACATCATGCACGAGTGTTGGTGTTAAAGGCAAAATGAAATCCTACCCCTGGTACACAAATAGTGCTCTGTATCGCTTCTCGGCTTTTTGGCTAAGATCAGGTGTAACAGTGCTCTATAAATCCACCAACCCAGTAAACCCAGTGTCTAATTTAGGGGCAGATGAATCAGAGACCTAACTTCTGATTCTGACTCTAAATCACTCTCTCACCTTATACAAATCAATTGATCTTTCCGGGCCTCAGTTTTATCATCTATTTTAGTGAGGTGACTGAGATTAATCTTCATTGGCACGCCTCTCTAACTCTTTTGCCAACCCTAAGATTCTAGAATTCAGTGAGTTGAATCCTACTAACCCACTCGATTTCCAGTGACTGATCATTCAATAAATACGAAAATGTACCTCATCAGGTACTGTGTGAAGGACTGCGGGGTGACAATAAAAGTGTGAACAGAGCTTAAAGTCCTGAAACTTAAACAGCAGTGTGTATTAATTTTGGAAAACCACATAGCTGGAAGACTTACATAAGTCTTGACCCTTCTACCTAAAATTAAGACTTTTAATATAAAGACTTAGCAATCAAAACAGTGTAGTACTGGCCATATAGACATATACAAATGAATATGTGTATTCAATTGATTTTTAACAAAAATACCAAGAAAATTTAATGAGTAAAGACAGTTTTTCAAAGCTATTGCTGAAATAATTGGATAGTCATATGGAGAGAGAGAGAGAGACAGAGGAGAGGGAAAACGAGTAGCAAAATTTACTCAAAATGGATCACAAACAGACTTAAATCTAAGAGTCAAACTTATAAAACTTCTCAAAGAAAACGCAGGAAGGTCCTTATGACCTTGGGTTAGACAAAATATTTTAAGCTTAAGTCATAAAATTTTAAAAAATTCATACATGAGGCATTTCTCCAAGGAAGACAGGCAAATGGTCAATAAACATGTAAAAAGACGATGAGCATTAGTTCAGTTTGGAAAATGGAAATCAAACCTACAATGAGATACCAACTCACATCCAGGAGGCGTGAGGATGGCTACTATGGAGAAGAAAAAATAAATAAAAGAACAAGTGTTGGCAGGAAACTTTTGCACTGTTGTGGAAAAATAAAGTGTGGCAACCATTATGAAAAACACAGGCATTCAAAAAATTAAACATAGAGTACCTAATGATCCAACAATTTATATACGCAAAAGTACTGAAAGTAGGGTCTTGAGGAGGTATTTACACCCACGCCACAGCAGTATTATTCACAAGGAACAGAAGGTAGGGGCAATCCAAACATCCATCACTGATAAATAACAAGCCAAAATTATATAGGGAGAACATGAATATTCATATATGACTACGATGAATATATATATATATAT
>NW_022900920.1:20273829-20281355 GCF_012274545.1 Fukomys damarensis | reverse complement strand
ATATATGAGTGCTATTCATCCTTAAAAGAAAAGAAATTCTGATGCATGCCATAACATGGATAAACCTTGAGGACGTTATGCTAAGTGAAATAAATCAGTAACAAAAGGACAAATACTATATCATTCCACCCATATGAGATTTCTAGAATAGTAGAGATAAAAATAGAATGGTGACTGCCAGGGACTTGAGGAGGGAAGTTTTATAAGAGATTGGTTACATAAAATGTGAATAAATTTAATATTACCAAACTCTACACTTAAAAATAGTTAAAAGTAAAAAATTTATATTAACTACAATGAAAAATAAAACAAAACAACATTAATCAAACTCAAATAGGTGCTAAGAATTCACAAGAGGGCCGGGGATTTAGCTCAGTGGTGCCGTCGCCTGCGTCACAAGCTCAAGCACCCCAGCTCGATCCCCAGTACCAAAATAAATAAATAAGGAAGGAAGGAAGGAAATGTCTGGAAATACGTACTTGAGTTTTTTTCTTAAATGACAGGCCCGTCCTTTCCCAAAAATGACCTTGCCTTTCAGAAAGGAAGTGAAATTAATTAAGAGCTGGTATTCTTTGGAGTGCATCACCTACTAGGGGGAGTTAGAACCTGGTAGGGGAAGGGAGAAACACGAGAGACTGTGGCCACTTCCGAGATGCATCTGCTAACACACCACAAACCCCAGCTCTAAGCTCCTAAGAGCATTGGCTTTCTTGCAGTTTCTGGCATTGGCCACGTTTCATCACTGTGCATTTGTTTATATCATCCCCTCCACTAAGAAAGCATGGTTTCTCAGCCTACTTTACCTAGAGTTGAGCACTGTCTTCCCCAGGAAGCCTTCTCCCTCCCACCCTGCCAGAGAGGAGTTCTACGCCCTTATCACGTGACATGGAAGTGAGCTCTTTTCCGTGTCTTTCTTTTTCACTTTCTTTCTTTCTTTTTCCATTTCTTTCTTTCTTTCTTTCTTTCTTTCTTTCTTTCTTTCTTTCTTTCTTTCTTTCTTTCTTTCTTTCTTTCTTTCTTTCTTCCTTCCTTCCTTTCTTTCTTTCTTTCTTTCTTTCTTTCTTTCTTTCTTTCTTTCTTTCTTTCTTTCTTTCTTTCTTTCTTTCGTCCTGCCTAGGCATCAAATCCAGGGTCTTGTGCATGCTAAGCAAGCTCTCTAGCATTAAGCTATTCTCCTGGCCAAAATTTTGTCTTAGTAATGACTGTTGCATATTGAAAGATCACTGCTTAGGGTACTGTATTGTTTAATGCTAAAGAACAACCTTATGCCATTGATAGTCTCAACTCCTTTACCCTAAGAAAAGCACCTTAAAGGAGATATTTTCTCTCAGGTAAGAGGGGACAAATGACTAGTAACCCAGACATGATACCAAAGCCTGTACATGTGCTCACTATAGTACCTAGTGCTTTCTAAGTTTAGATTTGTATCCCCACATTGGACACAATAGCATGCACGTAACTGATGTTTGCCCACCTGATTTGAAGGCATTGGCTTAAATGACCCAGGGTGAGAATGTAAGTGTAATATATTAGTTGATAGCTTGGTCCTTCTGGGGCCAGCCAAACTCTAGTTTGGTTAGTCACTATCCAATCAGAAACTCTCAGGCCTTGCTTCGGGCAGCACATATTTCAAACACAGACTCTCATGCCACTGCAAATGAAAGATGATGATTCTCTAGCTTACCATGCTCCCACACCCTATGTCTAGAATTGTGAGTAAATGAAAGAGTTTTCTAAACCTGTCAGGATAAAGTATCCTTTTGTCTTTAAAAATAAACCAATCCACACAAATGTAGGCACAGTATTTAAAATTGTGAAAATTTACCCCCTTTGGGGGCAAATTAAGCCCATGGAAACAAAGTGGAGAAGAGGGCATTCTCTAGGCCCATCTGGCTGAAGCCAGTGCAGAAGGATCTGCCAATCATGAGGCAGCAGTACCCAGCTGGTCCAAGGCATTGACAGAAAGGCTGCATGCAGACAGCTTATGTGCTGGAATAAATCAAGATGAACAATTACCATTTTCGAGAGAAGCATGGACTTATTCAGGGTAAGCTTCACCCAGTTGCTATTTTTAGAGAACAGAATTTTAGAAAAAGTAAAGGGCAGATAAGGGAGGTACTCTGGTTAAAGGTCTAAAAGAAACGGTTGGGGCCCAGATGTAGTACTTTCTTAACCTCCTAGCTAAGAAAGGCCTAGTTAAGAAACTGTTTTACCAGGGTACCCTAATAGTACAACATGCAGAATTTGGGGACAGTCTGCAGTTTAACTACTCTGAAGATTTCCCAGTAAATATAACAGTAACTGCTGACATTTATGAAGTGCTTACTGTGTTTCAGACTCTGCACCACGTGCACTAAATGAGATCATGTTCATTTAAAAAAATCTAGCATCGTGCCCAGGACTGCATACCCCCTTCAATAAATGTCAGCAGGGGTCACTATGCCTAATACTGTTAACATTACCATCGCTGTTTCACAGATTTCCTCATGACACTGTGAATATATACTATTACCATCACCATGTTATGTATATATAAGGAAGTAAGCGCTATTAGAAAATGAGACCTCAGGGCCAGGGATTTAGCTCAGTGGTTCTGCCGCCTGCCTTGCAAGTGCCAAAGACCTAAATTCAAACCCCGGTACCAAAAAAAAAAAAAAAGAGAGAGAGAGAAAGAAAGAAAGAAAGAAATGAGACCTCAGAGCCCAAGCACACACCGCCTAGAGTACAGCAGCTATCCCTGTGAAAGTAATGGTGGCCACTATTTTATGGTACAGCTGCTGTAGGTGACCCCGTGCTGAGCACGGCAACATCATTCAAGGCCAACTCCTCAAAGCATTATATTATCTTTTTTTTTAACTATGAATAAATTGAGGCTCTAAAGTCATGCTCCAAGTTTCTCAGCGAGTAAATAAAGACAGACTCAAACTCAGCTCTACCTGATCCCAGTGGCTGTGTACTTTTCCATGACACTGGGCTCTTTTTGGTCATCCTCTGTGAAACCCTTGTGGATGACTGATCACGCCCATACATACGGGGCATTCACTGTGTGGACTGTACTTTGTAGGTGCTATTGTGCAAAGAAGGAAGGCGTGCAGGAAGCCGAATGCCCAGGGACAGATTCTATGCAGGAATCCAAGTTCAAAAACTAGTGCTTTCTGTCCTATCGAGGGCAATTGTGCACTTAGGTATAATCTTGGATAAATGAAAAGTTTGGAGGAAAACAGACTTTCCTGGAAAAATAATTTTGAGAGAGACTAATTCTTCAAATAATTATTTTTTGAGAATCAAAATGTATATTATTTATTTATTTATGCAGGCTATTATATTTTATTGCTGTTGGGGACCAAACCCAGGGCCTAGCCCATGCCAAGCACTTGCTGTCCTACCAACCTATATCCTCAGTGGCAAAAGTCATAATGTTTTAACTGAATGTTGAATTCAGGATATGTGGGTTTCCCTGACTCAAGAGCTTCCCAGACAATAAACAAATCAAAGTGTCTCTCCTGCACACAGCTTTCTTTCTCTGCCACTATTCTGAGGGATCACGTTGCTCAGATAGAACAAAAGTACTGCCTCGAAAACACCTAAAATATACCCAAAAGAGTACAAACAACAGCCTCTGCCTTGACTTATTTTGGTTTCACAGATGTTGCTGTACAGTACAGACCGTCTGATAATATCTGTCAATTGCAATGACAAGTCATAGACTTTTGTTCAGATTGACATATTATCAGCTCTGTAGGAAAGTACTTCGGGGCTTATGTTGCAAAAAAAAAAAAATGTTGAATTTCAGTCCAATCTGTTAGTTCTTTGTAGGGTTTCACCTTCCCCAGTTTCCCCTCCTCAGGAGAAAATCTTTAAAACCATTTTGTAGATAAAGATAGGTTTGGAATTTCACAGGGGTAGCCTTGTAATTTGGTGCCTCTTCTCATTACCACGTGTCACTGCGGAACACCGGGCTCAGTAGTCTAATTGAAAAGCTCTGGTGACGTCTCAAAATGTTTGCTCTGATTTCTGCTTAACACATTCATATGAAGATAAGCAAAGTTATATCATTTCTCTGGTTGGAACTCAGAAAGAAATGTAAATATATATCACCATTAAGTGAGTTGCGATTTTAATGACTGAAAAATGTTATTCATTCTGATAAGGATTATTCAAAAGGTAATAAAGAGAAAGGCTGTCAAAATTAATTAAGCACATATTCATTAAATCTAAGGTAGCTTCAGTTTCTTCATTGCGCAAATACAATTAACACTTAATCTGAATCTCGATAAGTTACATAATCATGTGCCTGAAAATAAAAGGAGGATACAACCTTGGCCTTCTCCGTTTTACATGGGAAAACATTAATGACGCTGACATCGGAGACAATTAGACAGTGTCAGCCAATTGTTTTTAGCCAGCTTTCTCTCACATCTGTGGTGTCTACAAGCAAGAAGGCTCATTGTTTCCACGGGCCTCCTTCAGGCCTTGGCTTTTTGTGTAAACCGTCAATCTCTTGGCGAATATCAAAGCCGTGAGGAAATTAGAACAGACCAGCTCGGCTGCCCCACACTAAAGCTTAGCAGGGTGCATCCACTATGCTACTAATTAGGCAGTGACCAACAAAATAACCTGTCAATGTCCGCTAGCCATTTCCCACACACCTGCATTTCATACCCTAATAAGCATACAGCAAGAGAGAAAAAAGGATAACTGCTCAAGTGTGAAAAATGAACAAAATATAACAATGTTTCCATCCCCACCTATACTTCTGGCAATTACCATTTAACATTAGGGGGACTCAACACGTCTGAAGACTCACAATACAGTATCTGAAACCAAAACCCAGGGGGGAAGCCACACATTGAGACTGTATTAAGGTTTGCTTCGAAAATATCACACTAAGAAGAATCTAGAGTTATGTATAAAACCCAGGAAACTGAAAATGACCATAATTTAGATTAGGGACCAGGAGGCTGACTTTTTAAAAACACTTTCTATTCAAGCCATTGAAAGAGAAATGCATACTATTCTCTTCATCATTTCTCTCCATAAAACAAAAATATATCACAGGATGGGAAGTTGAAAATCAGGTTGCTCCATTTTTTTTCCTTGTACATTCCACCTGATTCAGTAAATTTCCAATCGTCATCATTTTTTCCACCTATTACATATTAATTAACTTCTTTTTTTTCCCCAAGTCGCTGTTTTTTCACATGGATTCCCACTATCATCTTTTGGACACATTTCTTCAGACAGCATTTTAGTCTCTAGCTTTTTCATTCACAGAGAAAGCTGCATGCCTTGCAGCTGAGGGAGTTGAGAAGGTGCCACGTTAACTGAATTAAGCATTAAAATGTAGAAAACTCACCACTGAAGTGTAAAAGCCAGTCCCATTACATCTTTAACAACATCATCCTTAGCAGATTCTAACCAGATCCCTAAGTAAGACTCTTCTTGACTAATCTGGGTCCCCAAATCTCTTTGTTTTGACTCTAATACCTTTATTGATTCTAGTATTCCTTGATACAGACAGACACACGGCTGCAACCACCCCTGAAAAGGAAAAAGCAAAGACTATAACAATTTGGTGATTGTGCTTGAAATGAAAACAAAAATAATTCGACCTCTCTCAGACTGAAGGGCTAAGAAACAAACAAACTTTACACAATACCTCTCTCCACTTTATTTTGCCCCAAACAAAGATTCTGCAGTACAGGTATCCATATGATAGATTCTTTTCTCATGAAAAGGCCGCTGGCTTCTAAGACCATATACCCTTTATAGCAGCTCCTTCTTATGCTTTGGGATCTAGCTGTACTTTTTTTTTTTTTTAAACAGAGAACAAGAGAAACATGAGGACAAACTTGTTATAGGAAGCAGTGCCACTACATCTCACCATGTGCCACGAAACAAGCTTACACTGTGAGCGCATCCTCGACAGAAATGGAAAATCTATACTAGCCTTCCAATGGCGTTTGTTAGATACTTCTGAAAACTGCTTTTCTTTTCATTAGACTTTATCCAAAACAGCATTTTCAATTATAAATAAAAACTTTCTCCACCTCTTCCTACTTGAACCCAAGTACAGAAGGCCCCTATTTAAAATGCAGCTCCGGAGCTGACACCAGGCTGCCTGTTCAGCTGCCAGTGGCTTTTGTGTACAAAGATGTTAATTGGTCCTAATCCCCTCCTAGAAGCTGTTTTGGTAGCCTGACCTGGCACCCCGAAGAAGGACACCTTGGTGTGAAAAACTAAAGGGTCCATTGAGGAGGGAGTGAAAGGCAGCCAAGCATTCCAACACATTTTAATTTCGGGAATTAAAAAAGAGGAACATCATCATGGAGATCCTGGAGAAATCTTACAAAGCTTTAACACCAGTGAAGTAAGTCCTTCAAATACCCAAGCTACACACACACACACACACACCCCGAAAGAATGAGAGCAAAAGAAATTCAGATGCTCAAACACTCTGAAGTATTACTTTACTTATTTATTACTTCTCTGAAATCTGAACACTGAATTTAGCTAGTTTCCACATTTGTTTTTTTCCATCCCAATTGGCCAAACCAACATGCTTATGAAAAATCAGATCCGCATGCTCCCCAACACTGAAGGACCCTGCTAGAACACATGGTCTCCTTTGGTTGAAGTATAGTATCCAACTCAAAGACTTCATTTAAATTTGTGTGAAAACTCCCAGTTTCTGGAAGAGAAGTAACGAGGAAAGAGTACTAGTAATTCCTCTGACAAAACTATTCATTCTCTCTACGGCATGTCAAGTAAACAATCTTTTCTTAACGCACTGTGAAATACTATCTCTACTAGGCGCCAGTTTAGAGAACACACATTTACACCTTGGGTGGCAAAATATGCTAATGGGATGCGTGATGTCCACTGTGCAGTTTTTAATTTTTTGACTGAATTCACAGATCCACTGCTTGGATCAAAGGAGGTTGCCTTTAATCTGATAAAAGCTGAATGATATGAGGATTATGGATTCCTAAAAGTTCACCAAGTGCCAAAATTCCAACCATGACCCAGTTTATACTTTTAATCTCCCCCGCGGTTTTTGAAGCTTTTTCCCCCTTCATAGCACAGAGAGGCAGATGGGGGGTTGTCCAGTGAGAACACCCACAAAATGCTGCCTGCCCAAGAAGCACATGTCCTCACAAGTGGTGAAAGGGGTGGCAGAGGTTTCTGGTTCTAGGAGCAGAAGGTAGCATTTCTGGTGTGCTTTTAAGCGACGGCTGTGGTGAGAAGTGATCTAGATGATGGAATAAAAGGTTAGAATAGCCAAGGTAAAATTTCTCCAAGGTAATTAACTGCACAAGAAAATCCTTGAAGTAATAAGAAGTCCTATTTTTGGTCATAAATCTCTTTCCCACACACCTCTAAATTCCTTTCTACCGCATTTTTTTCAGTATGCCCACCACTTGTAAAAAAAAAAAACAAAACCCTATAAAATCTCACTTAAAAATTATTTAATGGGGGCTGGGGATTTAGTTCAGTGGTGCCACCCCCTGCCTTGCAAGCGCAAG
>NW_022900920.1:20247540-20273639 GCF_012274545.1 Fukomys damarensis | reverse complement strand
ATATTTAAAGGTGCTGGGCATGATGGTGCACTCCTTTAATCCCAGCACTCAGGAGTCTGAGGCAGGAAGATCCCTGTGAGTTTGAGGTGAGCCTGGGCTCCGTAGTGACTTTGAGGCCAGCCTGAACTATATAGTGAGACCCTATCTCAAACAAACAGACAAATTATTAAGTGGAAGCCTAACATCGATCAATATAATTTTGGTTTCAGTTTTAGGAAACTAATGCCAGAGCTTAAATACCTTTCCCAGTCTGCAAAGTTGTTAAATAATGAAATTAAAATTTGAGTCATGCTGATTCCAAAGCTCAAGTTATTATACGACGCCATGATGTACCCTCGATTTATTTTGAAATTTTACCAGGAAATTATAGATAAGTGAAATATAAAGATGCTTATCTTTTCAAATGTCTAACAGTACTATGAGCATATAGTAAATGCTCCATGAATATTTGTTGGATTACACTTAAGGACTGTTTCTTTTCTCTCTTCTCCGAAGCCTAGGTTAGGAACCTAATTCTTTTTTTCAATTTTATGTTTAAAATTTTTAATTACTACACGTTTGCAGTACATGTTGCTCACACTCCTTGTGCGGAACCGACATGTGTACATAAACGTCTTCATGTTTTTTCATCCCTTTGCCTCCCCTCTTCCCCCCAACCCCCATCTCTGGATTCCCTTCCCATTTGAAAAAGATCTATCGCTCTACTTTCTATCACCTAACTTTTATTTTGCTCTTTATTTATATTTTTGGTTTCTCGTGTAAGAGAAACCATACAATGTTTACACTTGTGAGTCTGATTTATTTCACTTAACATTATATGATCTCAAGGTGCATCCATTTTCCCACAAGTTTGTCTTTCTTTATGGCAGACCAGTACTCCAGGATGTGTAAATACAACAATTACTTTATCTATTCAGCTGTTGGACACATAGGTTGCTTCTAAGATTTAGTTGTTATGAATTGTGCTGCTATAAACATAGATATACATGTGTCACTGTATTGCGATGCCTTTAACTCTTTTGAGAATATACCTAGAAGGTGAATAGCTGGATTGAGTGGAATTTCTAGTTCTAGTTTCAGTTTTAGTTTTAGCTTCTAGTTTAGTTTCTAAGGATTCGCCATACTGATTTCTATAGTGGTTGTACACATCTGCATTCCCACCAACAATGAAGAAGAGTCTCACACGCATGCCACAGCCTCTCCAGCATTTGTTATTTGGTTTCTTGAAGATACCCACTTTTTGGGAGTAAAATGGAATCGCAGTGTTGTTTTAAGACACATTTCTCAAAAGGCCAGCGTTTCATGTTCTTATTGGCCATTTGTACATTTTCTGAGAAGTGTCTATTCATTTCACTTGCCCATTTTTTGACTGAGTCTTTTAGTGGATCTAATTATTTTTAGTTCATTATATAGTCCAGATATGAATCCTCTGAGGAGTAACTGGCAAAAAAAAAAAAAAAAAAAAAATCCCATTCTGTAAGTTGTCTCTTTACTGTGTTGGTTGAGAGAATTAATTGTTTCCTCACCAGGTTGAATGACTCCACAGACAAATTACCTCTCTTATTAAAAAAAAAAAATAAGTGTCTATCAGGTTATGGCAAAGACTAAATAAATACATGCAAAGCACCTGGCACACATAAGTCAGAGTCTGGGAAACAATGACCAACAGACCAACATGATTTGTGTTTTGATTTGTTTCTATAGTAGCAGGAACCCGCCTGCTAGGCAAGTGCTCTGCTACTAAGATACAGCCCCAGCCAATCATTGGTCTTTGTAAATAAAGTTTTATTGAAACACTGCAACACTCATTCCTTTATGTATTGTCTGACTGCTTTCATGCAACAATAAAGTCAAGTTATTGCCACAGACTGAATGGCCCAAAAACCTGATATCTTTACAAAAACACTTGCAAACCTTGAAGGAGAAAACTAATAAATGTTTCCTTGCTCTTCCTTTCCTTTGTTGTTAGCTGTCTCTTCAGGTTGAGAAAACTTAAAATATTTCAGTGTTTTAAGCTCCAGGTGCCACACAACTGGCACCAACCCCTACGTAGCCAGCCTGCATATAATTGGTCCTGTATGTAACATATATCAGTGGAAAGAGCTATAAGAATTGGGCTCATTTCAAAATTATAGGCCAGGGCTGGGGTTTAGCTCAGTGATAGAGTGCTCGTCTAGCTTGCACAAGGCCCTGAGTTAGTTAATCCCCAGCACTGCAAAACAACAGACAAACAAACACAAGCTGAGGGCTGGATTTTGCTTATCCTCAAGGAATGGGGCTCAATTTGACTGCCATTCATTTAGTTATAAAAAGAACTTTTTGAAGCAATGATATCTGAGCTGAAACTTACAAGCATTTGAGATTCAAGAGCATGGCACTGGCTTCTCCTTGGTTCTCTCTGGTGAGGTCCTCACAGAAGATGGTGTCACAGTGATGGAGACAAAAGCAAAGGCAGGGAGCACGGGGGTGGGGAGAGGGGGCGCGGGAAGCCAGAGGCAAGGGAAGGGCCAGTAGTGAGCTCCCACTCCGCTCCACCTCAGGGTCCTGCTCATAAATGTTCCACCGCCTCAATATCACCACCCTGGAGACCAAGTTTCCAATACACAAACCCTTGTGGGACAAACTATGTCCACATCATAGCAGTGAGTAACATAGAAAGGGGTAAAAACAAGAGTGAGGGAAGGCAGGAAGGAGTCTTATCAGGGAGGATTGTTAGGCCTCAGGAAAGATTCTGGATTTTAGGCTAAGACTTGAGAAAGTTGTGAAACCACTGGAGGATTTTAAGTGATATAATCCAGTTTACACTTAAGGATTACTTTGGCTGTTAAGTGACAACGAGGCTCATGGCTGAGAAAAGGCTCAAATCCAGGTCTCCTAAATCTCAGTTTTCTTTTTATTGTACCAGGCTGCTCTGAGAAAGCAGCTTACTGCATTTGGGTCTTTCCCAAACTTTGACAGTTAATCTGAAAAAGGCTTCAGTGATAGGAAGCTATGTGGACCAGGGATCCGGGTGGTACACAGGAGGTCTGTCACAAGCCCAGAAAATAAGCCCATTTGGGGAAATACACTTCAACCTCCAAGGAACATGAGAACAGCCGGAGAATGAACACATGTAGTCCTGGCCCAAGAAACCAGAGTGTGACTGTATCTAGGATGTGAAAAGCAGCCCAGTGAAATGTCTTGATTCTTAATTCTGAGAATGAGTGAAGAATTCTCAAGCAAAAGAGGGAGCAGACCTATGCTGCATGGTCTCACAGGACAGAACAGGGGCCAGTGGTTGAAAGGGTAGAGCAGAGTTCCTCGGGTAAAGGAAAATGAGAGGAAGACATAATTTTATCTTACCCCGAGGCCACACTTTGTAACACGGGGCTGCCCACAGAAAGAACAGCCTGTTCCTGGCAGGGTGGTTGCAATCATTTACTCCACCTCATTCCAGATGCTGGCATACTAAGTATAAAGTAAGCTCCTACCGCCGAATCCTTCAGGGCCACTCTGCCAGATCAGGTGACTACAAGTCCCTTCCAACATGAGATTCACTGGTTGCAACAAACCCGAAAAATGTCCACGTGTCAGAAGGATACCTTTCATCTACTTCCAATGACTATAGCTATTTTTAAATGGCAGAAGTAAAGCCACCAGGAAAGTTGAGCCTCTGTCCCTTTTTAAAAAGATGACCTGTACACACAGCAAGACCAGGATGCTGACTTTTCCCTCTTCAGCTGGAATGGATAATTATGCTGGATCCTATGGAACATTCTAGTGCTCTACGTGCTCTCATCAGAGTTCCTGGTGTGACAGAGGGACACCCTGAAGACTTGCATTTCCTGTAGGGCAGTAATACAGCTATCCTTTAGATTCCTGTAAACCAAATCTCAGATCTGTATTTCTCTAATAATCTCAGGTAAGTATTTCCCTTAGGCAAATACCAAGATTAATTCTTTGTTAGGCTCTGCGAAGACAGAGGCACTGGGACTCAAATGTTACACGTTAAAAGTAACTCAGCCAAATGTTCAGAGACTTGTTTTCCTCTCACTTCAAATACCTGAGGAAATGGGCTGCAAGTGAAAAGCCCTGCATTGTTAGAAAATCCAAACCCTGACATGCTTCCTGGGATCTGAAAATTAGCAGGCCAGCACCCGGGAGCTTCCTGTCCTAGTGTTTTCTTGCTTTTTCCCCCTCCATCCAGTGGATCTGGTTACATTTGTTTCGCCTCTCAGATATTTTGGCAATTTTCCTTTTTGAACGGAAGAATTCAGTTCCTTTCTTAAGAACCCAATCAGGAAAGCAGGTGAAAAAGTTAACTGAAAAACCTAACAGTGCCCAGTACCATAATTACCCAAGGAATATAAAGCTCTATTCTCTCAGTGATGAAAAAGGGGAATTACACTTGTAACTTCCATTAACATTAATGGACTTACCTCCATAAATCCTTTAAGCATCAATGGAAGAATGGACCCAGAGTAACGATTGGCCCAGCACCTTTACCCTTTCTATTATCTGATTAAAGGCACGGAGATGGGTGCTCTGCAAACCAGAGCCACGTGAAGCCCCACACCACTGAATTTATTGTCATCTGTTTCTTCAGGGCCATTTTGGCAGAATGGTCATAAAAACAGCCCTTTTTTTTTTCTTCCTGCTTTCATTATTTTTTAATCTGACAGAAACACACCCTAATAAACAATGTAGGGTTTTTTATTTTAACACGAATTACACATGAGTTTTGCCTCATGGTTATAGGTTTTAAGAACTGTTTCTGCCCTATGATGCAATTATTAGCAAACTGGTGCTGAGAAGCAGTCCTTAGCAGGACACCTGTCTAAGGAACAAACTAATGGGGGAAGACACTGTTGTACCCACGTAACTATGGCACAAACAGAAAATATGGAGAATTGTTTAGTTTTTAGCATTCTTCCAGAGAAAAAAATTCCTACTTGGGAAAAAGGGAAGATTTTATGAAAGAGACGGCATTTGTACTGAGCCTTGGGGGTTCAAGCAAGATAATCTCTAGCAAAATTCCCCAGTCATAAATGAGTGCAGAAAACATATTCAAAAACACATGAGGAAGCACACAATAATAATGAAGATAGTAGATTTGTGGCTGACAACCTGAGATTTGACTCCAATTCTGACCAGCCATGTGGCCACAAGAAGCCTCTGTCTTCCTGTCCATAAGATGAAGTAATAATACTCCTTTGGATGGTTGGTAAGAAGAGCTAATGGGCAATTGCTGAATATACTGAAAAAAGCCTCAGCCTTGCTTCTGGTAATATTAACTGCTCATTAATTCATAATTACTAATAAAGTTCTTACTCATTTACAGCCTCCAAATGATTTGTCACTAGTAGCCTCCGAAGTGAAAGTCTGATGTGTCTGACACTCTGTGTGAATTACTTGAGCTGGATGAGACTCTAGCTAGATTCATCTTCCTTCCCTTCAACACCTGTTCCTCCAGCCCTACTGCTGCCATCTCTGGTCACACTTCAGTCTGCTGACTTCGGATGTACACTCCTCCATGCCACCAGCTTCCCCAACCTCCACAGCCCAGAAGCACATCCCTGCCACAAAGCTGTCCTAGACCACCTGACCATACAGTGATGTCCAAATCCATAAACTCTTTCTCTGCAGATCTCAAATTTGGTGACACTATGCGGATGTGCACACATCATGCCCTCAATTAGACAGCCAGCTCTCCAGAGGCAGAGCCCGAACCTCTACTTCAGAAGTCTCCACAGCACTTGGGACAACCACATCGGAAAGGTATGTAATAAATATTTGCCCACCGTTGATCAGAATTAGCAAATGCTATAAAAGAGCATTGACACATGTGCTTTACCATAAACAAAGGGTTTTTGCTTAGATTATCTTACTTCATATTTCTTAAAATCATATTAAGTAAGCAAATTAAGATTTCTTATTCTTATTTATAGATGAAGGTACCAAAGTCCAGAAAGGTCAAATAACTTGCCACTGTCAGACGGCTGGTATTTGGCAGAGCTGGGACTACAGTCCTGCTGTTTTGACCCGTATCCCTGATTCACATAAGTACATGACTTGTTTGCTACAGTAGGTTTTGCCCAAATAGTCTGATAATAAACCATGATGATAGCATGTTTTCTAAACAATGTTTAGGAACACTTATGCTTATTTTTCAGTCTTTCTGGCTTGACTGGATCCCACTACCCTAATGACTGTGATTTCCTGTGCATTTTTTCAGGAAATAAACCTCTAGGATCAATGACCAGGAAAATGATGGGGAGTAGCAGCAGAAGAGGCAGCTTCAATGGGATACAGTTGACTTCCTAGCTTGGGGCTCAAGGCCAAAGAAAAGCAAGCTCCCAGTTCCCTTTCAGACCTCACACTGACTCCTCCTTTGCTTACAGTTTTGGGAACTGAGTCAGACTGCTGGTCACGTTCCCTATGTGTGCTTGTCTTTATTCTTGTGACAATGCCACATCTCTCTTTCCAGGAGGCTTCCCCTACATGCATCTCGTAAGACTTATCCTTTGAAATATGGAGGACTGTGACTGAGGGTGAGAGCACGGACAAGGCACCACTAAACCATGAAATGAGAAAAATCAGCCCTGAAAATGCCTTTGGCTGTATCTTAGTTTTTTCAACCTTGAAGCAGGAAAAAAAAAAAATAAGGGTTACTATCTTTTTAAGGTTGTTTTGAAAGATAAAAATGTTAAGGGCTGGGGATTTAGCTCAGTGGTTCTGCTGCTTGACTCACAAGCTCAAGGTCCCGATCCCCAGTACAAAAAGAAAAATAGTTAACACCATACATATATAGTGCTTACAGCAATGCAGGACACATAGTAAGTGCTCAATAATATTTGCCACGAAGGTGTCTTTGGGAATACTGTAGCTAAAAACCTCCACTTACCTCCTCCTCTTTGACTTATCTGTAGTGGGGAAGATGCTAACAAAAGTAGTAACCCACTGAGCATTTTCTACATACCAAGTAGGGTGCTAAGCTGCTTTACACAGATGATAGCAATTAAGTGAACCTCATCATTACTCTACAAAGTAGGATTCCATTATATTCATGCAATAGATGAGGAAATAATCTCAGAAAAGTGAAATCATTCTCTCCAGGTCACACTTCTCAGTGTGGTCTAGAGATACCACGATAAGAAAGGCCCCATTTTTCCCGCCAGCAGCCTCTCCCTAAGATTGCAGCCAGCAAGGTGGCTTCTGGAAATCTTCCCCCTGCAACCTCAAATTCTCACTCACACATGCCATTCCACAGCAGGCTCCGCACCCAGAGAGAGAGAAGCAGCAGAGTACTACGCCCATCCCTGCTCTGCCGTCACCGCAGCAACCACGAGAGCTCCATGGCTCCCATTCGATTTTGCAGAGTGTGTACAATTATCTAATTTATTCCAGATACGTATGCCAATCGAAGCTTCGGCTGTGTTATAATGTGATGAAAGCCAAACACTGAAAATTAGTGACAACAACTGTGGCTGAGGCAAATGCTACCTACCTGGCCACAGCCTGGGGGGCACCAGTAGGAAACTTATCAGTGAGGACAGACTTTGGGGCTCCGCCCCTAACGCTGTGACTCCTCAGTGAATAGCGATGAGAAGTCTTTAAAGTTATGAGGGAAAGCCAAAGGGAGTTTTCTCTCAGCAATTCTGTGATGCGTTCTTACCTGAAGCTGCCTGGTGCTGCTCTTATATGAAGACTGGGTTGAACGCTAGCAAAGCATGAACCTGCTTCTGATTGCTATTTTATTTCTGAGACTAACTAGGCAGCTATTTCCTTAACTACACCATTTGAAAGTGCAGAGAGACTGGAAGGTTGAAAAGTAGGCGTTACCACGGGTACAACTTTATTTCAAAAGAATGTGGGGTGTGGAAATCAAGCAGTGAGACAGTTTTAGGCATTGTGCACACCCAGGCTCATATTCTCTAGCTGTATACCTTGGGCAGATTTATTTAATCTGAGCCCCATTTTCTTCTTGCCTGTAAAATGATTATCTATATATAATCTCCTTCAGAGATCCTCAAGGTTTTCCCTAGGTCAGCAGCACTGGAAACTTGATAGAAATACAGAATGCTCAAACCACCCTACAGAGCCCCAAGTAAGAAGCTGGCATGGCCAACTGTGTCTGTGCAAAATCCCCAGTCACTAAAGCTTGGGGGCCATTGGTCTCCATACATCACAGAATTTTAGCCTTGACCAGGCATCACAGTCATCTGGAAACTGTTCAGGAGACTGATGATGCCTTGGTCCCCACCCCAGAAATTTTGATATAATCAGTCTGAGACGTGGACCTCAGATTTTTAAGTCATATCTCCACAGACCACTGCTGCTCTGGATGATCTAAATAGGGAGTGAAGTTCAATTTTAACTTCCAAATATGGAGTGAAGTTCAGGTCCCCTACCACACAAAGTTGTTGTGGGGAGTTACTGATTCAGTGTATCGTCACACAATTAGCACAGAGCAGACACTCAGTACGTGCAAGCTTTCTTCAACAGACAATATATTTTGATACCATACTGTCTTCATTAAAATTTTAGGTCAGAAGAAATTCACCAAAACATTAACAGTGGTTTTTTTCTGAGTGGGAGGATTATGGGTTTTTTAAAAAAATACTTTTGTAAGGTTTTCCAAAGGCATTAATGTGTATTACATTTATAGTCACAAAAATAAATGAAACTAAATTTTAATAAAGAAAAATCTTTCTTCTTAGGCTCTAACCTTATAATTTACCTGTCTTGGTCAATTAAATCAATAAGGAAATCACATTACTGTCACTTTTCGGATGGAGAAACTGAATCATAGAAGTAAAATGCACTGAGCTTATTCTGAATTCCACTGATGGTTAAGTCAAAAAAGCCACAAAAGAAACTAACTCTCTTCTCTGGAACCTACCCCTCAGGAGAACAGAATTCTCTCTTGATGCTACACAAAATGGGAACCGAAGGCCTCAGGGCTGAAGCTGTCTAGAACCATTTGCTTCTTCAGACCAATGTCAGGTCTCTAGGACCACGTCAACTAGCCCACCTTCTGTTCTCCAGAACAATCCCAGCAACCGCTCTCACATGTCACGGCCATGACACAGCAGTGAGCACTGCCATGCAAAAGGTGGTGTCATGGAAAAGCAACAGCCAGAAAGCTGATTTGGGCTGTAGGGCACCGTTTACTATGTACCAGGCACTGGGCTCAGCATTTTACAAGGATTTACAAAATCAGCTGATTAGAGCGGTGGTTTTCAAACTTTAAAATGCACCAGAGTCACCTGAAAGGCTTGCTAAACACAGACCACAAAACCTCAGCTTGAGTTTCTGACTCAGGATGTTTTGAGGATGTAGCCCAAGGATTTGCAAGTTTCCTAGTGCCTGAGGCTCATCCACATTTTGAGGCCACTGGATTAGATCACCTGTAGAGTACTTCCCAGCTGATACCCTGCTTGAGTTCAAGCCTCAGTTGCCATCCTATGGTCCCCCACAATGAGACTTAGGACCAGACCTGGCCAACTCCCAGTGTCCTTGCCACAATCCACCATGACCTCTACTTGCTCCAAATGGGCAGTTTCTCTTTAAAGATGAGTCCAGCAAAATCAGTGCCCTTGCACCTGCCACAGTGATCCTGTGCTGTGGGGAAGGAACACACGGGTCAAATCCCAACCCCTCATGCACATAGCAATTCTCTCAAAAATAAATTTCTGCTCATCAGAAGCCAGTCAGTCACAGACACAGCCAACAAAGCACCTTAGCCCTTCGTTTGTGTGTCTTTCCCACCACACAATGGCTGATATTGTACATTAAAGCCTTTTCCTCCTACCTCCAACAGAGGACCTGGCCTGCTTTGAGAAGAAAAGAAAGCAGATATTGAAATGCATTAGGACCTTGCAATGCCTTGAAATTCACAAAACTCGACCATACCCATTCTTTCATTAAGGCTTCCTAATCATACTCTGAAGTAGGTATTATTATTCTGCTTTATAGCTGAGGAAACAAAGGCTCAAATAGGCTTAGTGATTTGGCCAAAACCCCACAGGTAATGAGAAATGGAACAGGAGGACTGAGGATTTAGCTCAGTGGTTCTGCAGCCTGCTTCACAAGTGCAAGGTCCCGAGTTCGATCCCTGGTACAAAGAGAGAGAGAGAGAGAGAGAGAGAGAGAGAGCGAGAAAATAGGAAGAACTAGGAATCCTGCCTCCTACCCAAGACACATTTCCACTGCCTCTTCATCTATACTATGGGAGAATTCACATTAAAATTTCTCTTTTTGACTCTTATCTTACTTAGCATATTAGCAAGAATGAATCACTATGGGTAAGTAGACGGAGAAACTCTAATTGCAGGTCTCTGAATGGAGATGTTTAATTATATAGTTATATATGTGATTCATCAACCAGTTGTGATCGTTGACAATTTTCTTTAAAGAATTCTTTTCCTTTAAAAATTAAAATAATATGTTTTAAAAATCTGGCCTGGAATACTTTGTTTTTATTCAAATAAAGAGATGACTGTTTCTTATGAGTGTCATGATTTCTGGGCAATTGGTCTCATGTCAGATCACCATTAATTCCTGGTAAACCTATCACGATTAGGTCTGAAACTGCAGACTTTACCTGGAAACTAGACATCTTTTGGAAAAAGCAAAGTAACAGTAACTTCTCTGAAATAGGAGGAACCATTCTTTCAAAACCTTTAACCTTTTACCTTGACCTCTCTTTGGGTGGGAATCTCCTGTACACATCCCTTAAATGATGGTGCAGATTTGATTTTTCTAAGTTCCCGAGCTTTACTGAGACAGGCCCAGACTGAGGAATGAGCTTAATATTCACCAAAGCAAGGTCTGTGCTTGGGCTCAAGACTGGATCCCAAGGCCACAGAATGACCAGCCACAGAAGCAGGCCACAACAAAGTTATCAGTCTCCACAAAGTTGCTCTAGGAGGCCTGCTCCTGCTATTTCTTTCTCCCCAGTCCCATGAGGTGTTGTCTGGACCATTATTGAGATTTTCCGTTTTCTACTTTACAGATAACTATATATGCTACTGCTCAAAGAGGTTAACTTCTTGTTAGAATAACACAGCTTGTAAACAGTACAACCAAGATTTAAACCCAAGTAGAATCTCATTCATTGACTTCATCTGTAAATACTGATTAAAAGGCAGCTAGGTGATGAATAGAACAAAAAGATTCTCCAGAGTCTAGTGAGGAAACAGGCAAGAGGCTGTGGTTTCAAATTAGGAGTTAGAGCATCCTGCAAAACTTTGCAGAAGACAAAATGTGCAGGGCTGTGACTCCAATTGCACTTTCTTCTATTAAAGCCACTCCTGCATCCAGACAGAACTTTGTGCCTTGGTGCAGAAAGCAGCTGGCCCTGCCTTACCCTTTCTACCCCTTCCAACACCTCCTCACCATAGCCTGCACGGGGCTTCCTGACCTGGAAAGAAAACTATGCGCTTGGCAGGAAACCCAGGATAGCTGGGTTTCTCTTAGAGCAGTCACTATTTTTTTTTTGGTTCCAGGGATCGAACTTGTGTCCTTGTGTTTGCAAGGCAGGCCGCAGAACCATTGAGCTAAATCCCCGGCCCTAGAGCAGTCGCATCTAATGGTACCCTACAAAGCGGTAATTTACAGAGTACTAATTAGTACCTGGTCCTTGCAGAGTTAGCTCATTCCCTGTAGAGATGCCTACCTGACTCCTTGCTAAGAGCGTGTGGAAGTCAGTGTGGTCCAGGGCGCAGTTCTACACTGTGCACCTCCCACGTTCTCATGTGAAGCATTGAAAGAGAGATACAATGGCCAGAGGGCAGGAGATTTGGGTTCGAGTGCTGGCTCTGCTACTGAGCCACTCTGTAACAAATACTTTTCTTTTTCTGTATCTCCGTTTGCCCAAATTTGAAGTGAGGTCAGGAGGACTTTGATATCTAGGGATCCTTCTGACAGTCTAGGACAATAGCTCATTATTCTTTTGAGGTCATAAGTTACCTTGATAATTTATGCTAAGTGCCTGGTTCCTTCACAAAGTTGGGTCCACAATCTTATAAAGTCATGGAAATCCTAAAGTTAAGATTCTCAGTCCAGTATGGGCTGTGAAATCTGACTAATCGGGGATTGAACTTGATCTCTTCCTCCCGCTCCCAGGGACTAGGAGGAGGAAGAGAAGACAGACGAAGAGTCTCTTTTACCTTTAACCCTCATCCAGAAAAATAGCACCAATTATACATAGCTTACAGTATTGTTGTGTGGGTGAAAAATAATTATATACAAGTGTCTGGCCTTTCGAAGGTGCCTAGTAAATGGCAGCTAAAGAAAACAAGGTAATGGCACCTGTCATCTGTGCTCAGGGAATGTTCATTTTCTTTCTTGCTCACAGTAACCAACAGTTATCTATATGCTTCAGGTGTCCCATAAGTGCTAGTGTTTGCCTGTTGAAACTGTCTTAAAATCCCCTTCCCTACCAGGTAGTTTTGGTAAAAGGAACTTCTTCCTTTCAGCTGGATTACTGCAAAGCTTTACACATCCCATCTACTCAGGTGGAAAGCACTGACACAAGAATCTTCTAGAAACCTAACCTATGGCTACTCATTCACCATTTGTACTATGTAAACTTTTCATTTCTTTCTTTTTTTTTAAGTGTATACTTGCAAATAATTCTGTTATGCAATTTTGGAAAAATTGTCCTCTGTACTGCTTAATGTCTTCACCTCTAGAGTGGAAATAATTATGGAGACTGGTTTATGTAGATATTATGAAGATTAAGGGAGATTTTGTACATATATATAATGTGTATTAAATTATTGTGTCTTGTATATGGATTTGTAAGAATTTTAATATTGATACATGAATTATACACATATTCTAAATGTATAGTATTTTTAAATATGACCTAGCCTTGTGTCTGTTACATGGACATGCTCAGTAGATATGAATTATATGAGCTATTATTGTTTCTCTTCTTTTACAAATGAAGAAAGTAAGACCCTTATGAGTGGTAAAGAAGTATGCCCAGGGGCCAGGGATTTAGCTCAGTGGTTTGGCCACCTGCTTTGCAAGTGCAACAACCCAAGTTCAATCCCCGGTACCAAAAAAACAAAACAAAACATGCCCAAAGTCCTTCCCCATTACATAGTTTTGTATTGGAAAACCAATAGTGTATCTTTTCTGATGAGTTATGTGGCCTTCATTCAAAGTCTTCCAGAACCTGACTCCAAGTCCAATTAAGTACCATGTTAACTTAACACAAATTCTCTCTTCTCATCTAAATTTATTTCCTGAGTTTTGAATACTGAGACACTTACTCCTCCACAGCAGAGACTGGAGTTGTCTAGATCAACATATTTCCAGTATTTAGCTTCACCCACAGTACCTAGCTCACATCTCACAGCAGCAGCTCTAGTCAACAAAATTCAAATATTCCTTAAGTATTCCAGCAAGTCTCTTGACCTTTGCCATTCATTGCCTTATGGTGTTGATTATCTTTTTAAAGTGTAGTTTAGCAATCAGTAAATATGGGTAGTTCATCCATCATGCACCAAGCTCTATATTATATATTGTTTCTTTATATTTCCTGACTTTATCAACATAGTACATGCTTCCTCCCAAGAACTCAATAGATATGTGTTCTTTGTAAATGGAACTGGCATCCTCCTCAGATCATATGAGAAAGTAGTTACATTCCTATGAAGTACTCTAGTCTTTCAGTACATCATTTCTACTTCATAAGGAATACGGGGGATAGAGACACATGTTTAGTGGCACATGAGGAAATTATCAGACAAATCCACAACACATCTCATTCTCTGCAGTATCTGGTCTGGACTTTCCAAAGGTCAATATTATAGAGGAAAACAAAACTATCCTAGATTAAAAACAACATCAACAAGGCTAGAGATATAGCTCAGTGATAGAGTACTTGCTAAGTATGCACAAAGCCCTAGGTTTGATCCCTAGCACTGAAAAAACAAAACAAAATGAAATGGAAAAAACAATACAAATGGATGGATAGATTAAAAGAAACAAAAGTGGTAAAGTTAACAAATGAAATATATGTACCTAAATTTTATCCTGAATTTAAGAAACAAAATATAACTATAATACATATTTGTATAATTAGCAAAATCTTAGTATGTTATAGATGTTAGGTAGTATGTTTTAGGGATTAACAATTTCTTTATGGATATCCAGTTTTCCCAATACCACTTATTGAAGAGATGATCCCTTCTCCATTGTATATTCTTGCACCTTTGTAAAAAATTATTCAATTATTTTAACTAAATTGTTAATTTTCTTAGTTGTAACAATAGTATCATAGTTGTGTAACAAAATGTTCTTAGGAGTTGTGAAATAAAGGTGAAATTTCACGATGTCTACAACTATTCCTAAATGGTTTGGGAGAAGCAGGACAGGGCTAGTTACATATATAGTGGGAGTGAGAGACATAAAGCACATAAGAAAATGTTGTTTTTTCTCTTGCTTTATCAAAGTAGAAATGACAAATGCAAAAATATTTAAAGTATACAACACATTGCTTTAATATTCATATACATTGTAAGGTAATCTCCCCAAGCTAATTAACATACCCACCACCTCATTTTGGGAGGGTGTGTGTATGTGTGTGTGTGTGTGTGTGTGTGTGTGTGTGTATTAAGAACACTTACTCTTTAGAAAACTTCAAGTATATACTACATTATTATTAACTGTAGTGGCCACATGTTACATTTGAAAATTTATACACTTTGACCAAAAGCCCTTTTGCCCCTCCCCTGACTCCTAGGAACCACCTTTCTGCTGTACCATGTATGAGTTCAACTTCTTTAGATTACACGTATAAGTGAGATCATGCAGTGCATGTTTCTTTTGCCTGGCTTATTTTACTTAACATAATCTCCTCTAAATTCACCCATTTTGTCATGACATGCAGGATTACCTTCTTTTTAAGTCTGAACAATAAATATATCATTTGAGGGGGTGTGGGTATGTATGTGTACATCGTATTTTTTCTTTATCCATTCATCTGCCCACAGGCAGTAAGATTACTTTCATATCTTGGTTATTTTGAACAATGCTACAATGGATATTAAAGTACACATTATCTTTTACAGCCCTGATTTACATTGCTACCCACAAGTAGGATTATTGGATCATATGGTAGTTCTAATTTTCTTGAGGAACCTCTACTGTGTTTTCTGTAGTGGCTTTACCTATTTACAGTCCTATCAACAGCATACAGTAATTTCCTTTTCCTCACATCATCGCCCCCTCTTGTTAACATTTGATTTTTTTACAATAGTCATCCTTACAGATAGGAATTAAATAGGTTTTTACAAAGGTGCAAGAATATACAATGGAGAAAGGATCGTCTCTTCAATAAGTGGTATTTGGAAAACTGGATATTCATAAAGAAAAAATAAAATTTAACCTTTATACCATACACAAAAATCAACTCAAAATGCATTAAAAACTTAAACATAAGACCTACATCATAAAAATGCTAGAATAAAACAGAACAAAATCTCTTTGATGTTAGTCTTTGCAATGAATCTAAATATGACCCTAAAAGCATGAGCTTTAATAAAGGCAAAAATAAACAAGTAGGACTACCTCAAACTAAAAAGTTTGTGCACAGCAAAGGAAACAATCAACAGGGTGAAAAGGTAATCTGTAGAATGGGAGAAAAAATTTATAATATAATCTATAATATAATATTTATATTTATATACAATAGAGGGTTGATATCCAAAACATATAAGAAACTCCTACATTGCTACAGCAATGAGAAAGGACATTCAAAAACACTGAGAAGAAACCCCCACAGCCTAACTACAAAATGAGCATAGGACCTGAATAGACATTCTTCCAAAGATGATACATAAATGGCAAACAGGTATATGAAAAAGTAGTGCCAACGTGGCTAATCACGAGAGAAATTCAAATCAAAACCACGGTGAAATACCACTTCACATGTGTAAAGAAAATGTTGTAACATATATTTTTATACTTATGAGATCACTGAGCCACAACAAGCTGCCCTAATGTTACCTTTTCAGGGCGTTAGTCCACAAATGCTGACGTACCTGCTATATGTCATACCTAGGGACAGAATTCCAAACAGTAAAAACATACAAGAGGACAGTAAGAAGCCTCAACTTTTTGTAGATTGTTAAACTTAAGGACAACGATAAAGCATTTTATTGTACTTCTTTTGTTGTTTTGTTTTGTTTTGTTTTTTGAGACAGGGTCTCACTATGTAGTTGAGACTGATCTGAAAATCACTATGTAGCCCAGGCTGGTCTCGAACTCACAGTGATCCTCCTGCCTCAGCCTCCCAAGTGCTGGGATTACAGATATGTGCCAACATGCCTGGCTATTGTACTTTAAAAAGATAGTCCAGCGTAGAATTTAAGGAAGTCCTAGGAAAGGTGAAAGTGTCCCTGACTCTCACAATTGTGGGGTGGGGAGTAGGAATGCCATCTGGCTAGTGAGGACTAACAGTCATGGGGCTATTCTGGGTGATTTAGAAAGCAGGGAAGTCACCCCCCTCTCTACTCTCCTTCCTCCCCTTGTCCCCTTGTCTATCTATAGCTGGATGGCAGGGGCTGGGGATTTAGCTCAGTGGCACTGTGCCTGCCTCACAAGCGCGAAGTCCTGAGTTCGATCCCCAGAACAACAACAACAACAAAAAATAGTGACCATCTGTAATTTGATGGGCAATTCAATTCCAGATAAGAAGGAAAGAGCAGAACACCTTGACAGCTATTTGCCGCCAACTTAAATTTGGGACTCTATTTGGCACTAGTTTTCAGTTGATTCAAATCAGTCTTCGGAGAAGAAAGGGGAGTAATTAGCCCCCTTGATCATCAATACAAATATCAAGGACCCCTGACTTGGGCCAGTCAGCGTCTTCCTATATTCCAAATTATCTCTATCCAATTGTGCATGCTGGGCTGCTTTTCCAAACATACTGACTTGAAAGAATTACTAAGCTTCTGGGGCAGTATTGATGATCCTGGTTGTAATATGAAGGTTCTTGGGTTTGGGGCAATGAAAGAAAATGGCCCTAATTCAAGGGGAAATCTCAAGGATAGAGCACATGTGATGTTCAGCTAAAACTCGAGTTAGATGTGGTTAGAGTGGTAACTCTAAGGAACTCAGTAAAATAAAGTTATAGTCCCTTAACTGACACACTGACTTTTCATGCCCCAGGGTCTATGTTTCTAAAACAGACTGAAATTTACTTTTCTCACTGAACTTCTCATGCATGTAGGTGTGCGTGGGAGTGTGATGCTCATTGTTTAATCAACAGTGTTACAGTGCTTGTATAAACAAGACCCAGGTGTGTGCACACACACACTAAAAGAATTTTTCAATAAAGGCTTATTAACACCTAGTATCACCCGGGCACACTGTTTCTGGTGAACTAAGGTGAATGAGGGGGATGTGATCCCTACTTTCACAGAACTTACAGAATATTAGGAAAGCAAATGAGTAAACTAGTTACATTAAAGCATGATTAGTGATGTGGAAGGGAAAGTACAGGATTCTATGGAAACAGAAAGAAAGGGCATCTACTCCAGACTTGGATCAAAGGTCTCTCAAGAGGAATGACATCTGAGACTTGAAAGGGGATTCGAAATCATAAGATGAACAGGATGTGGGTGAGGGTCAAGAAAGAGTGACTAATAGTGAAACATGCTCTGTTCCTGCCACAGGGAGCAGTGTATGCATAGCCTGAAAAATGCACTGAAGTCCTTCAAGTCTGAGCCAAAAAGCATAAAGATATAGAAGCAAAGAGAGACAGTCAAGGCTTGAACATGAATGGCCTTGTACGACAGTCTAAGGACACTGTATTTATTCTAAGATCAGTGGGAAACTTGTGAAGAGTTTTAAGCACAGAAGTAGCATGACTATATCGGGGAAATATCATGGTAGTTACAACATAGAGCACATATGGTAGGGGATAAAGACTGGAGATACGTTAGGAGACTCCCACAGAAATCCAGACAACGGAATTAGGGGAATTACGGGAACAAGAAATGGAGAACCTCAGAGATGTAGAAGGTGTGTTGTAAAACCTACTACCATCCCATTTTCATTGAGTTCTCTGATGCTTTTCCTCATGCTGACGAGAGAATTTTCTTCATCATCCATTATCTCTTCTTCTGAGGAACAGTTTGTTGATTAAGGAGGAGATGACAACTTGAATCATAGTGCTAATATTGTAACTCCATGCTTCCAGGGTCCTGAAAAAGCTAGGTCAGAATGGGCCATCTCATAATAAAATTTAGTAGTAATTGTCCTATCTGAAAGTACTGCCTTTACTCTTCACAGAGGAGAAGCTCATTTCAACCTTCAACAGATCTCAACAACGTTCACTCGTTTTCATGAGGTTCCATGACTCCTCCTGAGAAACTAAGAAATGGCTTCCCAATGAAATAAAATAAGCTATCAGAGCTAACAGATGAGGGCTGGGGATTTAGCTCAGTGGCACCATGCCTGCCTTGCAAGCACAAGGTCATGAGTTTGATCCCTGGTAAAAAAAAAAAAAAAAAAGAAAGAACTAACACATGAGTTCTGCAAAGTTGTGGGACATAAGATAAAACATATAAATATGGTCATTAGACTCCTGATTTGACCCCATTCCATCTATTCTGAGTAGCCAGACACTACCTTTCTGTTACCTGAGCAGAAGGCTAATGGTTTACTTTCTGGGTATTGTAACCCAGAAAGAAATGCAGCTAAAAGAAAAAAGAAATAAGTGGAATTCTATATACTGGCCAAAAAGACTCCTACCTTCTTTCACCATACTTAGCTGCTAGAATATTGGTAGTTCGGCCTATAGCATCCAGTTAGGAGAATGGAAAATTCTTCTCTGATGAACCTGACATAAAAGAAAGGAATAGAAGGCGTTGACATTCTTCGCTATAAAAGCAGTCCTATTAATCACCACACAGCTTGGTAGTTAACTTGCCCTCTCCACACACAGAAAGCTTTAATTCGGATTTGATGTGCCCCAATATAAATGTGAACAATCCAGCAGAGTAAGAGTTCAGAAGAAATTTCAAACAAATTACTATTAATATCATCAGAGATATAAAGCAGTGCATCCCTGGAAAAAGAACAGGATAATATTTTTTAAAAAGAAGGACACTTAGAACGTTATCCAATAGACCATTCTGTAATGATAGTAATGCTCTGTTTCCGTGCTGTGCAGTAGGGTAGCCGCATGTGACCAGAGAGCACTTGGAATGTGGCTAGTACAATAAGGAACTGACTTTTAATACCATGTAATTTAAAATTAAAAGACAACATTGAATAGTGGATACCATATTGGAAAATACAGATTTAGAAAGTCAGCTAACTGTATATTGAAGATTTAGTAGCCCAAGTGAAAATCTAAGCAGGCATATTAGAAGATAAAACTGGCCAGGCACTAATCCTAAGTACATTTTAATTCATTCAAAACATCAAATGATAGAAAAAAGAGAGGAAGAATAAAAAAATTGGAAGAATACCCCATGAGATCCAACTTCAAAATAATAGGAGTTTCAGAAGAAAAATATCCACATGAAAAAAAGGGAGAGAAATCATCAAGGAAAACTTTCAAGAAAAATTTCCATTGGGCTAGGGATTTAGCTCAGTGGTTCTGTCGCCTGTCTCACAAGCACAAGGACCCAAGTTCAATCCCCAGTACCAAAAAAAGATAAATTTCTACTGAAGTATATGAGTTTCTGAATGAAAAGGCCCACTGAGTAGCAGTGCATCAGATGTTAAAAAAAAAATCAACTGTAAGCATGATTTGTAAGACCCTAAAAACATTGGCAGAGAAGTGACAGCACATGTAAGGAATCACAAATCAGTATAACATTGGACTTCACAGCAACACTGGACACTAGGAGCTAGGAGACAATAAAGTCTCCCAAATGTGTTCAGAAAGGTGTTTTCAAGTCTAGCAATGGTAATCACTCTTGTAATTCCAGCACCGGGGAGGATGAGGTAGGAGGATCACCTCAAGTACAAGATCAGCCTGGCTTACATAGTGAGTTCAATGTCAGCCTGCGCTATATAGTGAGACTCTATCTTATTTAAAAAAAAAGATATTTACAATCAAGTCATCTTCATCTAAGTATACAACTGTGTAACTGTAAAGTTACAGAAGCACTTCCAGACATTTAAGCTTAAAAACAAAACCCAAAACAAGGCTGTTTTAGACCCTGTATCATTTCTCAAGGACCTACTACAGGAAGTACCCTACCAAAAGGAGGGAGTAAATCATCAAGAGGAAGACACACAGTTCCTGAAACAGAATTTCCAACCAATGAAAAGATACGATGCCCCAGATAATGGTGAAGATTCTAGAGAAATAGTTGTGTCTCAGGCCTAAAGAGCCAGCTGTCCCAGTTGGAGGAGGACAAAAACACCAAGACAGGTGTCTCCAGAAAGACAGAGCTGGGTAAATATTTGATGTGTATGAGTTTAGTGAGAGGTTTACACTTATGACAGAGTTTAAAATGAATTACTGATTATTATAGGAAAACTAGTATAAAAAGTAAAGGAACTATTCTAGAGAAAATGAAACTTTCACAAGATAATAAATGGGTTCATAAGATATTGTGCACAACTCAGCTGTGAATAGGGCTTGTATTGTTATAACATTGTAACTACTTTACATTGATTTAGCTTTCCCAAAATGTTAAAAAATAAAGTAGGTTGATGGAGGAGAGGAACTCTAGGTATATTAAGGATGTGAATGGGAGGAATTAAGAATTCAAGGGAAATGAAGAAATTTAGAGTGGTTGCTTCTCAAGAATGAAATCAGGGAGCTAGGCATGATGGTACATGCCTATAACCATCATTACCTGGGAGGCTGATGCAGGAGTATCCCAAGTTTGAGGCCAGCCTGGTCAACTTAGTAAGACCAATCAGTGGTAGACCAATCCTGCATTTAACTTCCAATCCTGTAAAATAAACAAACAAACTGAAAACAAACAAAAAGGGGAAAAGACTGCTTTTTTTACTGTGATAAACCTTGACAATTAGACTTTTATACCTTGAGAATAAATCTCTTTAATATGAAAGAAGGTCCTACATCACCTTCAAGATAAATAAATGACCCAGAAAAGACAAAGAACAACTTCTGTTGTTGCAAACATTTCAGGGAGTTGTTGTTGTGTGCATTTTTAACACCAGTTATTTGAGGAGTTATCACATACTATAACCTCAAAGGGATCATATCAAGTTACCTAATCTAATTTTCCAAAACTGTGATGGGAGTATGAATGTGTTCAGCTTTTGGCAGTACCCACTAAATTTTTTAAATGTATGGTTTGGGGCCAAGGTTTTAGCTCAGTTGTTCCACCACCTGCCTCGCAAGCGCAAGGTCCTGAGTTTGATCCCCAGTACAAAAAATATATATATCTTTTGATTCTATACACCCATCCTATAAAATGCTTTATCAATTTTAATAGAATAGGTACTTCTATGAACCATGAGATAAAAAGATCTCCAAAACACAGTTAAACAAAAAAAGTCCCAAAGCAATATGTATAGTATAAATCTATTTATTTGAAAGAAAAGCAAGAACTCCAAAATGCATGTGTGCACGCACATATGTGACATATCAATCAATGCCCTGGGGACACCAAGCTGTCACAAGTGCATCTCATTTTATCAGCTTGCTTTTCTGTGCTATGTACGCTCTGTTCAACAGCTCCGTGATCCATCACAAAAACCACCAAAAATGGACTAAATACAAAAACCAAAGTAGTGATCTTTATTCTGTAAGCAAAGAGGACATTTTTGACAGGGCAATGATGATGAACTGAATGCTGAGTCATGGGCTCATAGAAGGGCAAACAGGAGAGAAAGCTAGTGAACCCACACATGACGCCGAAGGAAGCCGCAAGTGGCGAGAATGGAATGGAGGTAAGATACTCTATTAATACCTGCGGCCCTCCTGCCTTTAGTCGGAGGCCTCTGCTGGAACTTGCAGCCATCACTCCATCCTCAGAACCAAATCTGCCTTTGCTCCCCCACCAAACCCTTCTCATCTTTGGGTTCCACCTCTACTTTCCTCTCTAATGCTCAGGAAATGGTTTCAAAGTTCTACTTGGACCTGATATTGAAATCAATGCCCCCACCAGTCACCTCCAAGCAGATACTGAGATATGCTGATTATATCTCAGCAAAGTGCCTTAAAGCTATCTCTCTTCTCTGTGTCTGTTACCACTGCACCAACTGGACCCATTACCACCACGACCACCATCCTCTCTTGTCCTTATGGGAGGTGTATCAGGGAGAGCTTCCAATTCAACAACTGTGGCGGGAGAGGGCTGGGCAGAAGGATAAGCCAAACTGCATGGAATCTCACTGGGAACCTCAACCAGCATTTCAGGGAGACTGGAAGATGGGGTGACCCTGAAAAGTTGTCCAAAGTTGCAATGCAAGGACCAGTCTTCCCTCTCTGTCTTGTCATTGGAAACCATCCTGGGAAGTGGAACATGACCTCGGGCAAGGTAGCTCTCTTCAGATGAGGCAATCCCTAAGGGGAGACAGCTAAGAGCTATCTGCAACTGACAGTTGAGTTCTGTCCACCAAATCATTAAAATAGTAATTTATCATTTTTGATAAAAACACTATGCTTACTAATGACTATAGTATCCAGCTATTATTAGTAAAGGGAGTAACTTCCATAACTGGCTGAACTACCTTCTAAGTCCTTTCTGGGAAAGAACTTTTAGGCCAACCTCTTCATTCTACAGATGGGAAAACTGAGGCTCAGAGAGTCTCAGAACATGAGCTCCCATATGGACACGGTCACATAGTAAATGGCTAGCATCTGAGTGTATATTCTAGGCTTACTCTAGATGCTATATGTGTCTTATTTAATTAAATATTCATGACAATTCTATGAATCAGGAACCATTATTGGGCCAGGGTTTTAGCTCAGTGGTTCCCCAGCAAAGTCCCAGGTTTAATCCCCAGTACCAAGAAAAAAAAAAAGGAACCATTATTATTTTCATTCAACATACGTGGAAATGGCTTAGAGCAGTCAGCTGAGTAATTTACCTGAGATCAACGTATTCAGTGGTGAAGCTGAGATTTGACCCTAAGTCATTCTGACTGCAGAGCCCACACACAGAGGGCAGCATCAAGAGGAATTGTTCTTTCCTTTGTGCATCTAATGCATCACAAAATTTCATATGAAAAATACTTTTATATGAAGAAAAACTTTTATATGAAAAAGTACATATATATATGCATACATGCATATAATGTGATTTCTTTTTTTTTTTTTTTTTTTTTTTTTGATACTGGGAATTGAACTTGGGACCTTGTGCTTGGGAGGCAGGCTGTGGAACAATTGAGCTAAATCCCCAACTGATGTGATTTATTTCTAAGAATGGATACAATGCTACCACACAGCACAATGTTTATTTTGTTTCCAGGTAAGAGGACCAGCAGATGTGTTTCTAGGTGGAAAGTTTATTTTGCATCAACTATAAATCAGACTACTCAAGGAATTTTTAGTTTCCATGTCTACCTCATGCTGGGGTCTCTGGTCTTGCTCCTTTCACAGCTCTGAGTTTCCTCCAAGAGAAGCCTGTGGATTTGACCTTGAAGGGTGTGCACATGAGTGCCATTTGGCAACCCTGCAGAGCTCTCCTCCTGCCCTTCCCAAGCTGCCAGGGACAGCCCTGTCTGTAGGCGTGGCCCATCCACAGGGTGGCCCAAACTGAGTTCATAGAAGACCTTCCCTGAGACCTGAGAAGCCACCAAAGTTGATTCCTCTTTCCTCTCCTCCTCTATCAAAATAAAAGCTCTTCAAATAATAAAAAAAAAAAAGACTCTGAAATGTAAAGATTTCCCAGAGTAAAAAATGGCATCAAATTACAATAGTATGATGTAATCCAAGAAACTCTAAACTGTGTCAGAAAAGATGGATTAATTTGTTTAACAAACATTCATTGTATTCCTACCTAACACCAGGCCCTGGGCCAGCTGCTGGAGAATGCAATGTTTAAGAAGTTTGTCATTTAGTGTAGAGCGTCTCAAATGTTAGTGTGGCTGAGACTCACTTTGGAAACTTGTTACAAATGCACATTCCTGAGCCCCAGCCATAGCTTCTGTAGCTCAGGTGGGGCTGAGGCTCAGGAAGCTGCATTTTAACTAAGGTGTAGGTGATTCTGAAGCAGGTGGTCTTTGGTTAGTACCTTGAGAAACCCTAACAGTGTGTCAGGGATTGGAAGAAATACGTGATTTCTAAATCCTTCGGGGAAACTTAGAAAGACTTCCTGGAAAGGATTTCTATGGGACAATAGCACACCAAGAAGGTACCTACCATCTCTTTCCAAACTGGCAAAAGACATTTTTTCATCATGCGGCCTAGGGGGAGAGAGAAACTAAAGGGTTTTACTGCAGCTATCCAAGTTTTTGTAAAAAAATGCATCAATTTGTACCCTTAAACTCTATGCTCTTTACCACATGGGTGTTTACCATATTGATGCTATACCTCAATTTTAAAATTTTTAAAGAAAGTATCAGGCCAAAAAAGGTAAGGAGTCTAAAGGTGCCATTCTTGAGGGAAGTAGAAGAAAGTTTGGACACTTGCGGCAAAGAAACTAGGACTAAGAGCGAAATTCAGACCTCTTGATGAAGGCACCAAACGAACTTAGCAGCTGTCATAGTAGAAAGGGCTAGAAATGAGAGTTAGCAGATGTGGCTGCCAATGGGTTAAGAAGTTCAAGTAGCATGAGTGAGGCACCACAGATGGGGAAGGAAGAAAGGAAAGAAGGGTGGGCTGAAAGAGGAGGGAGGCAAAAAGAGAGGGATGGGTAAAGAAAGGAGAGAAATTAAAAAATACAAAGAGGAGGCCTTGACCCTAGAAGGAGCTGATAATATTGTGGTTGGACAGGCCCTGTGGTTTTGAGCAAGTAATTTGCTCCAATCCTGTATATGAATCTTTAAAATGCATTGGACTGGGCCGCCTTGTAAGCACAAGGTCCAGGGTTCAATCCCCAGTACCAAAAAAAAAATTTGCGTTGGACCCCCCAAAGTCGTCATTAGGAATAAAAGATGGAGGCATGTGAAATGTGATTTGTAAACCATAAAGAGCTGCTAAATCTATGCTTATTAGGAATACATTCTGGTTCAAGATTAGCCACAGGGGTGATAGGAGCTTGTGTCCCTTTTCAGCTCCCCAAGTGACTTCCCACAGTTTCTCAAACCTCACCACCAAACACACCACCAGGGTTTGGTGAGAAGTTTTCTCTCCTTTTCTTTTCTGTTCTGACACAACTTGGATGTCACTTTGTGCAGGCCCAAGTATGAGATGCCTTCACCACCAGCCCCCTTCCAGCTGTTCCTCAGACTCTCAGGAGCTTCTCCCACATTCTCCCAGGCAGAGCCAGCTGTTGTCACAGAGGTCACCTGCCTCCTCCCTGGGACAGGGGCCTCAGCAGAGACCAAGGCAGCTTGCTGGAGGCCCTTGGGGAAGAAGGGAAAACAAGACGGCACTAAAATTAAATGAATTGTCTATAAATGTTTTTTTAATTAAAATTGTGATTTTTTTCAGAGCAAAAGAGGCTCTTTAAGAACAATTGCATTCTCTGAGTGGCAGGCAAGGAACTCAGCAGCTCTGCCCAAAGCCAGGGAGAGAAGGGAGGTGACAGCAGAGGATCTGGGTGGTGGGTATTTCCCTCTTCAATGGAGAAGAAACCAAAACGTGGGGGGGGGGCGCTGGAAGGAGGGATTGGTTTGGTAACTTTCCAGGCAGGGGCTTCTGGGAGAGAAGGTAGAGCTTGTTGGGAACCCCGAAGCTGGGAGTTTTGTGTTTTCTTTTGTTCCACAAAATTATGCCACTTCCTCCCTTCTCACCCTTGGAGAGCCCTGCCACCAGCCTGGAAACTGTAGCCTGAGCCATTCACCACCTGTGCCTTTCGGACACCAGGCAGAAGGAAGGAATCCAAAAGGAAGAGTGCGTGAGCGTGCACACACACACACACACACACACACACACACACACATACACACACACTTAGGCGCGCGCACGAGAGAGAGAGAGAGAGAGAGAGAGAGAGAGAGAGAGAGAGAGAGAGAGAGAGAGGAGAGGAACAAGAGAGAGAAGGTGGGAACGC
>NW_022900920.1:20244420-20247493 GCF_012274545.1 Fukomys damarensis | reverse complement strand
GAGAGAGAGAGAGAGAGAGAGAGAGAGAGAGAGAGAGAGAGAGAGAGAGAGAAATGGGGGAGACAAGAGACAAGGCTTGGCAAGCCTAGAGAGCCTACTAGGGAGAAAGGTCCTCAGAGGAGGGACAGGATGTGTTCAGGACCGGAGAGAAGAGTAGAAAAAGAAAAGAAAGTGGCTTCAAGGGAAGGGTGAGGGGCACAGCAGAGTTGAAGGACCTACGGACTTTGCAAAACAAAAGTGAACTGTCCGCGGGGGACTGATCTAACTCAGCAAAACTCAGAGCTCAAAGCGGACCCCAAACCAGCACCACCTCAACTCAGTTTAAGGGCTCCGCTGCCCACACTGTGTAGCAGCCACTTTCTGGATGTCCCGAATTGGTGGTGCAGTCCTAGCACAGGAGGAAGGGTTGGGTGCCTGGCTTGCGCCGGTGCAGTGAGGGGGCTGCAGGTCTCCGAAACCCTAACCCTCAGGTGTTTGGACGCCGGTGGAGGGTCCTGAGCTGCTGTGCCCGCCACTTGGCCGGCCGCAGGCGGTGGAGGACAGCGTGTTCAGGAGAGGCCTCTCCCACCTCCTTAGAGATTCCCAGACTCCTACTCCACGGCCTAGGATCTGGGACCAGATGACCTGAAGGAGGGAGAAATCTTTTCCTAGGAATTAGTACAGATTTCACTCTCTTGCTTCCTCAAAGTTGTTTTGTTTTTTTGTTTATTTGTTTGTTTGATTGGTTGATTGGTCTTTTCTTTTTCTTCTTTCTTTCTTTCTTATTGACAGCAGAGAAACTTGTTCTAAATCAGAAGAGAATAAAATTTTTCCTGTCCTGGCCCCGTGATTGCACAAAATCCCACAAGTGGATGCAGCTGGAAAACTCTAGAAAACACCAGTGTGAAGAGCCAGGGATTTTAGATATCAGAGACAAGTTCCTAAATAAACCCAGAAACTCACAGTGGGGGAGGGCCTGTGGGACTGGACATTTTAGGAGCAAACTGAGCTCCGGAGGGAGGGAGAGAATCGGGGAAGGGTGCTGGGTCCTTGTAGTCCAGCGGTCTGTTTCTCTCGGAACCGCAATCTCCCCCAAACTTCACCCTACAAGTTCTCGGTATAGGTTGCAGGACCCCAAACTGCAGCTGCTGCCACCCCCTGTCCCAGGAGTCCCCACGCCGAGACTCATCATTTCCTGGATCTTTCTTCTT
The DNA here is from genome assembly GCF_012274545.1 of Fukomys damarensis. Taxonomy (NCBI): domain Eukaryota; kingdom Metazoa; phylum Chordata; class Mammalia; order Rodentia; family Bathyergidae; genus Fukomys; species Fukomys damarensis. Next base: position 20,246,303 of record NW_022900920.1, on the reverse strand, counting down.
TTTCTTCTTTTTTGTTTTTATTTTTATCCTTCAAATATAAGACAAAAATACACTTCATTTATCATCATAGATATATATATTTCACTCTCACCACATAAATACAAAACATCCAAATAGCCAAAACATTCAGAACAAAGTTAGTAGCCAGGATTCAGTGACACCTACCCGCGTTTGAATCGTTCATTATTTTTTCACTATTTGCCTAAATAAAAATAAAAAAGGAAAAAAAAGCTTCCAGCGTAAATAATTTACAATAAAGTTACTATTTTAAAAAATGGTTTGCGCTCATTTCGAATGGACAAATACATTCTAGACACTGCGCATCTCGCGGTCTGGGTCTGTGATTTTGGTTAGAATGCGGGTGGCCGTGGCTGTGGGGACTGTCTTTGCTGCGCGGGGCAGGGGTGCAGCCGCGCCACCCTGACAGTCGGAGTTCTGACTTGGGACCACTAAAACTCTGTGGTTAGAGAGCGACAGTCAGTGCCTGTCCTGTCAGCCATGCAGGAAACCTTTGGGGTTTGAGGGACGGGGCAGCGTCCCTACCTCCCCTCACAAAAAGAGCTGCGCTGAAACCCAGGCGTTTCTTGCTTGCTTGAAAGGTTTTGTTAATCTCGGGAGTGTGGAAGAGGAGGCAATGGGTGTTAAGATTCGTTTCCAAGCCCAGCAATTCTCCCTCAGCCACGCGTCTGAGAGGCCCTGGGAGGAAATGCTGAGGTCCGGACAGCTGCCTGCGGCCCCGCGCTGGGCCCTCCGGAAGAAGCAGGAAGCTGTCCGACACTGCCCCAAAGGCCTCGAAGAAAAGATTCTGACTTCTTTACTGGTGACCGTTTCTTTTGCTTTCTCTCCTTTAAATTCCTGTTTAAAGTCAAAACACCCAGAACTTTTAATTTCGCATTGCCCCGTGGCGCATTCCCTACTGTGATCTTTCTTACACCTTCCAAACTCCATTAATTACAAATATTTAAAAACTGGTTCCACATCATCTGGTTTGATGTAGTAGTTATTATCAATCTTTATTGCTGATTAGATTAAATTTATTACTACCGTTGCCTACTATAATGTTTGGTTTATTTTTCCCTGGGGTCAAAGGAGGCTGTGATCGCAGTTTCCCTAAAAGGGAGAAAACTCGGCAGAAAGTGTCCGCCAGGAAGCTAAGTGTGCACCAAAAATTCCGAGAGGTCCGCAAAGTGGGGCCCAGGGGCTCCCAAAAGCCCTGGCTTCTCTGGCAAGAGGAAGAAATGTCCTCCTTTTTTGGTCTAAAGAAACCTGCACGCTTTTTCAGCCCCTGGGGTCTGCGTAAAGCTTTCCTCTTTCAAATATTCATAGGAATAATCCGCAGCGGCAGCAGCCCGATCTAGAGCAGGCGTCCTGCGCCACGGACTTAGAACCAGTCTTTGCCTTCCAGAGCTGAGCATTAGTTGGGACATCAGGTTGGCTAATTCGGGTAATTCCCTCAATTCTTTGGATCGCTCCTGCATTCAGAAAAAAGGGCATTGGAGGGCGTGGGGGGAAGGGAGATAGTAGCCCAAGTGAGACGCAGAGCGTGGTGGGAAGGGAGCTGTCAGAGGCCTGGTGGAGCCAGGAGGCCAGCGCAGGAGCCCTGGGCGCCTAACGCGCGTGAATCCATAAATATCACCACAATAGATACTATAAATATAAATACAGGGAAACACGTAAAATCAGTCCAGCGCTTTTTTCTCGGCCCCTTCTTTATTGTTGGTCCGGGAGTAAGGCTCGAAGGCCGAGGAGCTCAGGTACCGGGCGGAGAGTTCTTGCAAATTCCCGGCTAGCGAACCAGCCATTGTCAACGGGGCGGAAGACAGGCGGCTGGCGACGGAGCCGAGCAGGGAGGGCACCGGCAGGCTGAAGAGGCCGTGGCCCGC
>NW_022900920.1:20241527-20244171 GCF_012274545.1 Fukomys damarensis | reverse complement strand
GCAGCGCGGGCAGGCCTGGCGGTGACAGCAGGCGGCCTTGCTCCAGCAGCCGCAGCACGCTGCACGTGGCCGCAGTCTCCGACACCACAGAGCGCAGCTCCGAGTCCTTGCCCTGATCCTTCTTCTGCTTGGTGCGCCTGTTCTGGAACCAGACCTTCACCTGCGAGCGGGGATACCGGGAGGGTGAAAGAGGGGAACAAGGAAGACAAGTGTCAAGGAGCAGGCTCCTGGGGCACGAGGACTCCTACACCCCCACCCCAGCCGCACCCCCACTGGCCGCGGTGCCTCTGGAGAGGTTTGGCGGCGGCAGGAGCTCGGCGAAGCTGCAGCCGCCAGAAGGGGGACAGGGCTCTACTGGGCTGAGCTTCCGGGTCATGGAAGCAGGCCTCAGCCTGCTTCGGTTACAAAACACAAAGTAATAAAAATATCCATGACACTAACTCAAAGGAAGACCAGAAAGATTTCACTGGGCTACCGCGTTACCGCGGCCTGGGATTTGGGGTTCATAGATGTGCCAGTCAGCTGGCCTGAGAGCCCCAATTTTCAATAGAGGGTGTGATGTTTGAATCAAGATGCAATGTGGGGAGCAGCTGGCTAACAGGGGGGTTTCTCGGCCTTTCTAGACCTAGACCACGGCCCGATGCATTCAAATTTAGCCCCAGAAGTGCCATTCCTGCTGAGGCCCTGAAGTGAATGTTTTCTGCTTGTTAGGTTGACTTGACCATAAACCAGCAGCAAGCAGGAAAGGTGTCTGTAAAAGGAATAATTTGTGCAAGATGAATTTAGAGGCAGGGCTTTCTCTACCCCCACCCCTCGCAACCAGCTAGTTTGAGGGTCTGAGTGATGCTCTTAATTTACCACTCCTGATTTCTCCACCATGAACTTTGGAATCATGAAAGGAAGATAGGAGGCTGGCGGAGACCAAATACTACTCTCCACCAGCCTGCCCTCTCAATTCCTATTCTTTCTTCCCCTCTTCAGACCTAGCAGTAACCCAAAATACTGTGTGACAGCTGGATGGAAAAGCTACCCAGTCTAGATTTTGAAAACTAAAAAGGGGTAGTGGCAGAAAGATGAGGGAAAGCTACTGTGCCTATTCAAACTACAAAGGAACATCCCATGTGTTCTGTCATCAGTTCCCAGAATCCCAGACCTGAAATGAACCCCATCTGCTTCAAAGCTGGGGACTGGGAGAGAAACTAGTCCTCAAAAAGAAAGCTGACTTACCTAGGCCAAGCTGGTGGCCTGGTTTGACCAGCGCCCAGAGTTCTTAGTCCTACACTCACCCTAGGCTCAGGGATCACAGGGCCACCTTGGGTAACATACAGGTTTGATGTTAAGATCTAAAGCATAGGCTCTAAGGGCCCAGAGATCCATCGCCCATCTCACATCTCACGCCACAAGCACAGAAGCCCTCCTAGGAGGCCAGAGTGGTGCTCAGGACTGGGTCTAGCACAGCACAAAACCAGAAAGAGCTTTAAGGGGCAGGGCAGGGCAGCCAGATTGGGGCATAGCTAAATTGTGTATCTTTCTAATCCCACTTCCTACAGAATAGGCCTGGGTGCTTCATAAAGCTGGGGCCCCAAAGCGAGTGGTGACTAAAAATCTGGCTGAAATGGGGTCTGCAAAACAGACAAAAAGTCAGTTCTTTGTACAAGCAGAAGTGAACAGAAAATTTTCAAGACTGGAAACCTTTATAAATTACTAAAGGATAGGATTTGGGCCTCCTGGGCCAGGCCAACATGCACAGAATGTAGACCCTGGAAGATGTGGGTATCTATCTACATGGGAAAAGCCCGGTTTATGAAAAGGGAAGAAACCTTTAGACCTTTCTTCCCCATCCGCTCCATCTCCTCCACCTGCCTGGAGAAGCTCTGTCCAAAGCCAGGTTAGGTAATGAGAATGAGCAGGCAGGTGTTGGTGGGGCGGAAGCCTGGTGTAGAAGTGTGTGCAGCCTGGCTGCCGGGTACCTGGGTCTCGGAGAGGTTGAGCTGCCTGGCGAGCTCGGTTCTCTCGCGGCCCACCACGTACTGGCATCGTTGGAACTCCATCTCCAGACGGTAGAGCTGCTCTGCAGTGAAGGACGTGCGAGTCCTCTTGGGCCGGTCCAGATCCAAACCCTTGGGCAGGATGATCTCTCGGATGGACCCCTTGGCATCTGAGGAAGGGGAGAGGTCAGCCACCAGCCTCCCCTCTCCCTCCACCTCCTTGGTCTGAGCTGGCTTTGGGGACACGGTCCCCAGCAGCCTACAAGGGGTAGGGTGGGGGACAGCTACAGCCGAGAAGCACAGACAGTAGTGGTGGTGGTGGTGGGGTAACTCCACATCCCTGACTTGAGGAAGGACCGGACTTTGTAGAGACCTCCAGACAGGGGAGGGGGAAAAATCAATTCCAAACGGGAAGATGATCCTTCCGGTCTGGGGAGCTCCGCTGTGCGACCTGAGTCCCCTGTGGCCTGAACGTGCGCTCCTTGACAAAGCCAGGGTTCTGCGGGCCTTAGGCTGTTAAACAGCCGGCGCTCCAGCGATCCCACGCCCACCCCGGGCTCTCCTGCCCTCCCGAGCCCGGGCGGAGGAAGAAGGAGGGACCGAGTCCAGGCCAGCAGGGCCCAGCTTTCTGCTGGCGGGGGCGGCGCCGGACTAGG
>NW_022900920.1:20239087-20241153 GCF_012274545.1 Fukomys damarensis | reverse complement strand
CTCCAGACCGCAGGGCGCGCACACGTCCTCCGGAGTTCCCTGCTCCTTCTCCGGGTCGGAGGCCGCAGCCTGGTGGCCGGCCCAGTCCACGCAGCCCTTCGGCTCTCCCTGCAGCGGGGCCGGAGGGGCCCCTTGGGCTTGGAGGGTCAGGCCCCTGGAGAGTGCGCCCAGGTGAGCCCCAGGATTTTAAATCTCCGGAGGCCGGCCTGGGGAGGGGAAGACCATCAACTTTCTCCGAAGTCCTAGCCGGTACCCGCTCCCCGGTCGGCGGCGGAAAGCAGCTCCCGCCCGGGGGTCGACCCCAAAGAACGCGCTCCACAGCCCTGCCCTGCCCATCCCTACCTCGGACTAGGATCCGGCGGCAGTAATCCGGGTCGGCTGCCGAATTGGATTTACTTTTGTTACAATCTTCCGCAGCGCCGGACGCCGAAAAGGCGCCCTGCGGCTCCTTGAGGAAGGCGGCTGGGAGGTTCCCCTCGGCGCCCTTGATCTCTCGGCTCTCCTTGTGTGCGTTCTTCGAGACCCGGGCGGCCTCGGTGTCCGAGTGGCACCGGACGTCCATTTTGTCTGGTTTCCCGAACATAGGCAAAAACAACACAAAAAAAGAAGAAAAAAGGAGAAAGGAAAAAATAAAAAGGTAAAGGGAGACAAAACCCCTACAACGCAGCCCCTAAGCTCTGGCGGGCTTCGAGAATGAATGTCCCTGCGGGGCGGCTTCGGTGGCCGCGGGCGGGTCAGCGGCGACCGGAGAGTGGCGCGCTGGCGGAGAGACGGTCGGTCTAGTCCAGGATCCCGGTGGAGCAGCGGCGAGGCCGCCTCGTCAGAGCCCGCGTCCTCTGAGCACGTCCAATGTCCCCAGCCTGGCGATCAGGTAGCGAACAGCGCAACTCCGAAATGCTTCGGCTCCCGCCCGCTACTGAGCCGGCGAGTTGTAGTTGTCCGACACCCGGGGGGACGCACACTCGCTGTTGCAATTGATTACGGGTAATTTCGCAGCCCCCACGTTTCGGTTACCTCATGAATACACTAAATTGTTTGGATAATATATCAGATCGTAATGGATGGTTTCTGTCCTTGTCCCCAATCAAGTAGGGTTTTAGCCAGTGAATAAACGGAAATGATTGGTCTTGCTTTCAGGAAACACACAATCAAAGACCTACACTTCCAGAAAAACTTTTGACAAGATTCATCCTGAATTGTTAGTACCATTAGCAGGCATTATTAACTTTCCCTTTGCCTTTGACCCTCCCGCTCACATATTGGCTAGAGGGGTTTTCTCCACACTCGCCAGACAGAGCTGAAGGGAGGGGGTGGCCCCTCACACACTCTGCAGCAGAAGAAAGCAGTTGCCTCTGCGTGGGGAGGAGAAAAAGTTTTTCCCAAAAGTATCTCCCCCACACTCAAAAAAAGCCAACGTTTCTCTCCAAGAACTCCTTAGCACACCTCCACGCTGACAGCCATCTTAAACTGCCACCTCTCTTCGTTTAGTTCCAGTTGGATTTTTTCATGTCTGCACCTCCAGCCGCCCAGAGGCAGCCCATTCAAAGGGCAGCTTTGTACTCGGAGAGTCCAGCAGGAGAGAGGGAGAGAGAGAGAGAGAGGGAGAGAGAGGGAGGGAGAGAGAGAGAGAGAGAGAGAGAGAGAGAGAGAGAGGAAAATCTCAAATGTGAGATCTGCTGAAAAAAAAAGTTTTCCCCTAGCTATTTCATTGTCTCTGCTACAATATCTTTGAGAAAAGCAACAGCCAGTAATCCAATAAGAGCATTGATTAGGCTACAATGATTCAATTCAAGCGCATGGCCTTGTGCAAGGAGCATGCTCCAGCCCTTCTCGTCACCTTGCCGGGGCAGAAGCCCTCTCCACGCCGCTCTCCCCATTCATTCCTTTATGGGAAATGCGGAGCAAAAGGAGTGAAAGATGGCAATTATCTAATTGGACTATTAACAAACAGTCCTCTGAGTGCGGCGGTCTGGCGTGGCTCCTGGGCGGGGGAAGGGCCGCGTTCCCTGCCCTCATTCACAAAGAGTGCAGGGGCCGCGGAGGAAAGGGGGTTTTAAAAGGGGGTG
>NW_022900920.1:20219100-20238794 GCF_012274545.1 Fukomys damarensis | reverse complement strand
CCGCTCCGGAGGGCGTCTGAGGCCCTGCGGACCGACCGAGGGCTTTTACTTTATCTCAGTGCGGAGAGGGGTGTTAGCACGAGCCGTTCGCCGCTGGGTGGCTGGTTTCTCAGGTCCCCCGCCGGCCCAGGGCCCCTCGGTCCTCTAGCGCTGCACGCGGAGCCCCTCGCCTTTGATCCCGCGGTGCCCAGCCGGGTCGCGGGCTGCCGGGGAGAGCCGCTAGGGTCCTCGCGACAGCCCGGCACTGAAGACGTGGAGCAGGATTTAGACACAATCCAGCCAACTTCCCGCTTACTTCCCGCAACGCCTAGGCGTGGGGACTGGCGCCTCGAGATCCCAAGGGCTTCGCTCTCCGGCGGTCTGGAAGTGCTGCGCGGGGTCTCGGCTCCCATCACCGCCTCTGCACTGAGGGTCCCTGGAATTCAGGTGCTCGCGACGAGGGTCCCGCTTCTCTGGAGCACCTGGTGGGCTGGAGCCCTGGATCTCGACCAGGCCGAGGGAGTGGCACCCGAGAACTGCAGCAGACCGGGTGCGAGGGACGAGGTGGGACCCCCCTAGCTTCTTTAGGATCCCCCAGGGCCGCTAGAGTCTCTCACTGCAGCCTTGGCCAAACAGGGCCACCTCGAGGTGGCTCCCAGTTCCAAGCTCACAGGCCGTTGGGCCTCGTGTTTCCTCCAAGGTCTCCACAGCCTTTGAAACCCACGCGACACCTGTGGCGCCAGGACAAAGGCCTGGAGGGGGGGGGAAGGAAAAAGGCCCAGCCCACTATTTCTTTTAGTTCAATGAGAGCCTGGGCAGATTGGGAGCATCCTTCTGACTTTAGAGAGACCAGTGGGCAGCGGCCGAACTGCAGCCAAGTCCCGGCTTGGAGGTCCCTGACCCCTCTGCTCCTCATGAGGGAAAAGAGTGACACAGTTTGTTATAAGTGGGAACTCTATTGAGCACTCCTATTAGATGCATAAACACATTTTATTTTCTTAGTACCCTCGTCTGGGAGGTAGCAATATTCCTGAGTGGAAACTCAGAGATCAGCAACTGGTCCAGTCCCAGAGTGGCTCAGTGCAGAATCTGTGCTCAGTTCCGTCTGACTCCCAAGTTTTCTTTTTTACTCACTTCTCTGGGCTGGGTCCTTTTTCAGTTCCAAAACCATCCTTGCTTTAAGTTTTCCAAATCTCTGGGTGATCTTGGTGTGTCTCAAAGACACTTTATGTTAATGGGGGGCGGCCCTGATCATTGGCTGCCATTTCCATGTACTTTGTCCAAACACCGTGAAACAGAAATGGCAGATACAAAATTTGTCCCATTCTAGCTTTGTACATTTTTAGAGGTCTATCACCCTTCTACCTCAAGCTGATCTGAGGTAACATTCCGTTTCCTGGTCGTCGCAGGAAACTTGTTGGATCAGTGGTTCAGAGCAGCTTCCAGGAATTTAAATTTCTAGCTGGATTTCCATGAGGTTTTCCCAAGGGTCATAGTTGGAGAGTTACACCTTTTAAATTTCTGAGACAAGGCTAAGTTTGCTGAAGCTGGGGACACCACACACATACACACACACACACACACACACACACACACCACTGAAAATGCAAATTCTTATTAGAGAAGGGAGGAAAATAAGGCCCTCTGGGAAAACATCTGGTTTGAAAAACAGACCTTTACCAAGAGTCTGAAGATACTGAGGCATGAACAGGACTCAGGAAGGGCCCTAAAGCATATAGTCTTCCCTCTACCTCTCCAAGGACAACCCTTTTAACTAAAGAAAGTCACAGCTATACATTGGTATCACAGACAGTGCTGTCTGTTCAAGGGTACCTCCCTGGGTTCCACCTTGAATTAACCAGACTAAATAAGAAACAGCCCCTGACCTGGTTTGGCTTTTTGTTATGCATAATATTCTCTCTCACGCTGCCCCCCCCACACTAGATTACAATTCTGTGGGCATCCATCCAGAAAAACCATGACAGGTTTCTGAGAGGACCCAGTGGAGGATGGAAGCCCTGGGATGGAAATTTCAGAAACGCAGCTGCTGCTTCCAGAGGAACGAAGGCTGTTTGTCCACTGACAAAGAAAGGAGGGGGCTCAGTCAATTATTTGGAAAACCTGAGACAAGCCTGTACCGTGCAATGCACATGAGGGTGCAGGGCCGCTCCAGGTGAAAGTGTTTTATTCTCTTGCCGAGATCTGCCTCCCTCCCAGTGCCCTGACTGCCCTCACATCACTGTTTGCAGGTGCAGACAGACCCAGAATAGAACTGTAGAGCTGGAAGGATTTTTAGAGATCATCTATTCCATAACCTTCATTTGACTTGACAGATGGGGAAAATGAACCTGGAAAGACAAAGAGACTTGTTAAGAATGAGACAACTAGTTAGTGGAGGCCTCTGTGCTATAATCCTGGTCTGCTGACTCAAAGCTACACTCCCACCTCCACCCGGACCTCCCATAGCCCAAAAAGGATGAATGCATTCTCTAGGATTGGGTGAAACGATGACATATAAATGAACACATCATGCTGTGAGCCTTAGGGTGCTCTTGCTTCCGATCATGGCACCAGAAAACAGGATTCAAGAGAGTACAGAATGTTTTCCTTTCCATCTTCCCTTTTAATTTCAGAAAGAAGTAGGAGGTGAAACATTCTGGCAGGAAATCCAAGATCCTTTCAGAATGAGTGGTTTGGGACAGCCTAACTTACTGTGTGAGACATCATGTTAAAAAGAACTGATTCAGAAGAGATGATACAACCAGAAATTAAGTATCCCTCATATGAATCAGGGTACCTGATAGTAGTAATTCTTTAAAAACAAGAATACCTGGCATTCATGCAGATTTTCAAATTCAAATTCAAATTCCACATTGCCAGCACCGATGGAGTGGATCTCAAATTACTTGTCTTAATCCACATTAAGAAGTAATTGAAATAAGGACCAGTGTGGGACATCCAAACTGGACAGTGTAACCACGCATCTACAGGTTTCTTCCTCTTTTCAGCTAAGAGTAGAGTATTAGTCAGTGGGCAGAGGGCTAAATTCGGAATTATTCTATCTTTAAAACAAGAAATCCCATTGGACTTCTTTTCTCAATTTTGCATTTTGCACCAAGAAACTAAATTCTTGGACCCAGGGATAATACTTGCCACCATCTGCCTCGCAAGTGCAAGGTCCTGAGTTCAATCCCTGGTAACCAAAACAAAACAAAACAAAAAACTAAGTTCTTCAATTATTTGTATATTTTACACATGAAGCATTATCTAATTTGACAGGGAGGAGCCTTAGAGTGATGTAAATCACTAGTTCTATATGTTCACTTATTCAATAAACTAATAAACATGGGTTCTGAAATCAGAACTATCACATCTGCTTGATTCCTATATACATATTCCAACTCTGTTACTTACTAGGCATGTGACTTTCCTTTTAGACACATCACTTTTCTTTTCCATGCATCAGTTGTCTAGCTGCAAAATAAAGTGAGCCCTAGGATGTATGAGGTCACTGTGTAACATGAGTAAGGTGCTTGGAACAGTGCCTAGCACATAATGGAGACTGTCATAAATATTTGCTACTGCCATCTTTATTTGGGCATCTCCTGTGGGGCCAGTCTTGTGTAGAGAGAACCAAAGACACCAAGATACAGCCAAGATAACTGGTCCAGGTATTGGATTGAAAGATGAATGGCTTCTGAATGATAAGATACTGTGTAACAGTCATAAGCAACTAGTATTTATTAAAGACTTATTGACTGCCATTATCTCATGTAACTCTTTTAACAATACTTTGAGAAGAGAACAATTGGGTATACCTATTGTGCTGGGTTAAAAATGACTGTAAAATTATTTTTCATTTCACCCATGAAGGGCGACAGCCTGTTTTCCCTTTCCTAAATTTGTCTATCTCTGTGACATGTTTTGATACATAAAAGTGAGGTGGAAATGACCTTGTGTTTGTTCTGAGGTGAGAACCTGCAGAGGTTTGATAGCTTCTGCCCCTGTTCTCATAGAGCTCTGCTGCTCTGCAGAAGAAAGGCAGCCTAGCTACAAAAAGAAAATTGAAGTGCTCCAGTTAATAATTAAAGCCAGCTTAGTCATGTGAGTTTCATCCCTAAATGAATGCAGCCTTGAAGGGATCTGACAACACCAGACAAGGTAGGGATGAACCATCCATGCTGAGCCCTGTCCAAATACGAAATAGCAGTTATCTCCAGAAAAAAATATGGTTGTTGTTTTAAACTTCTAAGCTATAAATAGGTTTGTTATGCAGCAACAAGTAATTGAAATACCCATATTATGGGTGAGAAACTGAGGCTTAGAAAGGCTAAACAACTTGTTCATGGTCTCTCAGCTAGGAAGTAGCACAACCTGAACTTAAAGTCAAGACCATCTAAAACCAAAATCCATAATCATGACCAATGAGCTCTCTAATGCCTCCCATAGAATAACTGAATTCTGAAGACTAGTTTATAAATTTATTTCAGTTCTGTTCCAAATTTCAGATATTACTCAGCATAAGTTGGATGAATAAAATACCTAAAATGTCAATTTTAAATTTAAAGAGAATACAACTCTTAGAGCTAAAAGCAGAATGAACATGGTCTTTACCAAGATCTTCCTCATCTTGAAAATTGAAAGGGGCATCTCAAATTGCAGTGGTACAGAACTCTGAATATTTCTTTTTAGAAAAAAATGATGTAAATGAATATGTTCTACTCTCACCTTTAGGAAATTGGAGATTTATTAACATTTATGATAGCACATGGAAAATGACAACAGGTGGCTCTTTGGCTTTTTGAAATTCTATAGGAGAATTCTGGGAGAAGGAGAGGAAAGAGTGATTTTATACATTTTTGGGGGGTCACAAAGAACTTTGAGGTTTTCTAGTAAACTGCCTTATAAATTTGTATCTTTCTAACAGAAGTACATTTGTGTTTCAAAGCATCTTTAAACCTTTCATTTTCTAGGGGCCAGGGATTTAGCTTAGTGGCACCACATCTGCCTCGCAAGCATAGGTCCTGAGTTCGATCCCCTGTACCAAAAAAAAACCCAAAAACAAACAAACAAAAAAACTTTCATTTTCTAAAATCGCTTGCTGCTTGAAAAGTTGCTAGAGCCATTTATTCAACATGCAGTTAGTGACACCTACTTCATGCAAGTCTCTAAGAACTGTCTGTATCCAAACCATGACATGATTTTATTTATAAGATTCAGAAGTCATTTATTCTATATACCTCATTTCATCCAGGAGAGAACCACATCTTGGGCTCAGTGCTTCTGCCACCTGCTTCACAAGTGCAAGGTCCCAAGTTCAATCCCTGGTACAAAAAAAAAAGAGAGAGAGAGAGAGAGAGAGAGAGAGCTACAACTGGGAAGGGACAAGATGAGGCCACTGAGAGGTGAAGGTCCACATACCACAATTTGTATATTGCAGCTTGGGTCCTGAGCTCATACAGCACTTCTCAGTCCCTCACTTAAATACTGTTTGTGCCCCCCACAACTTGAAAAAAAAAATCTAGTTCTTCCATTTCCCAGCTGCAGATTAGAGGCAGCAAATGGGAAGAAAAATGCTATTTGGAGCAGGAACACTGACAGTAGTGAGAATACCCACCAGCAACTCTTGGGCAGAGATAAAGAATGAAGTAAGTTCAGAAGCTTTGCTTTCTAGGGTCATTATATTTGGACACAGGTATGATGACATAAAGTATTCTTGAGGGCATGCATACAGTAGGATACAGTGTGACACTTTGAGAGCGCAGGAAAGGGCATAAAATATTTGAGAACACTGGGCACATGGGTGGCACATGCCTGTCATGCCAGCCCTTGAGAAGCTGAGGCAGGAGGGTTGCTGTGAGTTTAAGGCCAGCCCGGGCTACGTAGTGAGTTCAAGGCCAGTCTGAACTTCATAGATAGACCTTGTCTCAAAAACATTTTTAATGAATATAATATAAAATAAGTGTAGAGAAAATATATCTGTGTCATAGCTTGTTTCTCTGTAGTAAGGGAGGAGCCACTGCCGTGGTGTGCGGAAGCAGTGAATGAAGCACTGATTTCTTTCATTCTCTGCACTGGGCAAGCGGAGATAGGTGACCTAGGAATACAGATCAGAGCAGGTGCGAACTTTCATCCGCAGTGATGGCGTGTGAGTTCCCTTGCAACACAGGTAAAGGGAGGAAGGAAATCAGAGAGGTGAAAGGACACACCCAAGGTCTTTTAGCAGCACCATGAACCCAGGCCAGGAGAGAGAACCAAGAGGAAGCATGCCTGGTGCACAATGGAAACTCACTAATGTTCGCATGGGGAGGAAAAGAAAGTGGGAGGATCTTGAGCTGTCCACCAGACACAATTGTCCTAAGAGTTTGTCAAGACTCTCAGCTGGAAGACAAGTGGAGAGCTGTGGTCACAGTCCACAGATGGCTGTGAGTGGCCCTGGAACCCTGCGAGTGACTCGAAGGAGGCAGAAACACTCTGTGTGGGATGAAGCAGTCCACCCAATGAAGTAGGAATGTTTGTGCAGCATGTTGGGTAACCCCTGACCCTACTACTTAGCACTCCGACAGTACTTTCCCTCTTCCAAAGCACTTTGCAAACATTAACTAATTCAAACAGCATGACTTCTTGAAGGGAAAATTGAGCCTCTTTAATCTGTTTGAATTCTCTGAAGCAGCTAACAAAATTAAGGTGTAAAGTTTGTGAAGAGGAGCACACAGAGCCATAAACAGCCTCTGTGAGGGATTAAAATAGGCAGGCCCAGTGGAGGCGTTTGATGTCCTCGGAGGCTGTTGGTGGCAATATTATACCACTGCCACAACATACGTTGTTGAAGATTCATGGAAGTCTTCTCTGCAGCAAGCCAGGATGTCCACGGCTGGCTGTGACCCCTTGTCCTTACAGTTTATTTCTGGGCAGGGCTTGTCTGAGGCCTGGACAGATGGAAGCAGGAAGAAGGAAGGAGCCAACCAAACCCTCTTCACAGTTTCTCCAAGGGGCCTCCTAAAGAGTTGCGGGGAGCAAATGCCTTCCCTGCACCCTGCAAAAATCAGAGGTCAAATATCTGGTAAAAAGCACAACAGTCAGGCCCACTCGCATATTTGGTTGCTGTTGCCCAATATACAGTGTTTAAAAGTAGTCATAGTTTCGTGACTCTGGGGTACCTTCGCCCATTGCATTCTTTTTGTTGTGTTTTTTTGGGGGGTTCCAGAGTTCGAACTCGGGTCCTTGCGCTTGCAAGGCAGGCAGCAGAACCACTGAGCTAAATCCCCGGCCCATCCTATTGCATTCTTAATCTGGACATATTGTTTCACCAGATTTTATATTTCGCCAAGTTTTCCTAGAAGTAAAAGGGAAGAGCTGCTACTTTCTGGTAAAAAAAAAAAAAAAGCCAGAAACAATCAGTTGAAAATGCACAGAAAAGTTTGCCATGTAAGAATTCTGGAGTTTCTGTGCTGTGCTCCTCCTGATTTTAATCTCAGCCACAAATGGCAGAGCACAGGACATCCCAGGGGCTCAGAAGAACGCCACTTCTCAGGAGAAGGTGCTTGGAATTGAAGCAAAGGCAATTATGTTACAGCTGGAAACGAAGCTCTTGGGAAAGGGCTGAGAAAATAGAGGCAGTGATTGGGAGGCTTCTCCGAGGCTGTGACTGGGTCACAAAAGCTGAGTGACTTCAGGCAAACCCCTGCTCCACGTGGCCTTCGCTTTCTTGCAGGATGACACTGGCTAGGCTGACACTGAGCTCTCGCATTCTCGTTTCCTATGATCGCACGTGGTGAGTCTGACGAGCTGCTCCTCTGCAGAATCTACCGTCCTTGCTTGATGGTGCGTTCAGTCATCAGGCTGCCCCAGAGGTATGACTGCTGCTGGTGTTCGTGCCTGAAGGTGGGATAGGTGACTTTCCATGTCCTGTGGACAAAAACGTCCTCCCTTCAGCCAAATGTGAGGGCTGACATTAGTGCTATGCTGAGGCGCCAAGGCTCAGGGAAGACATAAATAGGTCACAGAGAGCAACAGTGAACATCCACTAACACGGCAATGTGGGTTAGTGTAAGGCAGAGACAGAAATCCTGAGCCCAACCCAGTCCATGATTTGAGATTTTGTTTAGCCCGCATTAATTTTTGTACTTAATTTCCAATATTTCAAGAGCAAGGAGATTTTACCTGAAAACTTGAGATTCCCAGTTTCTGTTGAAAAATACAGTAAAAGACCTGGTTGCACCAGGCTCATTCACATGGAGATGAGAGGAGACGGAGGTGCCTCCCTTCCCTACAAGGCTCATGTACCGGAAGCTCGGTCCAGTGTGTGGTGGGAAGCTCGGTCCAGTGTGTGGTGGTATTCAGAACTAGTGGAAGCCAACGCACGATGTTGCATATATGCGCTCTAGCCACGCAGCTCGCTGAGGATCACAAGTTCGAGTCCAGCCGGAGCACGTTAGCAAAACTGTATCCCCAAGTAAGAGATAAAAAAGGCAAAGGGAGTAGCTCAGTGGTAGCACACCCCTGGGTTGAGTTCAGTCCCTACTACTGGAAAAAAAAAAAAAAAAAGGCCATAGTTCCTTTAAGAGGTGGAGCCTCATGGGAGATGCTGGGAGAGAATCAGGTCCCTGAGTAGAGTTAGTTCCTTCAGAGGGGAGTTGTTATGAGAGAGCAAGGCTGGCCTCTTCCCCACCCTCTAGCTTCCTGTCTCACTGTGTGATTGCCTCCTTGCCTGCTCCACCATGTCCTCTGCCTTTGTGCAGATGTCAGTGCCCTGCTCTTGAGCCTCAGAGCTGAGAGCTAAACAAACCACTCTTCTTTATAAAGTCCCCAGACTCTGATACTTTTCAAAAACAAATGAAAACAGACTAATGCAGGCCTGGTGGCATGTGAACCTAGGGCAAGGCTGTGAGGAAGGGTCATTCCAAGTCTATCTGTCAAGCTGGGCGTCACGAGAAGCTGCAGCTGGAACTGCCCCTTCCCTGTGGAGCTAAGTCTTGGCCTGTCACTGCTGTTCCTGAGAACTCTCACAAAACTGCCCATTTGGGTTTGTGCCATCGATGGAGCATGTGAGACCTCAAGTCACACCAGGGAAGCACTGCATGAAGGGAAGGACCCCAAAGCCCACTGAGGGCCCTGAGCTCGTCTTCCCTGGGAAAAAGACCCAGTCTCTGTGGGGCCAGAGAACATAAAAGAACAAATGCCCAGTGCTTAGGAGACATGATGCCAACATCCACGTCCGCCTCCACCTGACAGATGCTGAGTTGGTGAGAACCTTCATGCTGATTTACCACTACTTCAGCCGTCTTACAGATGAGGAAACGGAGGCTGCAGGATCCCAGAGTGACAAGAGTGACAAGGCTGTCAGGAGACTGGCCTGTGCTTCTGTTCCGCCATAGTGTTTGTGTTCCTGAGAGTCTGCAGCATGCATTGTGCATGGGTGTCCATCCTGTCCGGATAGGAGGCAGTGAAAGAACTCAGGGATGGGCCCTGAAGACAAAGGAGAGCTCCCCGGGTGCAGAAGAGAAGAAGAAAGATCAAGGCAACAATTGACCTAGACAGTCAGATCCCAAGCCTGCTTTGGTCTCTGTGCTGGAAAGGGGGGCTCAAAATACAAAACCACCTACACAGATCAACTCTTCAGACACAAGCCCAATATTCAAATGAAAGCCTCTTCTAAAAAGAAAATCCACAGGGAAGGGATGTAGCTCAGTGGCACTTCCTGGCAAGTGCTAGGTCCTGAGTTTGATCCCTGGTGCCAGAGGGTGTTGGGGGAGCAAATCCATGCACAGCAGAAAAGGAGAGACAGACAGAGACCTGGGACTGCACAGCCCATTGGCTGTAAAATGAAGAAACACTGCCTCATGATGTACATGACTGGGGAAGAACAAGAGAAGCTGCAACGGTCTGGATGTGCTTTCAGTGTTCGCCAGTATCCATGTACTTAGTCCTTAGGATGGTGGTATTGGGAAGCCATGGGATTTTAAGAGGTGAGGCCTGGCAAATGCCATGGCATCTGCTTATAATTCTAATACCTGGGAGGCTGTAGCAGGAGGATCGTGAAGTCCAGGCTAGCCTGGACTACATATAGAAACGATGTCTCAAACCAAACAAACAAAAACAGAAACAGAAAGGTGTAGGGCCTGGCAGGAGGACCTCAGATACTGCAGAGGGTGCTGCCCTCATGAGGCAGCTCTCATGAGAAGGTCCTTATAAAGGAGTAGGCCTGCCCTCTGGCCTTATCGGTGGTTTCTTGTTCCAGATTTGGTCCTTCCACCTGTGTACACTCTGCCACTTGTCAGAGCTCTGTTACTCCATTTAACCTTCCCTTCTTCCAAAACTGAGCTAAGTTAACGTCCTTTCTTCATAAAGTTAGCTGCCTCAGGTATTTTGTTCTGTTAACAAAAAGCTGATGAATACAAGGTAATGCGTGATGGTGTCTGCCTGTAATCCTAGCATTCCAGGAGGCTGGGGCAGAAGGATCACAAATACGAGCCCAGTCTTGGCACCTTACTGATTTAGTGAGACCCTGGCCTGAAACAAAAAAATTACAAAGGGCTGGGAATGTACATGGTGTGCATTTAAATTTTTAGAATATATTATAGGAAAAGACACATTGCAATCAGTCTTCTTTGAAACGTCCCCCCTCGCTTTGAACACACACCCCATCATTCTTACCGCTTTTGGATGCAGCTTTCAGCCTGTGCTCACAGAAGCTCTCTTCCTCTGCCCCTGGCCTCTGCCTGCTGAGTGAGGAGCTCTCCAAGCCATGTTCTTCCTGGGTGACATTTAATTTCCAGACAACCTACTCGGAATTCCAAAATCTTATATTATTGCTGTGATTCCCTAAATTTGAATGAGCTTGCTCCACTAAGAGTAATACAAATAGTTAACATTAAGGGTCTTATACACGTCAACTTAGTCACTGACCACATCTCTATGAGGCAAGGACTTTTGTTAGCTCCATATTACAAGTGAGGAAACTAAGGTACACGAAAGTTGAGCAACTTGTCGAAGGCCAGCCGGCTGACCAGTGGTGGTGTGTGCCTTAGCCTGTTAGGGTTGGCCCAGTGAGACACCACAGGTTTGGAGCTTAAGCAAACAGCCTCACGGGATGGAGACAAGAAGTCCTCAAGGGATGGAGATTCCAGTCCGGCCATGCTAGCTGCATGAGGGCTTTCTTCTGGCTGTACGCTCATATGAGGGGGGTGGGAGAGGGGCAGGTATCTCCCCCAGTTTGGATGAGGGTTCTACCTTATGATCTCATTTAATTGTCATTATCTCCCAGACACTACGTCTATTTCCAAACACAATCACATGGGGGTTTGGGTTTCAACATATGAATGGGTGGGTATAGTTCAATCCATAACAGTGCGATATGACTATTTTTAAAAATTTATTGACTTACTGAACATCTGCTAATTACTGGATACCGCTGTGAAGTGGCTACAGACACGGCAGTGAAGGTCAGTGCGGGCTCAGACTGGGAGAGGTGGGAGAGGACAGCCGCAGACCAGGCTGCGTGCATGTGCATCAGCCAGTCGACAGTCTCACACAGTCTTCAGCGCTGTGAGCAAATACCAGCACAATATACAGCTGGGGCTGTTTTGGCCAAGCAGGTATAGAACCGTGGCAAGCTCTTTCCAGGAAGAAGACAGCCAAATGCAAAGGCCCTGAGGTGTGAGATTAGAGAAACAGAGGAAGGCTGATAGGGCTGAGTCAGAGAGCAGAAGAGGAATTTGAGAAGGACATAAGGCACCAGGGGACCGAGGGCTCTGTTGGCTGCAGGAGAGAGTTGTGTATTTATTCAAAGAGAAGCAGGCAGCCACTTGAGGGTTTATAATCTGTCCCATGCTTTTCTTGTTCTAATTATTTACGTATTTATTTATTTTTCAGAGGAGGTCTCACTCTGTGGCTCAGGCTGCCTGCAGACTTGCAGTGACCCTTCTGCCTCAGCAGTCCTGGGATTATAGGCATGGGCACAGTGCCTGGCTTGAGTTGGGCTTTTCCCCACCCCCTGGTACAGGGATTGAACTCAGGACCTTGCGCTTTTGACGCAGGTGTGGCACAACTGTGCTAAATCCCCAGCCCCGATTTATGTTTTAAAGAACATCCACTAGTAGCATAAAGGATGACTCAGGAGTATGACTTGCAAACAGGGATTTCGGGAAGAAAGTCTTTCTTTCATTCACCCAGCAAATATTTACTGAGCATCTTCCTACTGGCTGATGTGCTGGTACTCTCTCTCAGGAAGCATAGGGCCTCTGGGGTTGTAGGAGGATACCCCAAGACATGGTGGGCCAAGTGTCTTGGTTACTTTTCTCGTTGTTGAGATAAAATACCCAATACCCCAAGTTAAGAAGGAAAGGTTTATTTGGCTGGGTTTGTAGAGGTTTGAATTCATGGTTGGCTGGTTCCAAGGCAAGATGGCATGCAGCGGGGCATCACAGTGGAGAAATAGTCTATGCAAAGCAGGCCAGGCAGAAGGCAGCAAGCAGCAAGAGACAAGTGACAAGTGAGTGAATGAACAAGCAGTGACCCTCTTCTGTCCCTTATATCCTATCCAGGCTACCCATCCTTCGAGTGGGTAACACTTAAACCCTTAATCCTAGCATCGCACCAGGAATCAATCCCACCAGCACATCCCTGATCCCAGCATGAGACAACCTAGATCCAGCCACCTCGGACAAGTCACACCTATGACCCCATGAGGCTTTGGGGGGACATCCAGACACAAGCCATAAGACCACGATACTTCCAGTCTTCCACAAAAATGTCAGTGGGTCATGTCATCCTGGAGGGCTGGACTTTATGGCCCAGGCTGTAAGTAGGAGGGTGGAGTGCATCTTCTTTGATGATATGGACTCAACCTGGACATTCAAGGATGGGTGAATGAGAGTCGCAGACACCTTCCATCCACAGGATTTGAGGAAGGGTACAAAGTGGGAATGGAGACAATAGTATTGGTTTATTTTGGATATTCACTCCACACTCAGACAACAGAGTGCACACTGTGCACCATCAGGACCCCAGGCTCTCCACTGGACACGAGGATGACTTGGTCTCAACTCTTATCATCAAGAAATTTCTATCTAGCAAGGAGGGTCAGGCAAGTTGGCGATGATCCTTTACACCATGGTGATCTGTGGAGATTCAGAGGAAATGCTGATGGCACTGAGAGGAGTAGGAGCAATAGCTGTAGAAAGTGTATCTCCACCTTCCTCTGCGTGGACAGAGAGCATTTCATATTCTTAGAGTGCCTCATAAAGCATACATCGGAGATGCATAGTATCTTAAGTTTTCTATGTGAGTAAATACAGTGCTCTGTCAGGTAAGGACCCAACCAGGAAACCTGGACCTACAGCCCTCACCAGCTCTTTGCTTGCCCTTCCATCAGGGATTAGCAGAAATGCATATGTGTAGCTGCAACATTAGGGGAAGTGGAGTAAGAAGGTAGATGCAGCAGGATCTGCCATATGATGGAAAGAGAGGAATCAGGATGGCCACAAGATTTACAGAGGGTAGTGGAAATACAAATGAGGGGGCATGGAAACAAGAAAGATATAGAGCTAGTTTAGCTATAGAGACAGTGCTTTGATTTTAGGTAATAATTTTCCTCAGAAGTATCTGCTTGTTTTGTTTTCAGTACTGGGAATTAAACTCAAGTCATCCACACTGACCTAAATCCCTATCACCATCCCTTTGCTTTTTATTTTAAGACAGAGCCTCTCTAAACTGCTTACGCCAGCCTTAAACTTGTGATCCTTCTTCCTCAACCTCCTTTTGCCTTAGCCTCCTAAATAGCTGGGAGTACTGGCATGTACCAGCACATACACAGTAGACTTCAGTTTTCTTATCTAAAACAAAACTGTTAAGACTCAGTATCCGAGCCATGCCCATTTATCTAGCTGTATACATATATATGTATACACAGTAATATTGAATGTATATAATATGTTGAATTGTATAAAATGAGACAGGGAACATTTGTATAAATGCCTTTGAGCCTAAGCCACAGAGCACAGAACACAACTGGAGATGCTCTGTGCCCCTGTTCCTCTTGCAGCTCCCTTCCTCCCACCCCAGTAGCTCTATACTGTCATGCTTCTGAGTCGTGTTTATTATTTCTAGTGCCCTTTTCAATTTTAATGACAATTCTGTTGTTTTCCTGTGTTTCATGATTTGTAATACTTCTTCCTTTTTTGTGTAGTTGATTTGTAGTTGGGAAAAAAACTTCTAGTGAAAAATCTCATCTGATTTTCCCTGATGTCCTGGAATGGGGCACTGATCATGGAGGACTAGTTCTAGGCTTTCACACTATACAAGGATATGCCATTGCACTGCGCATATCAATCCTATTCCATAACATTTTGTGCCCTGCTTTCTAATCACTAGTTATCTTTACATGTGAAATTCTACCCATAACTAGACCCTGAGTTCTTGGGAGCAGGGATCTGCTCCCTAAACACATGACTGGTATGGTGAGGTTACAGGTCTCAGGCCATAGATCAACAAATAGTGACTGGGGGAAAGCAACTCATGTTGACGAGGAGGTCTCTGCAGCCACAAATAACAACAACAACAGCAAAGAGGATGCAAGAATTGGATCTGAAAAGAAGTTTAGGATAAATCATGTCTAGCCAAGTAACCGTGAAAAGAAGGCTGTGCGGATCTGAACCCATAGTGGACCACACTGGACACAATGGTCTAGCCTCTGATGTTTCAAAAGGTAAAACAAAGATGTTTTCAGGATAGTGGAATAAAACACAGGGGTTAGACCAGAGTTACCCAGTCTGTTTGCTGACATAATCCTAGATTGGTCTGAAAGTGTAACTAACACATATCTACTGATGAATAATGGGATCATGCCACAAAACACCCAATAGAGTGCCATAAAAAGCATGACTCTTCAGGTGCTGTACAGTACTTCAGAAGGAGTAAGTTTAACACTGTGTAACTAGGGCAAACGGGATAAAGATAGCCATAGCCATTTATTTATTTACTTACTTACTTATTTACTTATTTTTGGTACCAGGTAGCCATAACCTTAAAAACAAAACAAAACCGTCTCACCACAAACTGGAGAGGAAAAGAAGTGAAAAGAAGGTCTCCCCAATACAAGGAATCTCTTATGACACATGTCTGATATCCTTAAGGAAAAATTAAACATGGTGTCCTCAAAAATCTCAACCTCTTAGACTTACATGGAACACTTGAACATTCCAGTTTATTCCTGCTTCTAAAAGTAAGACTTAAAAAGACATCAGAGCTCCTGTCATGAATCATCGTGACTGTGAAGACCACTATGACTTTCAGAATGTATCCATAAATGTATAATCCAAGCAGACCAACTAAACAAGATGTGGCTGTGAGTCTCTGGGGTCCAAGAGTGGAATGTGTGATCACAGCAACCACAGAGCTACATTCCAGCAAGAATGACTGGGGTGGACCATAGGATTGACATCCTCAGTAGGTTTGACCTTATCATCCCACAGCGAAGCCAATAAGCATAAGACCTTGGGCTCCTTAGCCTGTAGCTCCATCTCCTCAGGTAGCCTGTTTTGGCCAATGACACTTTTATTATATGCAGCTGTTACATTTGGACTTCTCATGTTACTCATAGCTAAACAAGAGCAATGAAGTGATAGCAACAACTGGAGCAATGCTGACAATTAGTTCACCTCAAGTTCAAGGGCACAACATCTGAAGTGTCTTATTGACTCCTTAGCTCCAGGATAAACAAGGATCTCTGCCACTCTTACTACTGTACTGAGCTAGGGAACATTTTCCAGGTGAAAGGCACTAAGGGCTGGAGGCCTCTATAGGAGCTTGTAAGGAAGGGTATTGATGGTAAATGGGCTGTGGGATTGTTTTGGTTTTATGAAGCTCTCTGCAAGGGTTGCGGTACCTCAAAGAGTTGTTGCTCATCAACATTCGTCATGAATGTTAGACATTTTGATGTCATTTATCTGTCTGTCCGTCTATCATCCATCTATCTTTCTATCTGTCTAATTTACTAATGTATTTAAAAAGAGAGAAAAGAAACATGGTCTAATGGAAAATATCTGAGATCCTGTGATTTCTAACCTTTGGGGTCTGGTATCCAGCAACATAATATCACCCAACCCTTTAGGGTTTGCTATTCAATAGCACAAAACAAAACAAAAATGAGACAACTATAAGTAAATCCTATCTGGCTGATTTAAATTATAGAACTCATGCAGCTTAAGCAGACCTTCTTCCTTTGCCATGGTGTGATTCCTCTTGATTGAGAATCCAGTTTCCGGGCTATTTCTCAGAGAATGAAATTACAAAACACAAGATAGCAGATTTTTAAGAAAATTGTCACCAGGTATCCCTGTTGGATATCAAGTGACTGGGTCAGAAACTCAGTCGGAGGCTCTGCTTAAGCAGGAGCAGAACAAATCCCTCTGCCTGGTAGGCCAAACAGAGCATTGTTTTAGTTCCGTAGGAGATAATGACAATGGAATAGAACATTGTCCTGGGTAATGGTCTCCTGCTGATAGGGAAATGCTGAGGCAAAAACAAACAAGAGGTTGAACTGTGGTGGGTTTTTTTCTTTTTTCTTCTCTTTTTTTCTCCCCACAAAAAACCTACTGATCCTGGAACCTAGCCCCTCCTAGCAACTTCTGGTCAGTTAGAAAAGTCTTGGTTTGGGAGGTTTGGGGGAGGGGGTGTTCACTGGGTAGGTGGGGGACAGGGTACCTGGATTAAGTGAGCTGCTGGCTCTAGTGTTCAACTGCTGGCTTCAGACATGGGCTGAGGGGACCGTTTTGAATTTCATCAGCCACTAGACAAACAGGCTTCCCATAAACACGTAATCGCTGTGCCATGCTTTGTGATTAGCTGAGATCTCCCTGCTGCCCTATCCCACCCTCATCCCCACCCATTTTATGTCGCTGATCAGACTAACATAGTTTGTATCAGTAAAATTCTATCTTTGTTCAAGAGAAAACCTTCATTTTATAAGTACCAGCTAAGGCTATCTGAAGAATGAAACCAATAACCCATTTGATTCAGAGAGCCAGTACCTTCCTGTTTTTCTTTGTAACAAAATATAACTTGTAGAGGCCCGCTAATGTGTATTTCAAAACAAAAGCCAAGTCAGCTCCAAAGTAAGAAATGATTTAAAATGTTAACATTTTGGAAAAAAATGGCAAATATCCCTTCATTTTTAAAAAACAAAAATAAATATTCAGGGCCGAAGTTGTCCTCCAGCCAACTGAAGAAGCTTTACAAAATACTCAGTTTAAAATCTACCACACAGATGGAAAATGGAATGTAAACTGGTGGTGTTTTTTCATTCCTAGACCTGAACTTCCACACTCTCCATTAAAGCTCTATAGCATTCAGAAATTTGGCTCCAATTCATCTTTGCTGTTAATGAGACATTTTACAAGTGTGTTTTTTTTTTTAAACCCCTTGGGGAAATTTTCTGAATTGAGTGAAACAAATCGGAAGTGAATATTTTTAAAAAAGAGAGAGAGGAAAAAAAAAAAAAAACAACTCCCGCTTGGACTAGTGATTGACTTGCTTAGAATTCTCTGGGCAAGCATTTCATTTCCTGCTAACCATCATTTTTTCCCCTCCCATTTCAAATTCTCTCCTTGAGTCTGGCTTCGGATGTAGAAACACTGATTTGTGTTGCTGAAGTCCCCTTCACACGTTTCAACTAGAGAATTATTTCATATCAGTGACCATTGTGTCCCTCCAACTCTTCCATTTCCTGTAAGGTTTCCCTACAAAGGAGGCAGTCAGATTGTTAGTCATGGGAACTAATCATTTGGAGTTAGACACAAACTTTTTTATGGTTTCTATGTTTTATTGTGTGTCTAATGGAAAAGCATCCTGGCCTGAATGCCCATTGGAGGATTGCAGTTTTTATTTCTATTACAGTAATTAACCAGGTATTTCTAATTTAAAAAATTCATTTGAGAAAAGATTTCCAATGTTTTTGCCCTAAACTGGCTGAATGTAACTCCTTCACCCTCCTGGAGGACCAGGGGCTTCCTGGTTAAACAATACTCCAGTAGGTGATCAGTTACTTTAGAAGCTGCTTTGAAAATTTGATCAGAAATTTAAATCACCTTCATAGAGATTTTAAGTGGTCCAGAGAAAAAAATAGGGAGAAATAGGGAGAACTAGAAGCAAAGAGAGCTAGTACAGGGATAAAGTTAAATGAGAAAATAGTAAAAATTATTGAGGAATAGAAAAACTCTTTAATTCAAAAATCTCATTGCTGAAGAGCAAGACCAAAGAATAAGAATTTGGATTAGATAGTATCAGTTCAAGTTGTTGAAACCAGAGCAAACAGTTCTTTGGTAAGCCCTCAGCTACTCAGAGAGGAAACGAGAAACAGAAAAAGGATGACAACTGGTAATAAAAATGAAGGGATGTGGATACTTTGGACAATTCTAATCTTCACACCTCCTCTATTTCAGGATGCCAGTGCTTCCTGCAAGAACAAGGGACTCTTTCGAACTATGTCTTCAGCCTCCTTGAATCTGGTCGGGAGTTTTGAACATCTTTTCTCAGGTGGGATTCCACACCCAAAATTCTGACCACCCAGATAGGCATAAGATGACTCAACTCACCATTTTAGGGTTTGTTGTAGAGCAGCGTTCCTCAAGAATGCAAATTTGCTTGAATGCAAACAGCTACATCTATGAGTAAGGACTAGGCACACAGAGAAATGCCTGCCAGTTCAAAGAATCTGGCAGAAAAGTGGGTGGTTATGAAGGTTGGGGTCCAGCTCTTCCTTTTTAATTTTTAAGAGTCCCAGAAAAATCATGTTAAATGTGAATTTTTTCCAAGAGAAAGTTCATGGGAACCATTTTCAAGTTTCAAGAAAGTCTGTTTGGGAAGGGCAGGAAGTGTACAACTTCAGAGAATATTTTTTTTAAAGAAAAACATTTCAGACAGTTTAATATACACTTTAAGGCAATTTATGATAACTGTAGTCCTCCAATGACTAAGGTTATCCTGAACTTTCCAAGTTGAAACATTCAGCTGTTGTACTGAGGAAAAGTCCTCTCAACAATTTCAAAAAATTATTAAAAACATGGAAGCAATTGCAAACTCACTTTCACCTGTGCAATATCCTTTTTCATGAACATATCCAATTACATAGCTAGGGTTGCAGATTTTCACAAACACAGTTTCATTTTTGATAGTTACCTGGCTGTAATTCCAAGCTGCTATTTCACTCTGTTGAAAGGTAAGGGGTTATCTTTGCCCTCTCCTCTTCCTGTTGCTTAAACTACCCAAACAAACGCGAAGAAATTAAATAAGAAAGGAAAACAAGAAGTAGAGATCTATTCAAAGGACTGAAAGCCACCTTATGAGAAAAATGAAGTTTGCAATAGTTGGGGGTTACCTCCCTGTTCCAAGGCCTCCTCCATCTCTGCAATGGGCTAATGTCCCTGGGTTGGGACATCTGAGGAAGATGAGGTCCTCAGCCTGTAGAGGTGCTAGGAAAACAGCCAGCTGTCTCCTGACTTAGCATCTTTGAAAGCTCTAGAGCCTCTCCCAGGAAGTTGATCCAAATCCACCCCGTGTCAGTTTGCTTCCCAGAAGGGACGGGGTTCGCTCACCGTTTGAGTAGTGCTGACGATTGGGATTTATTGGCTTTCTGGTGGGTGTTTGGGATTCTCCCAGGGACAAACTGCAGAAGAGTGGGGACGAGAGAGAGAGAGAGAGAGAGAGAGAGAGAGAGA
>NW_022900920.1:20184355-20218410 GCF_012274545.1 Fukomys damarensis | reverse complement strand
TCCTCCCTCGGGCCCGGGCCCTAAACTCACGGAGCCAGCGCGGCAGGGGGCAGAAGGACAAAACCACCCGCGCGGCCCCGCCCCGGCGCTCAGACCCTCTGGGTTCGCACAGGCCCTGGGGTGCTCAATGCCCAGCCATTGCAGGCCGAAGGCCAGGCCCCGGGACCGTGTCACCTCTGCTTAGCTTAGGGTTTTTCTTTCTCTCTGGCCTTGCCCCTCCCTTCGAAGGAAGAGGCCTCGCCCGCACCCTGAGGTGACCCTCGGTGTCTCTGGCAGTCGGGCCTTGGTGTGTGACCCTGCCGGAGTTCAAGGTTTCTTTTGCGGTCAGAAAACACTGGAACGTCAGCAAAAATGCTTCCAGGGGACTGGGCCTAAACCGGATTTTTTTAAAATAAAAGTTTTAAATTGTCTAGTTTTGCCCTTTTGCTTCTATTTTCAGCAGCGATGAACTATTTCTCGGCGGCACAGAAGGAATAAAAGACCGAGGCTGGGTTTTCCTTCTTTGCTATCTAGTTTGTGGCACAGAAAATAATCTCCCGCGGAAGCGTTGCAGTACACTGGATATTTCTATGTAGACAGATCTGGTCGAAGAAAGGGCCAGCGCTAATCTTTGCCAGTGAGTAATGGGAGGACATTTCTTACAGGAAGGTAGAGTCACTGCGCTGCCCTCCAGCGCACTGATTTTCATCTGTGTCGTCAGCGTGTTCACTTTCTCCCAGGATTATGACAATAATAGACATAATAATAATAACCAGGACACAAACAGCTCTTGAGAATTCATTTACAGCCACCTCTTTGCGAAGGTGAGAAACACACACAACCCGTTGGACCTGTGTTTTATTTTTTGCCAGGGGAGCTCAGAATTGCTCCAGTTTTTAAAAAACGATCTATTTACAGACTTGCTAATGTCTCCGCAGAAATCCTGTTTATCATCCCAATAGTTGTGACAGGGTTAGAAAACCAGTTTAAACTGTTAATCGGCCACAAAGGGCCCCAGATTGATGCCTTTCACTTACCTTTGAAAGGCTATAAAAGCTACGCTGTACATTGGGATGGAATTAGACAGCGACAGAATCATTACCTTGAATTCTCACAATAAAGACAGCCTTAAAGAGTGGCTATTGATGGCTTCAAATTACATAACGGTGGTTTATAAGTTCTTCCTCTGGCTCACAGAAAGCAATTTTAAAGTATAAATTCTTCAAAGAACAAGCAGCCACTAGCATTCACACACCGGCACGTAGCTGGCTTATTATTATTATTGTTATTATTATTATTATTATTATTATTATTA
The DNA here is from genome assembly GCF_012274545.1 of Fukomys damarensis. Classification (NCBI taxonomy): domain Eukaryota; kingdom Metazoa; phylum Chordata; class Mammalia; order Rodentia; family Bathyergidae; genus Fukomys; species Fukomys damarensis. The sequence goes on along the minus strand of NW_022900920.1, from coordinate 20,217,116 downwards.
TTATTATTATTATTATTGCAAAGCAGTCATTAGAAGAAAAAGGAAAACAAAACAAAACTCTCGGCAGAAGAAGGCCAAAGAGAACCAGGTTCGGGTTCTGTTTCCTCGAGCTGGCCAGGCTCACACTTGGCTCCAGCTGGGCCTCTCTCCCGGTTACCAGATAAGGAACGGCGCTCTTGGCCTCAGGGGCGAGAAAGCCAGAGAGTGTCACCAAGTCCGTTTGCTGCCTGCTTCTGCGGATTTAACCCTGGACACAGCCTCCCGTGAGCTAGAAAGAAAGCTATCTCCCAGACAACCCGGGTTGTGTTGTTTGAGGCGGGGTAGACCTGGGGCGGGGTCTTGGGGCGACAAGTCAACTCTCAACTCCTGCTTTCCTTCTCGGATGGGTCCCACTCGGTCAAGGTGGGCCTCCTCCTTCAGCCAGACCTTTGCTCTGATGAAATTCTGGAACATCCGGAGGCGTCGAATACAGGCAGCCAACCTGAGCACATTTTTTTTTTTTTTTTTTTTGCTCTCAAAGACAGAGCCTCCAGCCCGAGCTGAGAAAGAACTCCTCAAATCCCATCCTTCCGGTAGCCCTACCCTTGTGCCTACAGCCTTCAAAAACTGGACGGGGCACCAACCACCCCAGTTTACGTTTCTCCTCTAGGACCAAGTCAGGGGTGACACATAAACCCGGTGGCAGCGGCCTTTACCGAGCAGTCGGCGGGACTGGCGCAGTGATCGCCGCGTTCACAGAGGACAGGACAGTGTCTGCTTTAGGGCGCTGTGGGGCGAGGGGCCGGGGAGGTCCGAAGCGTCCGGGAAGAACTTTGCTGCGTATTGGTGTGTGGGGCGGGAGGTGGTGGTGGGGGGATCTGGGGAACGCGCTGAACGGGGCGGTGGGCGAGAAGAGCTGGGCCACATTCGCTGCGCAGCACTGCCCCCTGGTATCTGGCGCCGAAACTGTCCCGCTTCGAGGCAGGACTCCCTCCTGGGCCACCAAGGTCAAATTTTTTTTTCTTTCCCTGCCACCTCCCTGACAGCCAAGCTGTCAAGGAGGGCCCGAGAAGGCCCTCATGCCGCCCTCAAAAGCTTCCTCCCCTCTCCTCGAGCATTCTCCCCAAATAGGACCTAAATCCCGGCGCTGCCTGAGCCAGGCCCGAAGCACCTCTGCACCTCTTCAGAACTCCAGCACCCAAGTCCAAGTCGGAGCTGGGGTCTAGCAGGGAAGAGGCTGGAGCGGCGAGGGCTGCAGAGAGACCTCGAATATGGGCTGGAAGAATGCAGAGGGCTGGGTGTAGACAGACTCATTTGGAGCTGGGCAAGCTCTTTTTTAATGAACACCAGGCATCTCTCCTTGTCATCTGGCTTTCCAGGGGAAGAAGGAAGCAGTGGAGGGCAGAGTCCTCCTCCACGATCCATCAGGGTGCCCAACCCACCCCCTCTTCCCCTCACCCCCACCCAGCCCACTCCTGCCCGACACTTACAGCTGGCACTGGCTTTCTGAAGGTGCACCAGGAAGTTTTTCAACCAGCCCCTGGCCGTAGATGCCTGCTTCCACTGTGGGACATGACACGGCCTTTTTCAGTCCTACCAGTCTTCCAGGCTGGCTTTGATGGAGAGACAGATGTTCAGACAGCCCTTCACAGGAGAGGAACACAGACTCCCCAGCCAGAATGGCTGCTCTGCTTTGGGACTTTGAGTTGGTTGCTTTGCCTTTCTCTGTGTCTGTTTCTTTGTTTGTTTCCAGGGATGTTGTGAAGATTAATGGAGGTATTGTCCTTAAGTTATGGCCATGGGTGCAGTCAAGTTCGCTCTTGATGGCATCTTCCTTGGCTGCAGGAAAAAGCTTCAGTTTTTAGGAGGAGCAGATACCTTGCAGCTGTGAGGGCAGAAATGCTGCAGCCCCCAACATTTTTAGGTCTCCTCCACCAGGGGGCCCAGACCATCCCTGCCAGAAGAGGTTCGCATTTCCTCTGCCCTGAGAAGCAAGGCTCTTTTATGAGTGCATCTGGACAGGACAGCCAGGAGAGCACCTGTATCGGGCACAGCAAGCACCGGGCTAAGACTCGAGGCTATATTTCATCTCACAGTGCTGCAACAGAAGCATGCAACAAGTTAGAGAAAGTGCAGTGCCTTCCCCAAGATCACACAGCTAGTTAGTGGCAGAGCATGGATTTGAACCAGTCTTCCTTCAGTTTTTGCAATGTTAGAAAGCACAAGCCTTTGCCCCTTGGTTTCCACTTATTCTATTTTCCTCTGAACTGCAATTTCCTTTTCCCTGCATTGGCGCTGGCAGAAACCAGAATAGGCTGTGGACGGCCCAGCTGTGGCTGTCATTTACATGCACGCAGCTTGTTCCAGGGGCATCTTGGGGCCCTCTTCTTGAACCCCACCCTCCGGTCCTCTAGAATTTAGATCAGACTGACCCACTGGAGCCCCAACAGTCCAAGCGCTAGACCAAAGTCTCCTTTTTCTCTTCAGAGGCATGGCTCAGCAGCCCAGGGAGGAGGGGCTGAAGAAATTGCCGTGGAAGCCACGCTTGCTGGGTGCCCAGGTAGGAATGGTAGGCGACCAGGGGCACTGAGCAGGGACATCTCCAGGCCCATGCGGTGCTCTGGAGCTCAAGGGCGCCCTCTTCCCCTCCCCTGAACACAGCTGTAGCAGCTCAGGGCACCGTAACTGAAGGCCATCAGCACCGAGATTCCAATGAGTGGGCTTGGACTGGCTGTTTCCAGCTGGCTGCTCTCTAGAGTTGTCCCTAGGTTCCTCAGGGTCAAATATTGAATGGACGCTTACTGGGTCCCAGACTCCCGGCACTCAGCCTTCTCCTGTCACTGCCAAGAGGGAGGTCAGCCCCAGGGGCCACATTCTCTGCCTTAACCCCAGACCTCCCCAGAAGCTGAGCGGAAGTCTCCCAGCGCTGGTCCGAGCGAGCATTCACTTGTTGCCCGAGCTGAGTCGGCCTCGTCGGTGGGTCCCAGCTCACCCTCCACGCTCTTGGGGCCGCCCCTCCGCCGGTGCTCCGGACTCAGGCATTCAAGACAAGTGCCCCTGGCGGTAGGAAGCCGAGCGCACACCTTGCCCTAGTGACCTGGGCTCCGCCCACCCGCGCGCGCCCCGCCCCCTGGCCCTCAGGCGCCGCCTGGTCCCTATCCCTAAACCCTAGTCCCTAGAGGCGGTCTAGGGGTCACTCGGGGCTTTCCGTGACCCGGGGCGTGGGGTAGGGCGGGACGTAGCCGCCCGGCCGAGTCCCCGACGACGTCCTCCAGCAGCCTGACTGACCCTCCCGGATTAGACCTCCAATAATGCTCGCTCCTTGTGCCGCGCTTCAGCCAGGCGCCGGGCGGCCCCTAGGCTGAGCACGGAAGCAGAGAAAAGGAAGACAAATTCACCCAAGTTCAGGTGAAGGAGAACTATGCATCTGGACTTTTTAAAAAGATTGCCACCGTGGACCAGGGATGTAGTAGCTCAGTGGCTCCAGGCCCGCCTTGAAAGCAGAAGGCCCTGAGTTGGATTCCCGGTATCAGAGAGGAGGGAAATTGCCCGCACCCTGCAGCCCATCCCAGCCCTCAGGCCTCATGCCATAGGCCCACATCTGCGCGAAGCAGCTTCCCTGGTAAACCCCCGCTGGCGGGTGCCAGGGGAGGAGACGGTTTCTCAGAAGCAGAATCAGGACTAATCCGGCCCCGAGCGTGATTCGGAGGAAGCCACGCTGCCCAGCGAGCTGGTTCCAGCCACTTAAATCCCCCCAGCGACCCACGACCAGGTTATCACTGCGGCCTCCAATCAGTTCTTTCCGCAGATAGGGCGCTGAAGGATGGATCGTGTCCACAGTTACAGAGTTTGTAAGCCAGGGTCCTGGGATGAGAATCAAGTCCGTCCGCCTGGTACAATGCATCTGGTGCAGTTTTGCTGGCTAATCCTGCGATGGGGCTGGATTACACATTTGGTGATTCAGATTCTTGAAGTTGCCACACAGCTTCTCTGTGTGTGAGGAATCCAGTTGTGAAATTCTATGCGGTGTGCAGATGAAGAAGCGGACCCTACAACTGAATCCAGAACGTGTTTGAGGAAATAATTTGTAGAAAATTTCAAGAGTACACAGAAGAGATAATATGATAATGCACCTCCAAGCATGCATCCCAGGCCTCCAAGTAAGGAACTTGTGGCCACTCATCCTCTCCTCTTTTCTCACACTGTCTACTCCCCAGCACGCGCACACACACACACACACACACACACACACACACACTCCTCCCCATGTGCACAGATTACACAGTCCACATTTTCAGCAGCTATCACCAAAAGACCAAAACCGAAAGATCAAAATACCCCCAGAAAATTCACACTCCTAAACATTCTAGAAAGGCCATCTAGTCAGATGGAGCTTTATTTTATCCCCCACCGCAGGTCCTCCTAAATTTCCCAGGCTATATTCCTGTCTCAGCATCCTGAGTAGCTAGGATTACAAGTGCACCCCACCCTCCTGGTTAGGACGGCTTGGCTTCTACTGGTTTTCAGCTTTGGAGCCAGGATGCCCTGGATTTGCACCTTAATTTTGTTCAGCCAAATGATTCACATAAACTGGTTACCTTCTCTCTGAGCTTCAGTTCAGTGCTATCTCAGACAGGATAAGGAGAAAAATAACTTGTGCAGAGTTGAGCAAAGGCCAGGGCACAGTATCTTTATTATTCTCCTAAAGCTGAAATGCATTAGACTTAAATAGTGAAGGTTTGAAAAGCAGCTTTGAGTTGGAGCATCAAGGATTTTCAAATAGTTGTTGAGACTGCAGCTGGGGACATTTTCATGATGTTAGATTGAGGGGGACTAAACCCAGGGTCTCACGCATTCAAGAAAAGTGCTCTGCCACTTGAGGTACCATCCCAGCCCATAATGTCAGCTTTTAAACCTGGGAAGGATGAACCCACCAGTGAGCTACAGGTGTAGGGGAAGCCTGCAGCTTTGAGAATAAGTAAAGGACCCCGAGTTAGGGGCCCAGCATCCTCCGACGACCTACCTTCTAGGCCAGACAATCTTGTGCTTGTCTTGGGCCAAGGCTGGTCCTTCTCACCTGCACTCCTGTGTCCAGCATGCTGAAGAAGGGCTGCTCAGATTATTCCATCATGTGGCACAGGCCATTTCCTCTGCCTGAGACATTTGTGCCTTTTCTCTTAGCTTCACGAACTCCCACCCTCTCTGAATGGGTCAAATTCCCCTGTCTGTCATATACTCTCAGAAGACCTCGCACCTTTCCCTCACAGGATTCCCACTGTTAAAACTTTACAGTACTTAAACAATTGTCTTTCTTTTGCTCTAAGCTCCAGGCGGGCAGAAGTCATGGCTCTGTGTCCTTGTTGTATCCTCAGCCTGTGACACAATGGATAATTGATGGATGACTTTTGTTTCTCATAGCTAGATTCAGAAATTAGTTTAACCTTAACCCTCACCCTAATCAACAGTCATAGAAGGTAATTCACAATGCACTATTTCAATATGCTGCCTGGGAAATTAACTTCCAAATGCAATATCAGCACACTCTTCTAGAGGTGATAACATAGAAAGGCTCACAGATCAAGTTTAGATGCTGGAGTTACACAGATTTCTGAATAAATTATAAACACAGTGGGAAGTGAGAGGACAGACACTAGGTACGTTAACACATATGTGGTAAAGGAACTAGGCGGGAAGACAAGTTTTGAATCCTGGGTTATGTAATGTGCTCTCTCCCTCTCCATCTCCCTTTCCCTAGACCCCCACCCTCCATAACTTTATTTCTAAACAATGTAATTACAAGGACCATAACTGATGGTGTGTGAAGTGTCCCAACAGACCAAAGGTATCCACAACAGTGATGCCCACTTCCCCCTTAGGACGCTGTAGGGAAAAGTTCCCTGGTCATGGGACAACATCCGTTGTTCTGCCAAATAGCCATGGGTTCCTGTGCTTCTTGGGCAGAACACAATTGGGACCATAATGGTTGTCACCACTGGGTGGCTGAGATAGGGGACAACAGAGTTGTCAGTCCTGTGGTAGCATGACTGTCCCTTACAACTTGGTCTATTTACTTTTTATCTGCATTACACTGGTTTGTTCTACCATGTACTCCATTGGTTCTACCCACCTTTAAGGTGTCAGGCAGTTTGCTCATGTAGTCATTATTCACAGGAATCCTGGTCATGGTTCATAAGCTGCTTGTCTCTGTCTCTTCTCTCTCTCTCTCTCTCTCCCTCCCTCTCTCTCCTCCCCTCTCTTCCTCATTCTAACATATCAAATGAATTTTGCTCACATTTTGTAATCTACTGACTTGCTTTTTTTGTGTCTGCATGGTACTATTTGTTGTTTGTTCTTTGAGACAGGGTCTCACTATGTAGTTGAGACTGACCTGGAACTTACTATGCAGCCCAGGCTGGTCTCGAACTCACAGTGACCTCCTGCCTCAGCCTCCCAAGTGCTGGGATCACAGGCATGTGTCACCACACCTGGCTCATGGTACTATTTGAACCCAGGGCCTTCATACTGAGCAATATTCCCAGCTTTTTAATATTTTTTATTTTGAGACAGGATCTTGCTAAATTGCGGGGCTGGGCTTGAATTTACCATCCTCCTGCCTTAGCCTCCAAGTGCTGAGATTACAGGCACGGTTCACTACATCTCTAGTTGCACAAATGTTACCTGAACCTTAAGTAATTGTAGAACGTAGGGCTGCTGACCTCATTTCGCTCTGTGATGTCAAGTGCAGCATGTACAGTACTGGTGATCTCCTCATTCTTCTGAAAGTACTTGTACCTGTATGTCTTTTAGAAAGACATTGGTGGAGTCTTTATCCCTTTTGTGTTTTTAATATAATAATTGTACATATTGGTCATGTTGTTGAAGATGGTAGAAATGTACTATGTTTATCTTCTACATCCAATTTGTACAAGCTGGAAAATAAATAAATATAACATAAAGCCTTGCCTAAAAAAACGTTAAAAGTCTGTACTTCACCCTGCTCCCAGTACTAGGGAGGCCTTCATACTCAGCTATATCCCCAGCCTTTTAATATATATAATTTTATCCAGGCATGGTGATGCGTGTCTGTAATCCCAGCACTCAGGAGGCTGAGGAAGGAGGATTGCAGTGAGTTCAAGGCCAACCTGGGCTACACAGATCAGGGCCAGCCTGAACTACAAACCAGGACCCTGTCTCAAAAAACAAAAATTGATCTAACGTGTGCATAATTTTAGGATCAGGCCCAACTAAGTTGCCCAGGATGGGCCCCAATTTTCATTCCTCCTGCCTCAGCCTCCTAGAGAACTGTAGGCATGCGCTACCACACCCACTTACCTCACACTTCGTATGAATTGAACTCATCCCACTTGTTTATCTGGACTTCTGTAGCAGAACTGGCTAGGTTCAAATAATACATACTTGTTAAATGCCTACTGCGTGCCGGGCATGGCTGCACCCAACAGAACTCCTCTGAAGTCTCCTGCCTAGTGGAAGGATGGAAGCGTCACCACAGTCCCGTGAAATGACCCACTGTGGTGAGTGCTAGGGAGGTGGGCGGACAGCTGCTGCCCCCAGATCACGGGTGGGCAGCTGCGGAGAGTCAGAGGAAGTGCTAGTTGAGCTGAGGTCTAGAAGGGGTGCTCCATCGCCCTGGGCCTTCACCAATTCCTAAACAATAAACATCAAGGTGAAGTGGAATTTTTTCTTTTGTACTGCCCCAGCTTTGAGTGATATTCAGCCTATTTTCCTTCCAACAGGTTAGGGAACATTAACCTGTTCTAGTCCTCCAAAAGCGCAAATGTTATGTTTTACACAACAATAAGAAAAGAAAACACACCTATTGGCAAGAGACACTGCAGAACAGTGTTTAAATGGTTCTAATGAGAATCAACAACCTGTAATTAGAATTTAACAATCCAAGGGAGGAGTAATATGCTCCCTACAGGACAGATTGGAGTCTTTTTCTTTAGTCCTGCAGGTTCAGTGGGTAGATTGGCCCCTGACTTGCCTCCTACAATAACTGTCCCACTGAGGTAAACATGTCACAAACAAGAACAATAAGATCACCAATAATAAAACACTAATACTATAAACAAAAGAAATGCCACCTTGGGCTCTGGTGGAATGAAAAACACAATGTGGACCAACTAACAGAGTTATTTAAGAAACAAATTTCTCACAGCCAATCTTCCTAGCTCTCCAAAGGCAATTTCCCAGGGAACCTTGGTACAAGGAGAAGTTCTCCCTGAAATATACTTGCATTTGCTGGTTTGGACAGGGCTCACAGATGGGAGGCCCAGACAAAAAAAGAAATCCTCCCCCCACCTGGACACTTATTCTCATTGATTCCTTCTTATTTTCTCCCCCAAAGAGACATTTCTAGGGTCATAGGTTGCTGTAAATGGCGAGCATGCACGCATGTCCCCATCAGTGACATTTTCCTGAAACCTCAGGCTTTCCCCAAATGCCAAAGCCCTCTGATCACAGCCATAGTTCTTTGATAAGGCAATTTTTTCTGCAATGAATGGGTAAACGGATAAAAGAATGATAGAGCTGTAGTAGATTTTTAGAGATAATTCAGCCCATCCTCTTTGTTTTGTAGATGAGAAACAAGTTCCAGGCTAGAATCCATAAAAGCCTTTGCTTCGAGAAAAGTGCAACACATCTTTACACACAGACATAAAGGAGACAGACTTGGAGGCCAAGCAAGATGCCTGATTGCTCTCCTCTGTGCACTCAAACTTGCCCCCCTTCCATGAAACAACCCATCAGACCAAAGGCCAAGTAGCCAGAGCTCCCAGTGGGCTTCCATATTGCCTGGCCAGAGAGCTGGGGACAAAGAGCAAGCCTATGTCTAAAAATGAGATGGATGTCTATGTAACAGGATGACTAATGTTTGTGGGAAACAAACAGTATGCTGGATGGGACCTTTCGCCCAACTTAAATTGACTGGAGAAGAAAAGCCTTTATTGGACTACCGATATCAATCTTAGTTGTATCCAGAGACCAATGATATTGTCATCCAGCCAGTCTCTGTCTCTTGGGATCCTCATAGTAATAAAATAGCTGCGGGACACTAAGCTTGCATCATTCTAGGTTTGAATGCTGAAAGACAGTGTAGATCTTAGAACAGTCACGGCAGGAGTCTCAATGCTTCTGGTTGGTTGTGGGCCTATGCCTCAACCAATCAGTGTGGCTAAGGGAAAGCAACACTTTGCCCAGTCAAACACTTTGCTGAGTCAGCAGTAAATCACCCATGTTGAAAGTAAAGAGGAGGGCTTCCTTTCAGGAAAGACCGAGATATTTGGAAACAGCAGTCTGAGTGCCCAGTAGTAAGTGTGGAGGTCAACAAAAGTGACACAGGACATTACTTAGAGGTTAGACTTCCAGGGGCAGCACCTGGGCCCATGGTTCTAGGACCCAGGTGATCATCCCGAGATTCTCAGAGGACCCAGTCTCAGTCAACAGAAAAATGCCTCAGCTGTGCATGCGATCTCAGATTGTGAAGTCTTCAGTTTGATCTCGAGGCTGTCAATTCTGCAGATTTGTAATCTACTTCCTACTTCACTAGAGGCTTCAGCATGCCAGCAAGCCTCAGTTTCCCCAACTGTGTAATGGAATAATACAGTGAAAATGAAAAGATTTTTGCAAAACAGAAAATGCTTGCAGAGCTCTTGAGGGGGTGGGGGGAACTGGACAGAGCAAGGTCCTAGATTTGTGGCATGGAGGCTTGAGGCCACTTCACATGAAGAACCAGCTGACGTGTGGGTGAAAACCACAGCTAGAGAGGCCTGGCCAACCTTGGGCTAATGCCCTGCATGCTCACTCCCCTGGATGAGGACCCTGCATGAGGAAAGAGGCATATGGACTAGCTGCCCAGCCCAGTGAAGGCAGCCAAGCACCCCCAAGGGTGTCCTCCATCCACCTTGGACCTGAGCCCTGAATGGTGCATGAGTCTCAAGGAAAGGAAGACAGCGGTAACTCCCGGTTGGTCCTCTTGTCCGGCTTAGTGAGAACTCTAGAGCTGCGACTTGGGGAACAGCCAGAAGTGCAGGTCAGGGAGTGGCTGAGCCCAGGGTGGTGGGTGCAGTCCCCTCTTACCTTCTAGGAGAAGCCCACTGGTCACCTGTGCCCTGCAGCCTTTCCAGACTGCACACGGATCAGCTGACGTTGCTGAGGGCTCCCACACTCCTCTGAGGCATCGTTTCCTGATGTTTGTCCCTGTCCCTGTGTGCAGGAAGGGTGCATCAGGCCATGCAGACAGATCTCCTTCCCTGGCAGCCAACTGGCCTCTTTCAAGCCTGGAGCCGACAGTGCTGATCTGTGCTGAACTCCAAAATCTTGAAGTCAGCACCACTCCCCCTGCCTCTCCTTCATGTAGAAAGAGTTCTGAATGAAAGCCAAAGGCCCACAGGCTCAAGAAAATATTTTATTTTCAACTGCCATCTCCAAACTTGTAAAAAAAAAAATCTGCAGGAACAAAAACAACAAAATCCTGAGAAGGGAAAGTGGTCGTGACATCCTTTGCAGGGAAACAAGAATGAAACTTATAGAATTCCAACTCTTCCAATGCACAAGTCATCTGGAGTGGGATTTGTCTGGCTTTTGGATAGGGCTGCCGTGTGAATGTTACGGCTTGGTCCTGGCAGCGGGGCACCCCAGTACCCGGATCCACACCCCAACCCAGGTAAGGGTCTGCCTGAGAAGGGACAGGTGCCACCTAGCGGTTAGAAGCGATTTTGCTTCCATTTCGGCACCTGGACCTAACAGTCTGGCCCTTCCACAGGGATCTTGGGGAAGGGAGGCGGAGGGGTGGAGCCGAAGGTGATAGAGGCTGCTGGGCTTAGTTCTGCCTGAAGAGCAGTCTCAGGGGCTGTGAGCCTTGGTAGTAGAGAGGAGAGCGCTGGGGCTCTATCCCCTGGACAGGACGCAGTAGGCTGAATCTAAGAGCAGGGATTATGCTTTGGGGTCACTGGAGTCTGAATCTTTGAGGCTGAAATGAGGAGGGGCGCTATTCCGTATATCTGCAGATCCGGCACCATTCCACTATACACTTTCCACAAATCAGGAGCGAAGTGGGCATTTTACACTGATTACACTGATTTTTACAACTGCAAGAGAGCATCGTTCCACCCTCCCGCTTCCCAAGGGAGCGCCGTACGGATCTGTCTGTTCCTCATGCTCCCTCTGGTGGCAGTTACCTAAAAATGGTCTCCGGTCTGGATTTTGCTGAGCTACTGCGGCAGTGAGGCCTCCCAGGCATTCCGTAGGAAGCAAGAACCGGAAAGATCCTTTTGGTGGAGAGGTGAAGGACCAGGGTCCTCTTTGCAAGGTGATTTCCAGGTTAGAATCTAAAATGTAGGAATTCCCCTGGATGTCCAGCTCTGCCGATGTGCACAGGTGTCATGGGGGCGACTGGTTTGTGCAGATGGCCTGAAATCTGCTCCAGACTGGCAGTTCCTTGGGCACCAAGATGGCATCTCGGCCTTTGGGATTCCTTCTCCTCCATCCCTTCCAGGATCTGGCCAAGGCTTGCTGACTGGAGTGCTTTCTGGAGAGACTCTAGAGCCGGAGCCGGTCACCAGGTGAAGCATGGGGTGCTGCCAAAGCTGATGCTGGATGATCAACAGCAGTAGCCCCAGGGCCTGCAATGCCTTGTGCATTTTGGGGCCCTTTGCAGATGGCGACAGCTCTGATGGCTGAGAGTCAGCCCTGCACAGACTCTCATCAGTTACTGCTCTTGTCCCCCAACTCTGATTTGTAGCTCCAGGCTTCAAAAAAGTAATGCTTTGGGCTTGGGAGAAGGGCCAGGAGCCACTGGGGTGGGGAGGTTTGGGGCAGCTGTGAGGAGGGAAGGGAGATCAGCTGCAGGGGTAGGCACCAGACCTGCTCATGCATACACACAGGTGCGACTGAGCACTTAGTGAAGCTCAAGGGAGCAGAGCTGTGGTACCACAGTTCCAGAGGTGCAAACACTGGACCCAGGTTCCGGGCCTGGCTTGTGACTCTGATATCTCCCTGAACCCAGTTTTTGATTTGTATAATAACCTAGCTTGGACATGATGCTAAGGATTCTTTTGCACATCCAATATTCTCTTACACACACACACACACACACACACACACACACACACACTGAAAAGGCTGATGGTTTAAGTGGCCTGGGGGTATTTGTTACCACTTTTAATAAAAGGGACTCAGAATCTGCAACTCAGGATTTCCTTACAAAATTGTCTGCTCAATGGGGAGCCCATTGCCTGGACACCACTGCCCCCTTGAGGCAGCTAATCTAAATTTGCGGGGTGGTGACAAGCATACGATAGCTTGAGAGTTATAAAGGGGCTGGATCACATCCCCAAGAAGGAACACATGTCTATAACTAGATCAGATGACTTAGCTGCTTACCTCCTTAAGTTTTTGTCCTTCCTCTCAAAGCAGTTACTTAGAGGCAATCTTTTTTTTTTTTTGTTTTTGTTTCTTTGGTACCGGGGATTGAACTCAGGACCTTGCACTTGCAAGGCAGGCACAACGCCAGTGAGCTACATCCCTAGCCCTAGATGCAATCTTTAAGTGGATTTACAGCCTGATTACCTAAATCTGCTTGCAAACTTACTCAAAATTTGTGAGCTTCTGAGACCTAGGATACTCTGTGCCAGAGTGGATTCATTAAAAGGGGAAATGATGCTGATGCCAGGTGGAATTTGCATGTATTAAACATCCTATTTCAAAAATCTTTTTGCATTGAGGTAAAATTTGCACATCATAAAATCAATCACTGTATAGTGAACGATTCAGTGCCATTAACTTCCTAGCCCCTGGTAACTACTGATTTGCTTTTTTGTCTCTATGGATTTACTTATTTTGGATATTTAATTAAAACAGAATAGTACAATATTTTTTCATTTGTATCTGGCTTCTTCCACTTAGTGTAAGGTTTTTGAGGTCTACACTTTCTGGGGCAGGCATCAGCACTTCATCCCTATTTACTGCTGAATGCTATTCCGTTGTATTAAACACCAGTTAAATTATACACAGAAGAACTTTGTTGAGCTCACAGTTCTGGAGGTTCTAGCCAAGACCAAGTGGCTCCACAGCTTTGGGCCTCTGGTGAGGGTGCTGGGTAGTGACTGGCAGAGCCAACTGCTCACATCATGGTGGGGAAGGGGAAACGGAGACCCTGGGGTCCCATAAGCCCCTTGATCTAAGGACCTCCTATAGGCCCCACTTCTTAGAAGGGCACAGCACCTCCCAGTGCTGCCGGTCCAGGACAAAACCTTTAACACACAGACCTTTGGGGGACCCTCTTCCAAGCCACACATCCACTATATGTATAGACTACATTTTGTGGTTTGGGGCTCACTGGTTTGGCTTTCCTTCAGGTAGGGGAGCTCCAGTGGCTCCATGGGTCTGGAACCAGCAGCTCCCAAACAATACTGTTGTAATGGTATATGACCAGCCCAGGAGGCCGAGCAGATCAACACCTTGAAAACCTCTTCTAGCATCACGTCTGCTGCCATTTCATTGGGCAAAGTAAGTCACAGGACCAAGTCCGATTTTAAAGGAGTGAGATGCTAACACTCGCTTGCAAAGTCACGTGGAAAAGGGTGTAGAGGTTCCACCACACAGGCAGGAAACACAGAACTGAGAGCACTCGTTCTCCCACCATCCCCACTGCTGCCTGTTAGTAGTTATTATTTAAAATGCTTAATTTGCCTTTCTCTGTCATGTGTACATTTTAGCAGAAACACTCAGGATGTTGATGTGGAAGTATTTGCACTGTAGAATGATTCTAGTTAGAGACGCCACCCCCAACTCCAGAGCTGGGCAGCCAGACTGCCTGCCTACAGGAAATGCCTCTTGGGAGGCTGGGCTCCCACTCAGTGGAAACCTCCAGGCTCCTTCAACTTTGGCCTCTTAAGTAGTGTGAATCAGAAGGTGGCATAAATTATTCATCTCAAGGAACAAATTCAGAAATGGACAACTGGCTGGAAAAAAATTGCCTGCAGGGTACATTTGAACCTCTGCTCGCCTATTGAATGGCTAGACCTCTCTACCTAACATTAAAACATAGTTCAGGGCTGGGGATTTAGCTCAGTGGCAGTGTGCCTGCCTCACAAGCACAAGGTCCACACACAAGGTCATGAGTTCCATCCCTGGTACCAAAACAAAACAAAAATTATAACTCAGTTACTGGGAAAGAGTGAATCTAAATTGTGCAGAGACTGCACCCTGAAAGCTGCATTTCCTTTCCCCACCATGTTACCTGACACAGGAGCCTCATCTGCCGGTGGGAGGAAGGAGCTGGGTGTGAGTCTTGCTGAGCAGGAGACCTGCGGGCTCATCTGTGTGTATATTGTTGCCTCCCCTGTCCCACTTGATTAGGATTACACTTTGCTGCCTCTTAAAACATCCACTGATTTTTTTTTTGTTGTTGTTTTGTGATGAATACAATGTCTAAACTAACTACATCAACTTCAGATGACTTCTATCACTTTAGGTCCCTTCCTCCTTTCGCTGATGGATAAGGTGAAGTGCTGATCCTCTCTGTCGAATCACAGCTCAAGTGGGCAGTTGCATTTTAACTAGGAATCGCTATAGTTTGGATCTGGATCATCCCCAAAGGCCCACATGTTGAAGGTTTGGTCCCCAGTTTGCCTCCTTTGGAAGGTGGTGGAATCTCTAAGAGGTGGGCCCAGTGGGTGACCATTAGGTCTCATTGTGGGTCTGTTCTCTTCCTCTTTCTGCCTCTTTTGCTTCTTGGCCTTGATGAAGTGAGCACTGGTGCTTCCCTGTGCTCCTCCCACAAGGTACCTCGTGTGGGTCCAAAGCAATGGGGTCAACCAGTCAGTTGTTGACTGGAACCTCCAAACTGTTGATCAGAGCAAACCTTTTCCCTTTGTGTATTGATTGTATCAAGTATTTGTTATAGCCGCACAAATCTAACACAAGAATCATGTTATCTTTGTGATGTTTCAGATCTCCTCAGTATTATCCTCCTAGCTTTCGGGTAAAAGGCTAGAGTTGTTTCTCTTCTCAGCCATGAGAGGTTTTCCCTTTAGAGGAATTATTGAGTTTAGATTTTAATTTCTTCGCATTTACATGTGAAGACTCAAAATACTGCAAGTATCTTTTGGTAGGGAGACTATACACATTTGAGACATTTGCTCCTCTTCTCTCTAGCAAGACGTGCCTCCTAAGTACTGGGAGATTTTACCCTTCCATTCTAGCTAGCCCAGCTTCCCAGCCTGTCACATTACTCTAAAACAGGTTCTGTGTAGTGATGTCTCAGGCAGTGACAGTCTATACATCAGTGGTCCCACAGGATCATAATGGAACTGAACATTTCATATTGTCTAGTGTTTTTATTGTGCCTTTTCTACATTTGCACAAATGTGTACTCGCATTGTGTCAGCACTGCCTACAGCTCTCAGGACGGTGACGCACTGGGCAGGTTTGTGGCCTAGGGGTAGTAGGCTAGGTCTTACAGCCTAGCTATACAACAGCTTCTACCAGTAGGCTGTAACAGCACTGTGTGACATCTGCACAGTGATGACCAGTGATGCCCAGGGGTGAATTTCCCGGAATGCATTCCTATTGCTAAGCAGTGCATGACTCTATATCAAATATCCCATGGGGAAAAGTCAGACTTGCATTCGGTGTTCTTTAGTCCATTGTGCCTGCTCTGAAATGACTGCTGGGACCACTCTTGATTTTTCCTTCCCCAACTAGAGGCTCTGCAGAAGCCAAGTCCCTGTCTTTCTGCAATGCCCACATCACCAAATACTGAAAGGGAAGAAGGGCACACAGCAGTTCTCCTAGGGAAGGCATTTTCCCACTTCCGAAATTGAGTTTTACCTTCTCCTCTTGAGGCAGACTTTAAAAGAGGCTGTCACTACCTCAAATCCAAGCAGCTAACGAGCTACAGAAACAGACTGAACCTCGGAGTGTCTGATTCTGGAGTCCAGTATATAATGGAGACAAGAAGCTAGCAGGATTTTGAAGCAGCTGCCCGACAGCAAACAAGCAGGTAGCTGCATCTTGGGGTAATAGGAGGGAGAAAGAAAGTAAATAGTTAATCAGGGCCAGGGATTTAGCTCAGCGGTTCCGCCGCCTGCCTTGCAAGTGCAAGGACCCAAGTTCAATCCCCAGTACCAAAAAAAAAGTAAATAGTTAATCAAAGGAAGAAGTTGGTGTCTTTTCTGAGGTAAAGAAGCAGGACATGTAGGAAACTGGGATGAGACCCCATAAAAGTAAAAATCCCTCCTTTGTGTGGGGCGTCTCAGTTTGTGGAATAGTTGGGTGCTTTGCCTGTGGAATGATCATCCTTACTGTCCCTAATTAAGCCGCACTGTTGGTGGCCAGCTGTGTTTCTTTACTATAACCAACTTTTATTTCACCCTTAAAACTAGCCCAGTATGTTTTCCATCTTACATGCAGCTAAGAGCTCATGCTATCCGATGACACTGCAGCTCTCTTATATTTTGAAGGACAGGATTTTTGCTAGTCGTCGTTTTTCCCCTCTAATTTCTGCAGATGGAGCATTTGTCTCTTGACTGGCTTTCACCTGGCTATCTAGAAGCAAAAGTCTACAAATCCTCTTTTGTATCAGAATCACAATGCCGCTGTTTTCCCCCTCACAACCCCACTTTCTGAGACATAGAAAGCATTTGTGTTCTAGCGCCTTAAAGTATGCTCCTCTGTGGTCCCTAGGCTTTTAGCTCAGCTGCAGGCAGGCAGACACAGGTTTTTTGTTTTTGTTTTGCTTTGTTTTTTTAAGGAGAAAACCACTTTTAATTGAAAAAACAAAGCAGTACATCTCATAAAGACTCTGTTATTATAATGTTCCTTTTGTAGAAGTGAAGGATTTTATCTTTTGGGTAAAAGGAATATGGTGGCTGAGACAGCATTGGTTTAATGTGCATTTCTCTAGCATATGTATCATTGCTTGGTGCATAGATGCATAATGATCTGGCTTGAATTCATTAGGTCTATAGGGGGGTAGATTTTCAAAAGGCCTCGATGACATGGCTGGGGTCACTGGTCACCTGATTTTTAGGGTGAGCAATATCTTGGTAGCTCCCAAGATAAGGTAATCTGCAGCCACAATGGCCAGTGGGCTCTCACTCTCACCCTCACCATGAGTGCTGGACCCAGGCCAGGCTGGGGCCTCGGTAGTCTTCCCCTCCCCCCTCCCTATTTGACTGTTTATCATTTTATTTTCTCTTCCACTGACACAGTTATGCATTCCTGGAAATTAATCAGCTTCTATTTCAAGTCAGCAAGAGAGTTCAGGCAAATCAAAGACTATAACCCTATGCCACTCAAACTGGTTACACCAGAATCCTCCAAAAAAAAAAAAAAAATCCAGCACTGGGCAATTAACCCAGAGATACAGTACTGCTAAGCTACAACCTCCATTCTTTTTTTTTTTTTTTTTAATTTTGATGCAGGGTTTTGCTAAGTCTCTAAGTTGCCCAGAGTGGGCTTGAACTTGCAATCCTTCCACCTCAGAGTGCTAGGGTTATAGAGTTAGGGTTAGGGTCAGGGTTAGGGTAAGGTGGGCAGCACTGTGCCCTGCTACTTCACACTCTTTTAACTGTGAGTTTCTTTCCTTCACCCTCAGGACTTTGGGAACTTCTCCTCACCTCATTTGCAGTGTCTGGTGCGGAGCTTGAACATATGCAAAGCCAACGTAATTGACTGGAAGGGTCAACCTGTGAGCTACTGTGACCCAACTTGTAACATGAGCAGTGTCAACTCAGTGCTTCCTGGTGCATTGGTGGAAAGGACAAGCATCTTGACTTCAGAAATGCAGTAAGTACTAAAGCTATGAGGGTGAATAAAATAGCGTCCCCACCCTGGAGGAGCTAACAGTTTAAAGAGGGATGGCAAACATTAAGTACATGTGTATAAAAAGTCATTACATAATTGCATCGAGTATCTTGCTACATAGGAAGCCCTTAATACATTTTTGTTGAAGTGGTTATGAAGTGCAGGGCACCATTGTAGCAGAAAAGGATAAGCTATATATCACTTAGAATGTCTTTTCAGCTACCATAACACCGACCAAAATGATAAGAATAAGCTAGAATGCTGTTCTTCTCTCACCTCACAGTCTGGGACATGGTCCAGGGCTGGCAGAGTGGCTCTGCTCTGTGCAAAGGGATTTCATTTATCCTTTTACCCTGCTACCCTCAGCAAGCAAATGGCCATCATGCTGTTTGAGTTCACCCAATGGGGCTGGGGGAAGAGGGCCACAGAGATGGGCTGTTTCTGCAGGGCTGTACCACGGGGCGTGTTCTTCAGTCTCCTGAGTATCTAAGAGGAACTGTAGGGTACGTGGCATAGGGATACCAGATGTCAGGTGCTGCAGGTTATCTTGAACTCAGTGTCTCCAGTAGGGGGCAGTTCTG
Organism: Fukomys damarensis; assembly: GCF_012274545.1. Classification (NCBI taxonomy): domain Eukaryota; kingdom Metazoa; phylum Chordata; class Mammalia; order Rodentia; family Bathyergidae; genus Fukomys; species Fukomys damarensis. Next base: position 20,198,727 of record NW_022900920.1, on the reverse strand, counting down.
GAGTGTTCTGGGTGTGATACCAGGAGGACCAGGGGAGAACTTCCTCCTCCAAGACTTTCCGGTTTTTACGAGCACCTAGTACCCCATATGAAATTTCTTCCTATTGAAATGTGCAGAGTGGGTTATTTCCTCAATTGAACTCTGACTAATACATTCAATTTCTCACTTACTGTGAGGATTAAACAAGATCGTGCATGTGACATCCAATATATCTTCAGTATATGGTACTTATTACAAGTGCCAATAATAGCAATAAATTGATTTTTTGTGACCCACATTATTCTTAATCTTTATTAAATTTATTGTTGTATTTTAGATATACTGTACAGTTACACTCATCATTGAGATCTGGTACCTTCATGTGACTTATCTTGGTTCTTTTTTTGGTTTTTTGAGACAGGATCTCACTGTGTAGTTGAGACTGACCTGGAACTCACTATGTAGCCCAGGCTGGTCTCAAACTCACAGGGATCCGCCTGCCTCAGCCTCCCCAAGTGCTGGGATTACAGGTGTGCACCACTACACCCAGCACTATCTTGCTTCTTATTCTTCCCAATTCCTCAGCCCTCCCTTCGGCCTTTCCACCCTTCCCTGAATTAATCAGGGCTCTCAGGGCTACCCACAAATCCTCTTAAACCAGCTTATGCCAGAATCCATCTTCAGTGTTTCTGAGGATAATTTTGAGACACCCCTTAGCCAATAAACATCTAATGAGTGCTGGTTGCTGTACTGACAAAATTAATTAACAAACAGTGATTAATTTGAACTCTAGCTGCGCTATGCTTGTGCTAGGCAAGTCACATGGTCACATCCAACTGCAAGAAAGGCTGGGAAATATAGTTTTAAACTACATTAAGTCATGTCCCTATCTGAACTTTTATTACCAGGGAACCAATAGATGAATGTGGTTATGTGAGTAGATTCTGGAAAATAGGATGTGATGAGAAGTAATTGCAATGTGTGGGTCTTGACCTTTAGCAAAGATACATACCATTATCTTCTTTCCCTTTTCCCACTGGCTCAGATGGTGGTAGTCAGCTTGTTGAGGATGAGAGAGTAGGACAGTAGAAAATCTGATTTGGGCCTCATATTCAAATCACTGTCTCAAATCAAACTTTGTTTGGTGTCTTTCTCTGGCACATATGGAAAGGGTGGGTGCTTCTAGACCCCAAAGTTCTAGAATAATTAAAAAAAAACCATCATCACAAGACAGCATGGTGCCTTTTGAGCATATATAGGGATTTAAAGTTCCCAAAGCCCTTTTATATGTAATTTAGACTTTCTTCATTCTGCCCTGACCAACCAGGACAGCTACCTGCAGGCTGTAAGAAGTCATAGCTAAAATAACATTTTATTAGAGCCCGTTACTGTTCTTATTCAGAGTGTCCTTCAGAAAGGCTCAGTGCGCTGAAGCCTCTGGGCTTTAGGGACATGATTGGGTCATCATAGCCCTGACTTTGATGGTGGATTCATCTCTGATGAAATCACAATTTGATGGCATTATTGGGAAGTGATGAAAATAGGGTGTGGAGCCCAGTCAAAGGGTGTGACTATCTGGTCCCTCACTCCTGCTTCCCCTGTCTCTCTGTGTTTGCTTCCTGGCTGCCCTAAGTGAGTTGCTTTCCTCTGCCTTGCTTTCCACCATGATGTTTCTGCCTTGTCACAAGCCTAGAAGTAATGGAGCTGGATGACCATGGACTGAAACCTTGGAAATTGTGATCCAAAATAAATCTTTTCTTCTTTAAGTGGATTTACGTGAAGTGTTTTGTCACGGTCACGGGAAGCTGATGCTTGTGGAATACTTGCCAAGGGCTCAGAAACATGCACCGCCATCAAGGGTGGTGATGGCAGCAGCAGTTTCAGGATGCCCTCTCTGCCTTAGTGGGATATGGTCAGTTTTGCCCTCAAAATTAGTTTGTTCCTTTTTCGTGGGCAATGGACACCTGCTAGAGGCTACGTTTTCCACTTGACCTTGTGGCTGGGTATGGCTATGACAAAATTCCCATCAACTGAATGTGAGCAGAAGTGATGTGTGCAATTTCCACTTCACTGGCTTAAAAGAAATTGATTTCCCTCCGTTCTTTTGCCTTAAACTAGAACAGAGATTTGCTTAACAGTCCAGTTTTAACTCTGCAGAGGAGGACAATGTCCAAAGATATTGTTCTCATGCTTAAATGCACTTTAGAATCACCTGAAGGGCTTGGCGAGACTGCTGGGTCCCACTTCTGAAGTTTCTGATTCAGTAGGTCTGGGATGGGCCCCAGGAACTGCCATTTCTAACGTGTTCACAGCCAGTGTTCATTCTGTTGGCCCAGGGACTGTGCTTGGAATACTGCAGCCCTGGGATGTGGTAGAGCACAGAGACAGACAGATCCTGGGCACTTAATGCACCAATTCAGCAGAGATGCCCAAGAGAGGGACAACTTCCCTCTGGACTGTCACTCTGAGACCAACCAACTTCCATTTCTGTCCAGTCACTTGTGATGGTTAATTTTGTGTGTCAGTTTAATGGGGCCATGTGATGCCCAAAGAACTGGCACAAGATTATTTCTAGGTGTGTGTGTGTGTGTGTGTGTGTGTGTGTGTGTGTGTGTAATATTGCAGGAGAGAGTAGTGTTTTAATCTCTTGACTGAATAAAGAAGATCCATCCTCAGCAAAGAGGATGGCCATCATGCAATCCCTTGATGGTCAGACTGAATAATAAGATGTAAGAAGGGAGAATTGGCTCTCTGTTCTTGAGGTGGGACGTCGTGTTCTTCTGTATCACAGTGCTGGGATATCAGAACTCCAAGTTCTGGGGCCTGCAGACTTACACCAGTGACTCCAGCTTCTCTGAGCTTCAGACCACTGGCTTTTTTGGGTTTCCAATTCACCAAGGCTACATTGGGGAACTTCTCATCACAAAATCGAGCGAGCCAATAAATAAATTTCCTCTGTATGTGTTAAATTGGTCTGGTTTCCTTGGAGAACCCTATTACCCCATTGCGTGCACATTTTGGCCCCTTTTGTTACAGTTAGTCCCCTTTCCCCATCCACTAACTGAGTGACGGTCTAGGTATGGAAGGGGGATCCATAGTCAGGATTTGGTCCAGGGCTACCTACAGTTCAATGAGGTTTCTCTATGGTGTCGCCCTACAAGCCCGGCTGTTATGAAAGAATTGCTTTCTTCCCATATCCCTGATATTGCAGGCCATAGAACCTCCCCCAGGGCATAGCCCTGAGGCCACAGGTGGAGACCTGAGTAACAGTCACCCTCTGGAGTCTCCGTGTGTGGCGTGGCCATCCTGTCTCTGCTGGTCTTCTTGTAGTAAGACATTTTTTCTTCAATTCCCACGCTTTCCCCTAACATCACTAAGCCTATAGCTCATACATATAAAGTTGGCTGTACAACTCGATTGTAACACAGCAATTTCACTCTAGGAACCTATGCCATGTCAAAATGTAGGCGTGTAATTGGCTCCTTATTTTTAAAAGAGTTAGTGCATTACTTGTGATCGAGCAGCCCACTCCCTGAATGCCTGTACTCTTTCAAGAGACATAAAAGGGAAAAGGAGGGATTTACTAGTCACTTTCCTGTTACTAGGATAAAATATGTGACACTTTCACTTAAAGGAGAGCTTTATTTGGCTCACGTTTCAGAGGATTCAATCTATGGCTGGAGGGCTGCGGGCAGAAATGGCACAATAGAGGAAAGCTGTTCAGTCCATGATAGCCAGAAAAAAGAGAGAAAAAGGAGCAGGAGACAAGAATAAATTCTTCCAGGTCACACCCCCAGTCCCCCACCTCCACCCAGGCCCCAATCACCTAACAGCACATTCGTGAACTCATCAACGGGTTAATCAACCAAGATCATATCGCCCTCCCATGATCCATCCACGTACCAAACTCATGAGCTTCTGGAGGACATTTTAGTTCTAAACCATAAGAAAAGGAAAGAGAAGAGAGGAAAGAACGCGGTAGTCATGTCTCCAGGCAGCCAGCAGCAGGAGCGCTCACACCAGCTGAGGCCATGCTGTCCTTCCTGTCTTAGTCCAGTCATGTTACTGTAACAAAATACTGCAGACTGGGTAACTTATAAAGACCAAAAATTTATTTCTCACTGAAAGTCCAAGTTCCAGGTGCCAGCATGTTCAGAGTCGGGTGAGGGCCTGTCCCTCATGGCCTCCTCTCATGGCATCTTCCTCACAGGGTAGAAGGCTGCTCTCTCCAGGCCCTTAATAGGGTCACTAATCCCAGACATGAGGGCTCTGGCTTCATCACTTACCCACCCTTAATGACCTCACCTGTTGATACTCTCATTTTGGGTCTGAGGTTTCATCATGTGAATTTTCAGAGGACATCTACATGGATTAGAAGGGTTCATTTTTGGCTGTCAGAATAATACTACCTGCTTTCTCCACTATCTGTGCAAATTGCATCTACCAGGACGGAGGTGGGTCCTCCAGGAGTGGCTTCAAAGGGTGGCTTTGTTTTACCTGTATATTGTGATCCTGTGTAGTTGTAAGGGTCAGGGGGAAGTGGACGTTGCTGGAGACCCTTGCAGTAGGTCCCAGCCTCCTGTGAACCACCACAGCACCAGCGACAGGTTAAAGAATGACTGAACGAGACCTGTAATGAAGAAGCTGAATCTTGGATCCTGGTCAGTGCTGCTGATGACAGCAAAGACAAAGGCCCCCAGGCACATCCAGTATTTAGTGAATACAATCGTGAGAAGGAACAGGAAGCTAGGGAGCTTCGAAGGCATCAAGTGAATTCCTGCCAAACACCTGGCATGATGGCGCCAGCCAGGGCTGTCAGGGAGCCGACACTGCTTATCTTGCTATGATAGAAGAAACCGGTGCGGGGATCAGGTGCAATTAGCAAGCAACCCACAAGTGAGAAGCCATAATTCAGGGGAAAGGATTTTAATTGGGGTCACACTGACCTCAGCTGCATGTAATTCAGCAGGGCCCGGCCACTTCAGAGTCCAGGACTTAGGCCTCGATGAGAGCCATTAGCAAAGGAGTGACACTAGCCCAACTCTGCTAGCTGCCATGCCCGTTTGAGTGACACAGGGCTTTGGTCTGACTCCTGATATAAAACAATATAGCTGAATTAGGGAAGGCAAGAAGCACGTGCCCCTCACAGCCCGCTAGTACTGGGCAGGGCTATCTCCTACAAGTAGCAAAAATGGTCTGACCCTTACAAGAGGAAAAAGCGACGGTTAGTTCCCCCATCAGGACCTGAAAAGTGTGCCATCAGGGAGACCTGACGCTACTGGTCCACTCTCAGCTGGCCCTCGTTCTGCTCCCCTGGCATCCATGATCTGGTCCCTTTCCATGTCCACTTGGGCTGCCCCACTCTTGGAATCCCTTTCTTGTGCCTCCAGACACAGTGTGTTAGCAGCTCACTGTATTTTGGCACACGAGCCCATGTGTCTATGTCTTCCCTTTCCACGGGACAGTGGAGACCTCCATTACCCTGAGCCATCTGGCCCTCCCTCAGAAGACCCTGGGTGTTTTATGGCTGGCTGACTGGTATCCATCTGCTGCCTCCTTAGCAGAGGATTTAGGCCTCTCCCTGACCTTCTTCCTTTCTCCTTGGGAAATGGGGCTGGCTGGCCTCTGGCACTGTTAGAAAATCCTTCCCTTCCTCCCTCCGACAGAGGAACTCAGAGAGCTGTGTAGTTGAGGAGATGTGTAATAGCCAGCCCTTGTGGTCCTGACTTTACCCACAGAAGGCCCCTTCTGTTATGAGTTCTCACCCAGTCCTACTGCCACCATCACAGTGGCTCACATGTGGCCAGCTGACTCCAGGGTACTTCAGGCAAGACCAGGCATGGTGGTGTACACCTAGGATCCCAGCACTCAGGAGGCCGAGGCAGAACGATTACCATGTGTTTGAGGTCAGCTTGGGCTACATGAGTTCAAAGCCAGCCTGAACTGCTGACAAGACCCTGTCTCAAAAAGGAAAAACAAAACAAAACAAAGAAAATCAAAATGGAGTAGTTTATAAACTAGGCGCTGTGATTAAGGTCTAGATTGTCCCTTGAAGCTCCATGTGTTCAAAAGTGGAGCTTTTGGAAAGAAGCTGGATCACGGGGCACCCTAACCGAATGTGATGTTAGAAGAGGGGCCTGATCGGAAGATTGGTCACTGGAGGCTTCACCAGAGAAGTGCTGCTTCTTTCCACACCCAGCTGAAGATGATGCAGCCACATGTGTCCCCTCTCTTCCAACCCCAGGACTCCAGGCCCTATGGGGCTAGAAGCCCTGGTCCCCAGGGGGAACATATCGAAAACCCCAGCAAGGGGTTCATTGAATTACACCTTATGCCTGCCGCCTGAATATTTTAGGATCCTGGCATCTTGTCGGGGGACATCAGCCTGACCGGCTGCTGGAAATGCGGCTGCTTTCCTGCAGCGAGGGACATGGGTGGAACCAGTGGACACCACAGCCCAGATAGGAGGTGGTTACTTGGGGCCAGATGCCCTGAAGTAAGGAGGTGGCTTCCGTCAGAGAATCCAGAGGGCGAGGGGAGGTCGGGATGGGTGGTGAAGGAAGAAGATGTTGAGTCCTGGGTGTCTCCCTGACCCAGTATAGCAACAGGGTCTACGTATTGTCCTGCAACCTGCCTCACCCAAGTTTGCCCTTGGGGACCATTGCAACTTTGGAATGGCCTTTCAGACTCATTACTCTTGAATTTTTCATTCCTCCAGTAAGCTTCAAATGCCAGAATCATTGCACTAGTCCACAGCCACCGCAGTCCAACGCTGATGAATTGTCAAAGAATGGGACAGCCGGGTACCCACATGGGTACTGAGTGTCTCGGTCCTGCAAGTCCGTCTTAGAGCTCCTTGGACACTCTGGTTGCCAACGACAGCAGATACAGAGGGAGCGTATCTATGAATGTTTATTGGGAATAAAACCTGTGAAAGGAAAGGGGAGGAAGAGCCTTGGCCACAGTAAAGCTGACAAAATCCCTGTGTCTCCTATTATCCAATGGGCTGGAGCAGCAGGTGGCCTGCCCAAAGCTGAGAGTCAAGGAAGTATCCTCTGTCTACTGTGAGGCTACAGGGCAGGTGCAGATGCTACAGGGGAGTGAATAACTGGGGCCGGTCATTAGAACCATACAGGATTAAGGCTCCTGGGAAACAGCGAGGCCCTGGCTGTACTGTTATTATTATTACTGCTCATCAAGGAGACCAGGTAGGCGAGGCCAACTACAGGAAGGACAAACACTGGCCTAAAAACCAAAACAGGACTTGGTACCTGGAAATAGAAGCTGAAATTTCAGGATGGGAAAGGCCAAACACAGCACAAAACAATAGCCACGCCGCTTTCCTAAAGCCCCTGCAGGGCAGCTCTGGAGCTGGCCACTGGATCAATAGCAATTTGGGGCGATAGCAGGGGCGCCATCAGAGTAATTCTGATGAATTGAACGTGATGGGTTCCGGCTGCTTCCCCGGTCCTTGGGGAAGTGAATGTACATCCACTCAGCACTGGAGCCCGGCCATCCTCCAGCCACTCCCACCTTTCTGCTCTTGCAGGGTCTGGATGCTCTGGCTTCTTCTTCCTGTCCAGCCCCAGGCGCTCTGCTCCAGGAGATGGAGGCTGAAGGGGCGCCCCCCGCCAGCGGCTGCTGCCCCGTGGCCCTAGGGAAGCTTCTGCCAGGCCTCTGCTTCCTCGGCTGCCTGGTGACCTACGCCCTGCTGGGTGCTGTGCTGTTCTCCGTGATTGAGGGCAGCCAGGTCCAGAGGGCAGAAAATAAACCCGAGTTCCAGAAGTTCCTGAGTGAGATGTCTAGAATCCTGAACTGCACGGCGACAGGTGGGTGCCTCCCCGGGCAGGCAAGCCTTTCCCCTGTGTGTGTGTGTGTGGGGCGTCTCCCCGCATCCCCCCACTCCTGGGAGACCTTAGGGAAGCGACTTCTCTCTGAGCCTCAGTTTTTCTCCTTTGGAAAAAAGGGGAGATTACTGGCCTCTCAAGAGTGCTGCGGAGAACATAGGAAGAGCACGAAGTCTAGGATACTCTGAAGGGTCAGTTCTCTTTCCTTTGCTGCAGTCCCAGCCCTAGCCCACCTCGTAGGCAGGCCCTGGGGAAAGCAGACGGCTGGATTTGGAGGGCTGGGCTGAATGCAGGAGATGTGTGGCCCAGCAGCTTCCTAGGCTGCTCCTCAGAAAGTGGGAGGTCTGCCTGACCCAAGATTCGGTTTGCAGAGTAGAATTTTTCTTTTTCCTTTTTTTCTTTTTTGGTACCAAGGATTGAACTCTGGTCCTTGCTCTTGCAAAGCAGGCGGTGGAACCACTGAGCTAAATCCCCAGCCCTTGCAGAGTAGAATTTAAGGACTCATACAAACTGGGTTGGGATCCCTGGGATAAGCAAGCAGCCTGCCCCTGGCTGCCCACTTCCTGTTTCAAAGACTTGGTCCACTGAGAGGCAGGGGAGGGGCTGTGAGAACAACTCAGGGGCTGGGGCTGGTGCCAGGTGCTCTCCCACCTGGCTGTGTGGTTCCTCTCCTGCAGAGAAGGAGGAATCCACCCACAGTTCAAGCCTTTGTGGGAAGCCCAGCAGATACAGGACATAAAGCTCTAGAAGACGCAGGTCACTTTACAGATGTCCTTATTGCAGTCCATTAGTCATGTGCTGCGGCCAAAGGAAGTCTGCGAAGATATATTCAGTGGAGCAACAGAAAGTGAGAGTCCATGAATAACAGATAAAGGATAAACAGGCTCTCAAAGCCAGGGCAGGGACTGGTGCCGGGAGCTTGTCCCTCACTCCCTGATGTGGCCAGGCTCAGCCAACTGCTCGCCCTCCTCCCCAGGCCCTGCCTTGTCCAAAGCAGACTGTTTCAGCTGGGATTGCCTCAGGGTGGGTCCAGTGAGGCTGCATCTCCCCTTGGGGAAGGGTGTACTGTGGCCCCTTGCCCGACAGACACCTGGGAGGGGCCATAGCCACTGCCAGGGAGCTTGACCTATGGCAAGTTCAAAGATCTCCGAACCAGCCCACACTTCATAATTATCCAGGGACTTTGTCTAATGTACACTTTCCCAGGCTCTTCCGGAAACCACTTTGTCAAGATCTCAATGGCAGGCTGGAAATCTTAATTTTCCGGAACGATTTCAACACACAGTAGGGCACGAGAACACAAAGCTAGTCCATCTCCATTTTGTACTGATTTTTGTTGAAGATTAATATGATTTTTAAGTACTAGTTAAACGCAGATGTTGGGCTGAACCATTTTCACATAGTACCCCATTGAGTCCTCCCAAGAACACTTTAGGTTGGAAATAAATTGTCCTCCTTTTTCAAATTTGGAAACTGAGGCACAGGGAACCTAAGCAACTGGTCCAAATTCACAAACTAGAAACATAGAGCCAGGCATTCAACCCAGGCATCTGGAATCGAGTCTGAGTCTTTTGCCACCAAGTCTTGCAGACAGGGAACTTGAGGTTGGGAGAGCAGCCTCTTGTCCACGGTTACAGGGAGTAGCCAGGGTCAAGGTTGAGCCTAGAATGAACTTCCCACTGGCACCATCCAAAGGAGTGGCGACTTCCCCTGTGCACCATGCAGGGTGTCATCTTTTTCTGACCACACCAGGGCCTGGCAGGCAGCTTCTGGGGAAGCCAAGCCCATGGCTGCACAGGCCAACAGACCCACTTGTGGCTTCTCAGCAGGGGTTGGTGTTTTGGAAGCCACAGCTTTCTAGCCTGGAAGAGGCAGCCTTAGGAGCTGGTGTTAGGAACCTGGTATGATCACCACATCCCACAAGCTTATTCCTCCAGCCTGGGTATGATTTATATCCATTTGATGGCTTCCATTTCCTGCACGCCATTTTGCTTTCTGTTTCTAGGAATCCCATGAGAGAGACAGAGCAGAAAGTTTTTAATCCACTTTTGAAAGGTGAAAGAAACAAAAGTTTTCAAAGTGAAGGGAGCCCCCGGAGGCCAGGCAGCAGTTCTGGGGCTGAGCTCAGGGTGACGGGCAGGACCATGTGTTAGGGCTTCGTCTCACGGGCTACCCAGCCTCCACATCTGTACTGGGAACAGGGAGAAAAACTCAGCCGCAGAGACATTTGAAAACGTTGATGTGGAGAGGGACCCCGGAGTGGGGAGCTTCCGGTCCTCGGGAATACCCCGTCCCCTTGGCATGGACAGAACTGTCGCCATGGGCAGAGCATCTGCCTCACCCTGGCCTCTTTTTCCAGCTTCAGAAGACAAAAAACAGGAAGTGCTGAATCTTCTACAGGAGGTGCAGCCCGAGAAGTGGCTCCAGACGCCGGAGGACTGGAACTTCCTGGGCTCACTCTTTTTCTGCTGCACGGTGTTCAGCACAGTGGGTAAGTGCAGAAGCGGGTCCCCCCCACCCCCCGTGCCCACTGACCACAGCCTGCCTGGGAGAGAGACTGGCGGAGGGTGGAGACTGGGCAGGATGCTCAGATATCCAACCCATGAAATGCAGGAAAAGGACTGATTGCGATTGCCTCCCTGTGCTAGGCCTGTGGGGTACAGGCAGGCACTGTTCCCATCACAGGAGTCAGGGCGAGCAGAGCAGGGCTGCCCCAGGCCTATCCACACCTCTGAGTAAACCCTTCCTGCACAGGCCCCATGAGCTAGGTGTGGACCAGATGTTAGACCCCGTTGCCCCCACCCCCCGAGTGTTCCTGCACAAAGCGCAGGAAACAGGCCAGATGTGGTCCCCGCCTTTGTGGAGGCAGCCCCACAGCCTCCCAGGCAGGTCAGAAGCGTTTGCAGGCCCCCAGGGTGGTTTGTGTGTGACCGTGATGGCTCAGGGGATCTGTGAGCAGAAGGGCGAGCTACAGGGGATGGGGAGCCCAATGGGGGAACATTTCAAAAGCCTTGGGGGGTGAGAACAGGGAGGGCGGGGTATGAAAAACGGCACTCTGGACCCATAAGAGCACAAGCCTGTCATTGCAGCAAGCTGAGCAGCGTCTCGGGCCTCTACCTGATGAATGCAGGAATCCTTCCCCTATTCCCTCATCCACTGTGTCGACAATAATGTCTCCCAACACTCAGGTGTGCCTGATGCGCACCGCAGACCTGCGGAAGTGGTTGTAAAAGTGTGGTTCCCAGGCAGCAGCCTCCACCTCTCTGGGAACTTGCTAGGAATGCAGATTTCAGGCCCCGTCTGAGGCCTGCTGAGCTAGAAGCTGTGCATGTGGGGCACAGCGATCTGCATCTTCCACTCTCCACGCGATTCTGATGCGAGGTAACACTTGAGAAAGCACTAACCCAGTGCCCGGGGTCTCAGCCCGGCTGCACATCGGAATCCTGTCTGCACCTTCTACAAGTTCCCATGACTGGATCCTGCCCCGGTCCAATCAAGCCTGGGTGTCCGGACCACACTGGAGTGTCAACTTTTTAAAGAGCTCTGCAGATGATTCTGATGCGAGTCCAGGCTCCGAATCAGTGATCTAATGGAACTGCATTAGCGTGGATTAAATCTCAGGAAAGCAAAGCTACTACCCCCTGCCCAAGTGAATTAGGACATCATGCCGCTCATAATTACCCTGGAAGAGGATGCCAAGCATGCGCCACGTGGTCCATAATCAATAATGGTCCTTGAAGGGCCCTCTGATGCTGCTGCTTCCTGCCCTGCATCTTGGGGTTGCCTGAAGTGCCTCCAGGCTAGGAGAGGGATACCCGCCGGGGGTGAGGTGGGTGCCATCCCTCAGCAGGTCGGTGTCCCTTAGAGCAGAACGGAAGATGCCTGACGGTTGTTAAAAGGTCCCAGGCTAAGTGCAGTGGGCTGACTGTATCAGAATGTGCGGATGCATTATAGGGAAAATGCAGTCCTGCATCGTGCATTTCGGCTTTCAGTAATCGGGTTAATCGCTCCCTTAATAGGAACTGTGTGTTCTCAGAGACTCGCTTCCTGGGACATTTTCTGGAATGGGTCTTGTCTTCTGGGTCTTGAACACAGCTCACTCAGCAGTGGCCATGGGGCTCTTGGTCTGAAACTCAACAAACCCATACGTGCCAAGGGGACTCTTGGGCCGGGTGTGCCAAAGGCTGGGTGTTCAGGGAAGGGTGCAGAGCCTTCTCAGCTGTGGTCTGTGCAACCCGGAAAGGTCACCAGATTTCTCTGTTCCTTGTCCCCCAAATGCAGGTAATAGTGGAGAGTGCTGTCATTGGGAGTTTGGCTGTGCAGGGAATTTTGACTTTCAAAGGTACTGGATATTTAGGTGGGTGCAGTGACAGACACACCCTAAGTGAGGCGGGAGCTGCGGAGGGCTGTGATCAGCCCCACCTTCCACTTAAAGGGATTGTTCTGTCTGAAAAGCGAGAGAATGAATAGATGAATGAACCAAAAGGGTGCTCCACAGCGGCCCCAACTCGCGTGGGCATCCAAACGTGTCCCACTGAGGGCGCGAGCAGTGGGGTTCCACGTCCTCTCCAGCTTTGCAGGAGCGCCGAGGTTGCTGCGATCTGCCGTGTCCTTTCTGTGTGTAGCCACCTCCATAGCCGAGACCCCGCCTCACCTGGCTGTTGTACCAGACAGGCCAAGTCTCTGTCCCACTGCAAGCGAAACTGCAAAGTGACCCCCACTCCAGCAGTGCTACCTGTGCTTTACCTGACCCCATGTGCTCGGGGCTCAGAGAGCACGGTCTCTTAAAAAACACGAGGCCGAGTGCTTACTACAGGCCAGGCACAGTTTTAAGCCCTTCACATGGAATAATCATTTTGTCCCCTCAACTACCCAGTCACTTGGGGGCTAGTGTTCCCTCCTTTCATCTTCATTACAGAATACACATTCTTTTTTTTCTAGAACTGGGGATGGAACTCAGGGTCTTTGCATCAAGCTACTTCCTCACCCTACTTTATTACCATATTTTAAAATTTTAAGACAGTGTCTCGCTAAGTTTCCAGGCTGTGCTTGAACTTGCGATCCTCCTGCCTCAGCCCCGCGGAGTGCTAGGATTGTGGGCTCGAGCCACCATGCCTAGCTTCAGAGTACACATTCTTACCCATTATGCCTTGCTGCCTCTTATCTGTGGGGTTCTGGATTCTGTGTGCAAAACTTCTCCAAGTGGGGGCTCATCAGTGACTCAGTCTGTTAACCAAGGACTCAGGCCTGCCTGCTCTGTGCTTAAACCCCCAGTTCCTTTCTGACGCCCCAAATCCAAGCCTGCCGTCTGTCCTGCTGAGATCTCTGTCCTGCTGAGATCTCTGCCCAAACTGGTGTTCAGCCAGACGTCACACTTCTGTGCTTCTCACACCTCTGCCAAGCACAGCCTCTGCATGGGACGGGCACCAGCACCTCCCGCTGGCCTTCTGGCACAGCTGTCCACAAAGCAGCCCAGGTGATCTTTCCAGGATGTAAACCTGATTGAGTTCACGTCCTATGGTGGCTGTGACAAACTTGGCCACTTAAAGCCACAGAAAGTTGTCCAGCTTGGGAGGCTGGAAGTGTGAAATCAATTGTACCAATGTCAAAGATCAAGCTGTTGGCAGGGTCACAAGCCTTCCAGAGTCTCCAGGGACCTTGGCGGTTTCCAACAGTTCTTTTCCCCAGTATTGGAGATTGAGCCCAGTGATCGCTGAGCTACATCCCCACCCCTTTTTATTATTTGATTTTCAAATAGCATCTCATTGAGTTGCCCAGGCTGGCCTTGATCTTTGAATCCTCCTGCCTCAGCTTTCTGAGTAGCTGAGATCACAGGTGTGTGCTACCATGCTTGGCTGCTGCATTCTCTGTGGGTAAAGTCTCCTTCTGCCTTTCCCGGATAGGTCATTCATGGTGGCCTTCAGGGCCAACACAGATAAAATCTCCTCCTGTCATGCCTCTCAACCAATCCAGGGTCCCTTTCCAATCTAGATTTCATAAATTAAGACTGAGGAGGGGAAGTTTTCAGCCCTCCACCCCACTCCTGTCTCGGCACCCTCTTTTTCCTGTGAGTCCTTAGCCCCTGCCCACCTCCCCAGCCTTTCCCTGCTTGTGTGACCACTACCACACTGGCTTTTTCCTGGTTCCTCACTCAGGGTAAAGCTTGAGTAGAAGTTTAGAAAGCCCCCTCTCTGCTGGGCAGACATGGCCCTGTTCCCTGAGCCCTGGGCCTGTAGCATGGTGAGTGCATAGCAGGCCGGATTTCAGCTCCAGTCAGTCTGTGTGAATGGCCCTTTGTCATACCTACCACTGGTCCTTTGCATGTTCTGCTGCTTCTTCTTCACCTGGCTAATTCTTGGCTCCTCTCCTCAGAGTCATCTTACCAGGACGCCTTTCCCGAGCTTAAGTCCAGGACAGGTGCCTTTCTTCTAACCTCACAGAGAACACTCTGCTGCCTTATCCTCTGTTATTGATCTCTGTAATGGGATACTCACAGATGTGGTTGCTATGGTTTTTTTTTTTTTTTTTTTTTTTTTTTTTTTTTGT
>NW_022900920.1:20167024-20183943 GCF_012274545.1 Fukomys damarensis | reverse complement strand
GGTTTTTTGAGACAGGGTCTCACTATGTAGTTGAGACTGACCTGGAACTCACTATGTAGCCCAGGCTGGTCTCGAACTCACAGTGATCCTCCTGCCTCAGCCTCCCGAGTGCTGGGATTACAGGCGTGTGCCACCATGTCCGGCATGGTTGCTGTGTTAATAGCTACCTCCCCACTAAACCAGAAGCCCAGCAAGATAGAATCCTGTATCTACTTTTCTCACTACCGCAGCCCCAGTCCAGGAGGTAAGCACTCTATAAACACTCACTGAGTACACACGTTGGTGTTCCAGATGCAAACTGAGGACCCCCTTCCAGGGCCACAGCTCCCCTGCATAGGGGACCCTGGTGATGTGGGCATCCCAAGCACCACCCTGTGCCCAGGAGGACAGGCTGGGGCAGGAGTTTGCCACAGGGAGCAGTGGTCCTGGAGGAGGTTGGTGCCTGGCTAGCCTAGGAATTGCCTTCAAATTAATTTACATAATTGGGCTGCATTTTCTGAATTAATTATCCTTTATGACATCAAAAATTAAACACAGGCATGAAACACAAAAGCTTCCTCCTCTGCATGTTGAAGTCATCGGAGCTTTCCCACCCCAGAGGCTGCAAGCACCTGCGTGGTCGAGCAGCTTTCTCTCTGCCCTCACACTCAGTTGGCAGAAGCTGAGGCACAGGGCGGGCAGGAGGAGCAGCCCCAGTGGAGATGGAGACACCAGGACGCTACTTCCTTTGCTGGCTTGGCAGGTCTCCGTCTCTGCAAAAGCCCTTGAGGTTGGGAGCACTGGTGCCGGCCTGAACAGCCCTGTGGATCAGACGCTACTTGTCACATTTATGCTTGGCCGTGGCACTTCATTTTCCCATGCCTCAGTTTCCCCATCTTCAAATTGTAATAACGACACCGGCCTGGGAATGTTGGTCAGTACCCACCCGCAGCAAGTGCAGTAGGCACCTATAGGCTCTGGAGGGTGAAGACACCGCACTCAGTCATTTACTGTGCGGCAATGCCCAACCCCGTGGCATCCTCCCAGCTTGTCACTATGTAAGTAGAGACTCACCTCTTACTTTATAGATCTGAAACCTGAAAATGTGAGCAATCAACTAATAGTGTAGCAAATGGCAGAGCTAGGATTTGAACCAAGGCTGTCAGCTTCTAGATTCGGGAGGCTAACAGCTTCCCTGTCATTTATGAATGTCTCTGTGTCATTTGCTAAGCCACAAATGGCGCTGAGGTCAGCAGTTCTCTTCTCTCTATTGTCCCTAATGCTACACATACTACTGGCATAGACTAAGTGCCTACTGTATAAAAACAAGGAAAGAAGAGGTCTGGACATAAGGGAGGTCAAGGGTGGCTTCTTAAAAACAAGGGTCCGTGGAAGATGAAGAAGGCGGTGAATATGACTGCCTGTCACCTGTGTTCTTCCTGTCCTTCCAAGTGAGTTGAGCCCATCCTCCTGAGGACACTCAGAAGCAGCCTCAGCAGGATGAAAGGCAATCATCTCACCCCAGAATGTGTGTGTGTCCCCTGCCAAGAGCGTCTGGAGTCAAACATCTGGATAGGTGTTGCTCCTTATTCTGAAGAGAAGCTGGTTTCATTCCCATCTGTCTTAGTTACTTCTCTTGTTGCTGAGTCAAAATGCCCAACCCTCACAAGTTAAAGGAAGAAAGGTTTACTTTAGTTTACAGTTTGTGGAGGTTTCACTCCATAATTGGCTGGATCCAAAGCAAGGCTATATTGCAGAGGGACATGGCAGAGGAAAACAGTCCATGGCATGGTAGGCAGGAAGCAGAGCCTTTTTTCTTCTTTGCCTTTTTATTCTATCTGGGCTATAAACCTATTGACTGGTGCCACCCATACCCAAGGCTAAGTCTTCCCTCTTCAGTAAATCCATCATCCACACCTAGAACTATGCAAAGCCTATCAGTTGGATATTTCTTACTTAAGTTGACACAACAGTTAGCTATCATACCATCCTTCCTCCAAAGCAGACCTAATGCCACACGATTGGTGAATACTTCAAGAAGAATATTTTGTTTTTTATTTATTCATTTTTTGGTGCTAGGGATTGCATCTTGGGCTTTATCCATGCCAAGCACATGCTTTACCAAGAATCCATACTCTAGCTCAAGGTGAATATTTTTAAATACATTGTGTACAATGTCATGCCAGGAGCAATACCAGGAAGTGTCTTTAAAACTTTTGAGAGGGTTGGGAAACTGACAACAACTCTAGAGTTTGTCTTCTTTTTCAGGTTACGGCCACCTGTTTCCTGTCACAAGGGTTGGCAGGTACTTGTGCATGCTGTACGCCCTCTTTGGAATTCCCTTGATGTTCTTGGTCCTCACAGACATAGGTGACGTCCTGGCAACCATTTTATCCAAGTCTTACAATGGGCTACGCACACTCCCTTTCTTCCTCTCTTCCCCCTCCAAGTGGTGCTCCCTCCTGCACTGCAGAAGAAAGTCTGACTCCCGTCCTGTGGATGAAGCTGTCCCTCAGATCATCGTCGGGGATGGAGAGCTCGCTGGCCCTAATTCTGGCAAGTGTCCTTCAGCCCCAGGTTCCAACACAGAGCTGTTTGAGAGATTCATCACCAAACAGCAAGAGAACTTGCTCCAACTGCCCCCACGTAACCTGGAGAAGAGCAGCTCGTGTCCTGAGCTGAGGCTGGGAAGACTCTCCTGCTCCATCATCAGCAACCTGGATGAGGTGGGACAGGAAGTAGAAAGGCTGGACGTCCCCCTCCCTGTCATCGCCCTTGTGATCTTTGCCTACATTTCCTGTGCAGCTGCCATTTTGCCCTGCTGGGAGACAGAGATGAACTTTGAGGAGGCCTTCTATTTCTGTTTTGTCACACTGACCACCATCGGGTTCGGGGACATTAAGTTAAATCACCCTCACTTCTTCTTGTTTTTCTCCATTTATATCATCATCGGAATGGAGATCGTGTGTATTGCTTTCAAGTTGATGCAAAACAGGATCATTAATATCTACAAAAATGTCATGCTATTCTTTGCCAAAGGGAAGTTTTACCACCTTGTTAAAAAGTGAAGGCTGTGTATCTCTCAAGTGACAGACAGGCTGAGCTGGTTTTCTTGCCTTGTCTATGGGTGATGTGATTAAAACCAGTGGCACTGAAGCCTGTTGTCTGAGACTCTGAGGCTTAAAAATTCCTATATGAGCCCTGAGGTCAGTCTTGAGGCCCTGCTGAAGTCTTTTTTTTTTTTTTTGTACCAGGGATCAAACTCGGGTCCTTGCGAATGAGAGGCAGGCGGCTGAACCACTGAGCTAAATCCCTGGGCCCTCTGCTGAATTCTGGCCAATGCCCTTTGTATCAGGACCTGCAGGAAATTCCACAACTATGATTCAAAAATCTAATTAATTCTCCTATCTGCTCTTTTTTTGATGGTGGTGGTAATGGGGATTTACCCAGATAGGACCTTCATATTGAGCTATATCCCTAGCCCTTTTTTATTTTGTATTTTGAGATAGGGTCTTGCTAAGTTGTTTGCTTAGGCTGTGTTTGAATTTTCAATCCTTCTGCCTCAGCTTCTTAGTGCTGGGATTACAGGCGGGCATCATCACACCTAGCTTTTTTTTGTTCCCCCATTTAAAAAATCATCACCTTATGAAGATGAGAAAATGTGATGATGTCCCTGGTTTTGTGTGACATGAGCAAAACAACAACAAGAAAAAATCACCTTTTGTCTTAGTTACTTCTTTGTTGAGACAAAATATCTGACACCCAAAGTTAAAGAAGGAAAGGTTTATTTTGGCTCACAGTTTGTAGAGGGTTTGATCCGTAGTCAGCTGTCTCCAAGGCAGGGTGGTATGGCAGAGGGAAAAATGGTCCATGGCATGGCAGGCAAGAAGCAGCAAGCCTCCCTTTCCCTTTTATCCCATCCAGGATACAAGCCTTTTGGTGATGCCACCCATGTCCAGAGTGGGCCTTCACATTATCCACACCCAGAACTACACTAAATCAATCAGTGGACTGATTTAGTACCACACATTCTTAACCCCAAGTATCGCACATTCTAGATCCAGCCAGCTCTGAAAAGCCCCACCTATGAGTCCATGAGGCTTGCATGGGGGGCATCTAGATACAAGCTATGTCACCTTTGTTGGGTACTTTGCTGTGTACTTGAATGTGTACTTCCCACTAAGTTAAACCCTTCCCAAGCTGCTCCCTGCTATTCCCAATAGAGTTAATCTAAGCAACCGCTTTCTTGAATGACTGCATGAATACATGCAAGGCCAGCCCCATCCCAGCGCCTGAAGCTACTCAGTAGGTCTGTCACCTGTGTTCTCAGGGACCTGGGAGTCTTCCTGGTGGCCTGATGCTGTGTAGACTGCTTTTCCCTCTAACCCGCACATGGATGGTGCTCCTGAGTGGGGTGGCTGATGAACGGATGGGTTCAGGACAGGGTTGCACTCGCTGGGTGACACAGTCCTGAGCTGCTTCTGAGTGGGTTGGCATGTGAACATGCTGCTCTGGGCAGCAGATGCAGGAGGTGTCCCATCCCTACGCCCTGACACACCAGCTCCCTTTGCCTCCCTTTGAATGGTCTCTGGTCACCAAAGTGTGGCCATGCTCCAGGCCAGCTTGCAGTGCTTAGTTAATGCTTCTGGAAGCAATCTGGAGTCAGTGACTAATGGAAACTGGTAGGTAAGTGACATCCCACTGCCTTGCTCCTCCCATGGGGTAACTCTGGGGTGTGCTATTTACTGGGTCCCCATTTCCCAGTGGCCTCGGGCTTCACTTGCTTGTTAGCACACTCTGCACCATCCTCCTTCATCTCCTGAGCTCACCTCCCCACTCCTCTACTGGGCCTTCTTGAGACCACTGCCTAGAGAATTCACCTGACCTCAGATCTCCTGAGGCCCTAGCCTGGAACAGGACATTAACGATAGCACGATGGTGTGTGAGCTGCTTGCATGCCTGCCAAAAAACATGAGTTGTTTACTATGTCCTTGTGTTTCTTATTAGAAGTGTCTCCCAAATCCCTCTTGCAAAAATCAACCTGGGTCCTATGATTAGCAAAATTAGTCGTTCCCTGGGGAAACGGTGTATGATATTCCAGGGGAGAATCCAGTAAAAATGCCTAGAGGTTCTGGTTTGAAAAGGAAGGAAGCACCTGCCTTTGAGAGCTTCATGGCACCATTTTCACTTCTGGCCAGTGTCAATGACTAGTTAGTCGCTATCTCTGTGGATATCTCCCACAGACACTAGATGTTCTGTGTCTTTAGCCATTGCACACCTACCGCAGGCCATAGAATTGACAAGGGGTAAGCAAGGACTAACAAAAAACACCATTCGTGGGATTTCAAGACAACTGTCCCAAGGGCTGAAGTTTCTGTAGATTTTCTTGACATTCCTCAATCACATCGGCCCAGCTACCTCAACCCCAGAAGCAACCAAGACTGGTCACACAAGTGGGACCGTGTGATTTGGCTGACGGGCTGTTTGACATTGAATGCCACAAACGCTAAGCGCTAGCTGGTTCCCAGGCTCAGGGCATCCAAAGATGAGCCAGGTACATCCTCAGAAATGCAGAAGTGATTTCCTTCTGGGAGCTGTTGACCCCTCAGTCATTCTCTTCTGTTCCAATGCAGACAAGGAGGTGGTCAGAGCAGAAAATGGCCCACTGTGACCTGCTGACCTTCATTTATTGCCCCTGACTCCTGCCCTCCACATTCCTGCCATGTGTATTTCCCGCCAAGCCTTGGCCTAGTGGTTCTCAAACCTGCCTGCACACTGAAACTTGGGAGCTTCAAACTCTTCAGTTGCCTCCTCTCCTCCTACTGTCTGTTTTAGTTCATGCCATGACAACACTACCACAGACTGAGTGCCTTAATCATTCTGCATTTATTTCTCCTGGATATGGGGGCTGGAAGTCTGAGAATGCAGAGCCAGCACGGTGAGGTTCACAGGGAGAGCCCCTCTTCCTGGTGCCACATGAGCACATATTCAGAGATCTCTGTTGCTTCCTCTTTGGATGGGGGCATTGATCCACCCTTAGGGCCCCACCCATGACCTGATCTAAACCTCATAACCTCTCAAGGCTCACTTCCATGGCACTTAGACTGGGGGACACAATCAGCACCCCCAAGACTCAGAAATGATTGGTCTCAGGTGCAGTATGGGCGCTGGAGTTTTTCAAAGGTCCCCAAGTGGACCCCGTGTGCCCAGGGCACCAGCTGCAGTCTCACCTGCAGTGGCCTTCCAGGCTCCGTCCACTGTGGCCTCCTCTAGGTGATGTTTCCGGACCCCCCAATGTGGTCACTCTTGTTTCTTCTTGCTCCCTCTGAATCCTCTGTTACAGGATGATGAGGTTCTTGCCTTTGCCTCCGCTCTGAGCCCCGGGCTGCCCAAATAAAGCAACTATGTCTTGTCACCGTTGTCCTCTCCGTTTTAATCCTCCTACCCGTACTCTGCAGTGGCCCCCACATGGAATGAATGGTGAGGGTGGAGCCCTGGACAGGTACAGGGCGGTGAGGGGCACAGGGCTCTGGCTGGCCAGGCCCCCACAGGCTGGAACGGAACCTGTCCCAGAGACAGCCATCGGTGGCTGGTCATGAGACGGGGCTGTGCCTCTCCTGGCAGGGCTTTGCTTGAAGGACCCCCAACACCTTACCCAGGGGGACCCAGCCCCACGGGAGGGCTGCTTGGCCTCAGCTTCGCTAAAGTCCATCTCCCCAGTCAGGGGGCCCGGAAGTTGCCCCAGAGGCTCCAGGACTCTTGAGGGGAGGGGGCGGCTTGGGGGGTCACCTGCTGCGTTGCCCACCTGGGGCAAAGCGCCTTGTGCCCTGGCGTAGCCCATCTCTGACCTCCCAGCACCCGGACCAAAGCCTGGGGGAGCGGGGAGCTGGCCCAGCGGCTGTGGGGTCGTTTTGCCCCCTTGGTCCCCAGCCTGGCACGAGGTATTGTTAGAGTTTCAGGGGGAGAAACGGAAGCTTGGAGAATTAGGCCAAAGAGATGGGGACAGGAACAAAGGAAGCCACTCTGAGAGGCCAAGCCCCGGGAACGCAAGGGGCTGCGAAAGCCGGCTCTGTGCACAGAGGCACAGCGGGTCTCGGCCTGGCCTTCGGGAGGGGCTCTAAACTGCCGCAGCCACTCAGTCTCCGTTCCTCAGGGTACAGCGGCCGGCTTGCAATTCCTCAATGAGCCACCAGGTGACGGCACCAGACCGCGTGGACTCCGCGCACTGGCACCAGCAGGTGGCGCCTAGGCCGCACCCGCCAGATGGCTCCTCGGCCACACCGGAAAGGGCCTACACGGAGGGAAATGTCAGTGCCTGGGTCCTCCGACGCTTATCTTCCTCCGTGGCCCCTGAGGGAGGTCGCCTCGGACTCTTGTCCTCACCTCCGTCCCCGACAAGGGGCGCTTCGGATCGCTGGCTTCTGTCACTCAAACCAGTCCAGTCCTGAAATCTCACGGCGTGACACGGCTCCCCTTCCCTCCCGGTCCTTTGGGCACCTGGGCAGAGACACACTGCGCAGCGTGGAGCGCGTGCAGAAGTCCTGGGCCCCTGGAAACCAGTGTGTGTCGGGGGGTGTCTGTGGGCGAGGCCCCAGACGGTTACCGGGGCTACACTGCTGGGTGACTTCATGCCGTGGGGTAGAATCCCACTGTGTTTGGGGAGGGCTGGGGGCAGACAGGCTGGGAACAGGTGGCGCTTGAGACCCAGGAGACCTGGCTGTGCCCAGGAGCTGGGAAGATGCCGGTTCTGGCTCTGTTCAGAAGGTCTGGGCTTGGTCTGGACAGTCCAATGGTCTTGCTGACCTCTAGCGCTTGGGCATCCTGCCCTATATCACCAGAAGAGTAGCTGCTGCTTTGACAAGTGGGGAGCAGAAGGTGCCCTGGTGTCCAAGACCAGGATACTGGCACATGGGCTGTTGTAGGATTGCTCTGCTGGATACTGCCTTACTTCCGAGTGTGCCCAGAAAGTGGGAGACAGGAAGGAAACCCATGGTGACAAGCAGCTAATATGTGTCAGGCTCTGTACCCGTTTGCACAGCCAGTTCTTCTGGCTGTGTCCCTGTGGCCCACAGCACAGCACTGGCACGTGAAAGGTACTTGGTAAGCATCTGTTGCTCACTTGAATCCCTGTCACCAGTCTACGGAGAAGGTCAGCCTTGTTTCTTGGGTCAGAGCCTTTGTCCCTGCTAGCTGTGCCAGATCCCAGGGGTGGGCCTGCCCAGCCCCTGAAGAAGAAGATGGTGCCCCAGAGCAAGGACCAGTCTTCTCACTCTCCTTAAATTGCTGTGGAGGGAAGAGCTGGTTGCCTAGAAAGCCAGGGAAGTGTAAGCCCAGAGAGTTCCTGCTTACTTGGGGCCTTGCACGGATAGGGGAGTCCTCACAACGTGCTGGAACAATGATGTGTTTTGTATTTGTCAGCACTGTGAAGCGTGTAGCTTACTATTTTTTTTCTCATTCTAAATAAATACTCATGTTTGTGAATGCTCTCAAACAAGTAATTTTGTACCTTTTCTTAAAGACCTGAATTGTATGGGTGTCCTCCAAGCCTAACCCACACTGGCTGAGTGACACACGGCAGGAGGGAGCGCTGGCCCCTGGAGCTAGTCCCTCAGGCCTTCCCAGCCTCCTCCCGGGATAGAGGTCTCACTACATTGCTGTCGCCACTGGGCCTGCTCCTGCCACAGCAGCCATCCACCCACAGGAGCATAGCCTTCAGGCTTGAGTCACGAGCTACAGGAGTCAGAAAGCGGGCCTGCCAGGGACACACCAAAACCCTGGGCCCTGCCTGCGATGTCGCCAAGAAAGTGACTGATGGAAGGGCGAAGAGGAGGCCAGTCAGACTGCCGTCCCAGCTCCTGCAGCAGCCCTGACATCCTGCCGGCCAGGAAGTGGTGGCAGGGTCTGGTAAAATCATTGCCTATGGACACAGGCTGCCTGGTCAGCCTTGAATCTTGGTAGGTTTCTTGACTTGTTGCATAAACACAGAAACAGTAGCACCTCAAAGGGCTGTTGTGAGGCTCAAAAGAGATAAATGCACCAGAAATGCTGTGGCGCTGTGCCAGTTCTGCAAGACCTAGAGACACCCAGCTGTCCCCACCACTGTGTTTAGGAGACCTATACTGGCACATGACAGCTATCGCTAGCACCCTGCAGGGTCTGGCTCAGGAAGATGGGAAAGATGGCAAGGCCTGAGCCCCAGGCCCAGTGTATTTCATACTGACTCATGGGGTACGACGCACACTAAGGCCGCAGTCCAGGGCCCTGCAGGACAGGCAGCCCCAGCGGTGCCCTAGCACACTTTCGGTGAGAGGCATTCTGCCCCTTCCCACCCAGTGACCTTGGGCTGTGGGGAACAGCTCTTCCCTACCCCAGCCTATGGTTGCCACTTTCTTGGGGCTCCCAAACTGCCACACTTGCCTGACACTCTCATCAGCTTTACTGGCCCCTTTGTGCCTGCTGCTCCAGCCTTGCTCCTTGGACCATTTGCTTCTCGTCGTCTTCAGGCCCATCACTTGGGTGGGTATATACGCCGTCTCCCCCAGATCTGCAGATTCCAGATGCCCACCCAGCACCTCCGTTCCAGAGCCCCCCAAGCCCAGTGATGGCAGCTCCAGCCTCCAGCAGCACAGTGATGGCTGAAGGGTGGCAGAGTCAGCTCTCTTCCCCTCCCACTTTTATTGGGGAGCCCCGGCTCCTGGTTGTACAGGGGCACAGGGGCTGCACATTTGTATTTGTAGGGGAAGGGACAGCCACCAGGGTGGTGACAGACTCCCCTTCCCCATACCTCGTAAGGATGACTGCGGAGCTGGCTGGGCCCATCCTCACCCTGTATCCCCACCCAGCTCTCTGGAAGCCAAGCACAACCAGGGCTGGCGGTGGGTCGGATGTGGTTGTTGCCATGGTGACCCATGAGCATCTCTGTTTAGCAGAGAACTTTGAAGATGACTTGGACACAGGACAACAAAGGGTCCCCGCTCCCATCTCAAATGCAAAGTGTGGCCTCTTTTCATCCTCCCTGGTCTAGCCACTCTGCTTTTGTTCTCTCAATTAAGGTAGGAGAAATGTATTTCAAGTGCAATACATTTCAAACATAGGCAATTAAGGACCCTCTCTGAAATTCAAGCGCCCTTTAGTCTCTTCACAAAGTAGCTGTGTTTGTAGGAAAATGGAGGGGACAGTGCAAAGGCTGTAGTCTCTTATTCAGCAAGTATTTACTGAGTGCCAGTCCTTTGCCAGCACCTGTCCCATGCCTCAGTTTCCCCCAACAACAGAAAGGGTATTGAACTGGCCCAGGAGTTTTTGTGGGATGTTTTCTAAGACCATATGAAGATCATTTTAGCTCTGTCATCTCCCTTTTGTCTGGAATATCTTTGCCCTGCTCTGTTTTGAATATTTGGCTTCCCTGTAATATTTTGTTCAGAGCCCATAATTTAAAAATAAACTGTGGGGTTGGAACACAAAACCTGGCCAAGGATTCCTTAACAAAAGTTTTTTCCAGATGAAATGTTCTGTGACTCCGACTGCCAGGAGGAAGGACACAAGCCTGCCTGGGGTGGTGGACGGACACCCCTTCCTGACGTGGAATAGGGCAAGGGCCTGGGCGAGTGTGGCAGGGACGCCAAGCCCTGTTCTGCTTCTCCCCAAGGTGACGAAGAGCTTCACCTCAAAGCCATCTGCCCGTCACACGGGCCGCCCTCGCCCCACCTCTCGGAGGCCAGCAGCCCGAAAGCACGGGGTCCTCTCCGGTGCCCTGCCAGGCTGCTTCGCCACGCCCCCCCCCATGGGGACTTGGGGTCCGCTCTCTCTCCCCTGCCAGTGCCTTCCCAGAGCGGGTTTGCTGACAGACTCCAGAGAAGGCGCAGGAGCCCTCCTGGCAGCATGGTTCCCTGGGCACTGCCTTTCTGCTCGGCTGCTCCTGGGTTTTCTTTAGAAGCACACACTGGCGGACCCGGCCAGGGGCAGCGGGCAGGGGCGCCCCCTGCCGGTTCCGCCTCTCCCTGCTCAGCGCCCTCCCTCTTTCTGCCCATATGACTGAGGGGCACCAGGCTCGGTCAATGAAGTCGATCTGTGTCTTTCCCCCAAGGCCATCGACACTGCCTGAGCAGGGAAGGAAAGTGGGTCAGGGGCCCAGGTGCTGCCACCCTCTGTCTTGGGGCCCTGCAGGAAAGCACCGGCCATCTCCCTGAGGCCCAGCAAGGCCTGGGACCCCTGCAGGTTCCAGCTGTTATTCTGGCCCCTGGGCTGAGTCTTCTCATATTTCTTTCTCTGGGATGCAAACCCCTTCTCTAAGAAAGCCCAATGAATGGGAAATGCAAAGACTCTGCCTTGGAGAACAGCTTATACCCAACACCCTGAGAGTGCTGGGCTCTCTCTTCAAATTTTCCTTGCAGTCTCATGCAGAGCTTGGAGAATCCAGGGAGCCAGGGCTGTGGCCTCCACTTCCTTCCACGTGGATGGATCTCTGGGGACCTGGACTACCCGGGTCCCTCGGAAGAGCACAGGAAGCCCTGCAGAAGTAACCACCCATGGGGGAGGCAACCAGCCTTGTGGGCCGGTTGGGCCTTGGTGCCCCCACCCTAGGGAGCCCCCTGCCTGAGGGTTCCTGGCCCATTCCACTCAGTACCCAGAGCTTCACTAACCCTACTCTGCCTCCTTTTTGCCCATCCTAGTTCTTCTAGAGCTGAAGACTAACTGGGCTCTTTTCTCCCACCTCAGCTCCCAGCCTGCCCCTGCCAAAGGACGCCCCAGTGTGGGCTCTATGTCCCAGCCTCTCCCTTGCCCACAGAGCACTGCAGAGCTCCATGGACTGCGATGTGGGATTTTCCCATTTCTAAATGGGAAAGTTGATTACTGGTCAGGCCCTACTCCCTGTGACCTCCATGAGGGCAGGAGGACTGATTAACTCACCACTGTGTCTTTGGAGCCTGGCACAAGGCTTAGGACATGGTAGGTGCAATAAATGTGAACAAACCACAGGTATACGACAAAGGTTATACTATGTGCCCTGACCACAGCACACGGAAAGGTCCCCACCACCCTAAATTCCAGGGTCCTTCTGGAAACTTCAAGGTTTTGGTGACCAAGGTTCTGAGCCCATAAACAGCTGGCCAGGACGTATAGAAGAGGGGGCCACCTCTACAGCTCTCCTCCTGAGAGAGGCAGGCAGGGGGCTTTCACTTCCTTTTGGGGCAGGAAGCACGGAAGCTCAGAGGATGAAGGAGGTGAGCACGGTCCTAAGGTCGCTGAGGCAAGAAAGGGTGCCAGGTGGTGCCTGCAGGTTCCCAAAGCCTCTGTGCTCCACCGCCTTCCATGAGGAAACAGCGGGCTTGTGGGGAAGTGGGCTTTTGAGGGAGCTCTGTCTACCAAGGAAAAAGGCCTGCTCTTTCACCTATCCATGCCACTCCTAGGAGCTTTGGATAGTTGAGAGTTGCGTGGGTGAGAAGAAGCGAGGTGATGGGCATTGTTACCAGGGCAGTCCATGGACACGTCCATTCCACAGACAGCAGTTAGGTAAATTACTGTGCTTTCGCACACTGGACGCCTTCGAACCACTGAAACTGAAACTGCTTATAATCAACATACATTACTTTTGTGGGAAGGCAAAAGCAATATATATATATATATATATTTCAATTATAGAGATGATTTGCAACAAAAGCATATTGTTACCAAAGTTCAACTCCAGGGGCAGCAACTGTGCCCAGGGCATCACGGCTTGGCAGCTTCCGGCAAGGTTTCACTTCTCGACTGGAGTAGGAGTCACGGCACAGTTATTCTCCCGTAGAAGACACATTTGTGCCCTCTTCTGTATGCGTGATCTATGTCATAATGGAAGTGCGAGAACAAAGTGACAGGAACTGGTGCTAGAGATGTCTTCCAAAGATACAGGAGCACAGAGAATTACGACTGGGAAGTAACCAAACTTCACCTCTCCGAGCTCCTCCTGCACGCATTATCTCCTTTCCCTGGCACTAATTGCTGTCAACATCATAGCGGGTGGCAAACACCCGTCCAGAGCTGGCCCGTCTGCATTTCACACTAAACCTTGTAGGTATAGATTTGAGAATAAATTAGCTTTCCTAAATTGGATCATCCCAGACATGCTCTTTTGTGAACTTTGGTTTGACTGACGAATAACGTACCAAAATGTTCCGTGGTAAACCCTGAACTACTTAACTTCTCTCAAGCAGTCCCTGGGTGTCCACAGTGCAGGTGACAATCGCTTACCCTTGTGCGACTGTCTGTGCTGACATTTGGGAGGCTCCTGGCATTGTCCTAGTGCGATTCTGAAATCATATAAATGAAGTGACATGCAAATAGCTGATTTTGAAGGGCTTCCTCTCCTCATCCATTTGCTTCTATTGGAGGAGTTTCCTGAACGCAGGGCTTGTAGGCGACATCGCACCTGTCTGGGACGACTCAGATGAATTGGGGTCGCAAGACTTGGAACTTCAAGGTGAGACTAAGGAAGTTGTCCTTTCAGGGGCCATACTGGGCCACCTGTGCAGAGAAGTTCTGACCAGAACCTTTCCCAAAGTGTCCCAGGAAAGGGTCTGTGTGTGTGCGTGTCTGTGTGTGCACACGCACGTGTGGCTGCAACACCCAAGTGACAGTTTGCAGGGAGACAGCATCTTCCGCAAGACAACAGTCAATGTAAATCCAATTGGACATAATGACAGGATTTCTCTCCCCCTTGGAGACGGTGACAGTGATTTCTCAGATGCCTTTTAGTTACAGACACGTATCTGAACAACATAATTGGGTTGGGTCTCTCCAGCCTGCCCTATTGGACTATTGATTATCTACTAACATCTCCTGCCCTGTGGATGTCTGGACGTGCAGCTGGCATAGCAAGTGGGCGAAGACAGCTTGAGTGGGAGCCTCCGGGAAGCCGCATCTGAGGCTGAGGTCCCTGCTGCTTGGGACCTCCTGCGAGCACCAGCCCATGGCTCCCACAGTGTGGGACACCAGCTGCCCGAAGCCATGAAGGACCAGGAAGAGAGTTCCAGCCCCCACTGCCCTGGCCTCACACCTGTGTGACCTTGGGCACAGCACTGTCCCTCTCTGGGTCTGCTTCCTTGCGTTCCAAAGGCATTGTCAGCCTCCATGCCCCTGGGGCCCCTCGGACACTGACACCCCATCTCAACCTGGGCTAACAATCTGCAACGTGAGCTACAGATGTAAGTTACACAGGTAATATAGAGCTTTCTAACTGCCACATTGCAAAAGCGAAAAGAAACCAGTGAAACTATTTTAATAATATATTTTATTTAACCCAACATATCTAAAATATTATCACTTCGGCATCTAAACAATATGACCATAACTAAGTTTGCAGACTTTCACACTGTCTTCGAAACCCAGCCCGAGCTATACCCGCAGCACATCGCACGCAGCTCACTCTGCTTGTGTTTCAAGCGCCTCTTCATGGCCACAGGGACCTGGTGGCTGTGGAGTTAGCAAGAACGCACCTGTCTGGAGCGCAGACCCCACTCTGGTCCTAGGGCTTCAACAGCCAGTGCCGTGCCAGCCCTGGGCACTTGTCTATGCTGTACGAGGCATTTCATGTTCTCTCAGGGAGGCAGGAGAGGGAGGCACAGTCCTCAGCTTTTGAGGAGCCAAGGGTCCTATTGGAAGAAAAAGAAGAGAGAACAGGAGAGGAGATGATGGGAGGAAAGGAGAGAGGAGGAGAGGAGAGGAAGGGAAAGGGCAAAGAACAAGTCCAGATGAAACTGCTGGGAACAGCGGCAGCTGGCAAGGGCTTTAGCGGGCACTTAAGCGGGGCCTTTGTGTTCTCCGAGGTGTAAGCCCAGGCCAGACTCTGGTTACGTGAAGTTTGACTTTCAAGAGAAGACTTGAATATGATTTGGGGGCTGGAAATAGGATATGGAAAGTTAGAAGGAGGAAATCTATACGATTGAGGACTGTTTCTGTGGCATGGAGGGGGTCAGTCCGATAGAGCAGAGAGCAGAGTTTAAGGGTGGCATGGTAGGCATTGCAAACAACCTTAAAAACCAGCAAAAGCATTTAGACATGAGGTATAATTACCTTATGCTTTTGAGCTGGGTGGGAGTTTGTTGAAAGAAAGTCATGCTTTCTGCAGATGTACTAAGGCCGTGATGGGCGGAGGCAGTCCCAGGGCTGGCCATCCAGTTAGGAGGCTGCTGCATCTGGTGCCTGGGACACAGAAGGAAGGGCAGCCACCCGAGAGAATCCGAGGAAGCCTGCATCACGGCACAGACCTTCCGCTCGATGGTGACACTGTGACCGTGCAGTGACATTGGGCATTTTGCTTCTGGCTGGGCTCCCCCCATCCCCTCCACTGGCAGGAAGGGCATTCGTGGAAAGTGATCAAACCGACAGAGGCTCAGTCAGCCAGGAGCGCAGGTAGGGCATGGGGTGCTGCAGGGAACTGTGGGGAGGAGGGGATGAATGATTCCATCACTTGGGGCTTCAGCCTGTGAGGAAACAGCTTCTGGCTGCATCATGAATGCAGCGGGCATTTGGACAAATAAATGAGGGGGTGGTGGGTGAAAGGCTTTCAAAACCAAGTCAGGTGAGAGGAGGTATGGGCCTAGATAGGTCCCCTTGGATGGGTGGATATTCTGGGCGGAGGCACAGTCTCCCAGCTGGGCTGGGGACAGCACCGTCTCTAGCCTGCAAAGAGACAGCCAGTCAAGGCAGAGGTCCCATAGGTGGGTGCCTGACCACTGTTCCAGTGAGTCATCCTCAGATGGCAAACTCAATGCTTAAGCAACCAGGGAGCTTGGGTCAGTGGGGGGTACTTAGAGCTCTTTCTTGCCAGGCAGCCTGAGGCTCCAGGATGAGAGGAAGAACAGATAAGGGAGGCCCCACCCTAACCCAGCTGGGAGAGAGAAGACAATAGCCAGTATTAACTTTTTTTTTTTAATTTATTTATTGAACTTGGGTCCTTGCACTTGCAAGGCAGGCCACCTAACCTCCTCGGCCCTAGTATTAACATTTCAATGATGTCAGGAAGAACCAGGACTGGAAGGCTTAGGGACCTATCAACAGGGAGCAGGGTCACCTGCATAGTGTGAGGGAGAGCTTTCCCATCTGTTTACTGCTGACCTACCTGTGTCCTGATGGAAGACAGGAAGGATAAGGGGGGAACCAGAGGGAAAAGCAGGAAGGATGCTGTAGCAGTAGGAATAGCCTTAGCAAAGGCCCTGGGGTAGGAAGGAGCAAGGGTATATACAGATGGAAGACTGGGGATGAGATTGCGATAATCAGATAGGACAGGAGAGCCTCCGAGTGGTACAAGAGGCAGGGTGAAGACTCTTAGGCCAGATCTCCCTGGCTATGATGCCAGAGTCCTGAGGGTACACAGAGACATCAGAAGTCCAGCAAGAGCCCAGACAATCATAAGGGAATTTGACCTTAAGTGAGAGGACAAAAACAGATGTGACAAATTAAGATGGAGAGTGTGCTCAGGGCCAGGCCCGGCATGTCCCATTGAAGCCACACTGAAGACCTGAGACACCATCCCGAGCGTGAGGCCATTGAAGGGGTAGACAGAGTGACACGGCCACCACGGTGCCTGGGAGCTCTCTTGGCTGTGAGGAGCTTGCACTGTGGGAGGCCAGGGTGGTCCCTGGGCAGTCACCAGGAGGGCATCATGCCAGTCCGGGTGGGAGTAGAGGAAAGAGGTGTAAGGTCAGATGGTCCTCCAGATGGGTCAGTGATTCTATTAAAGTGGCCAAACCCAGAGACCCACATCTACAGATAATGCTGCATGAAGCCAGTTAATTCAGTGATTGAATTATTAAGTTAGGGCAGCTATGACTTAATTTCATTGGCCATCGGCAAGGCATCCTTCACACAAATTGACATTTGCTTTGCTGTTCCCTCTTTCTCACAATGGGAACAATTGATCGGATTAAGTTTTGTGCAGATTTTTTTTTTTTTTTTTTTTTTTT
>NW_022900920.1:20160450-20166662 GCF_012274545.1 Fukomys damarensis | reverse complement strand
ATTTTTTTTTTTTTTTTTTTTTTTTTACAGTGCCTATGCAGCCTTCAGAAAACCATGGGAATGAAATGCATTCTTTTTTAAAAAATTGTGATCTCATTATTAGTATGTATGTTAAACTACTGTTAGAGTTGGCATCAAGGGAAAAAAACCCTCTAATTACATGAGACAGATGCTGGTGGAGACCTCTGGGTACGCTTGAAAAGAATGTGAAGTTACTATTGTTCAGAGCAAAGAAACATTGGTCAAGCGGCTGATACTTTTGCTCCAGCCCTGGTGTCATGCTGATCCTTTTGCTCGGGTGCTCTCCTAACTGTTGAGAAAGTGACTGCTCCATTCCCCCACTGGGAATATGGGACTGTCTATTCCTCTGTGCTATCCATTTCTCTTGCATATATTCAGCGCCCTATTAAGACTCACAGGTCTTCCTGTTGACTGATGCCGTACTATTATGAAGCGTCTTCTTTATAACTGTTTAAAGTTCTGTTCTGACATCTACTTCATCTGAAATTGATACAGTAACTTCAGCCTTGTTATACTTTGTGTGAATTGTATGTTTCCACTTGTTTCCTTTCAACCTATGTGTGTCTTCCTATTTAGGGAATGTCTTCTACAGACATCCTGGAGTTAAGACCTTTTTAATCCATTCTATTTTAATTGCATTACCCGTACAATGTAGTTTTTTATTTTTTATTTTTGTAGTGTAATTTTTTTATATAGCTGGTCTTTAGATATCATTTTATTTTGGTGTTCTATTTTGAATCCACTGTTTTTGTTCATTTATTCCTTCTCTCCTATCCTTTAAAAATTATTTGAATGCCTTTCAGTAATCCATTTAATTTTAATTTTCAGTTATCTCTTTAGCTAATTTTTTTGCATTTTCTTTATAATGGCTGTAGGGATTACATAGCTTTTCATAATTCATTTACAGTTAATGAAATCTGGGTAGGTTTTAGGCCCAAACCACTCTGTCCTTTAAGTTATAGCTGTTCTAAAGTGATATAGCTACGCACACCACAAACCATCAAGACAATGTGATAATTTCAATTTTAAATAGTTAAAAATGTGTAAAAAATAAATAAGGAGAAGGCAAAACAGAACAGTCCACCCAAGAGTCTCATGGCTTCTGCCAGCTGTTTGCCTGTCTCTGCGCTCTTGTTGGTTTCCTGAGGGGCTGGTTCCCGCCTGCTATCCTTCCCTCGGGTGTGGCCGGAAGACCCCTGCCTGCCCCTGGGACAGGGACAGCACAGCCTAGCTACACATTCATGGGCAACAGCCGCTTTGACTGGACACATCATGGCAGTGGTGACCTGAGTCGGCCCCTGTCCTGAGCATTTACCTCCAGGCTCTGGCCTCCCCTCAGGTTTCCATTCCTGGGCTCCTTCCCCACAAGGATGTGCCGCCCTGTGTGTGGCAACCGGGCCTGGAGGAAGTGGGTATCGGGAGGGAATGTGGGGCGGTGCCCTGTGTGCTTTCAGGAGCCCATCTGGAATTTCCACATTGATCTTACTCTCCTCCTCCTCTCCCTCCTCAAGACTTCTTAGACCTCCCGCAGAGATGTGTGGATCTGTCACCTCGGAAGGCGGCTGTGTGGCGTTTCTCAGCGAGGATCCTCCATGTGGCTCGCAGCGGTAACCCACCACCTCTGGGAATATGTTCCTCCCCAGTGATCTCTGAGTCGACAGCCCATACGGAACCCTGCACGTACTGTTTTTTTTTTTCTTGTACATATCTATGATAAAGTTGAATTTATAAATTAGGCACGGTAAGGGATGAACACCACATGATAAAGGAGAACTGTTATTACAAATGGTTATGAATAATCTCAAAACATCTTGCTGTGTCATATGTGCCCTTCCTCTTGTGTGACAACAGCTAAGGAAGCACTTCACAGCTTTTTCTGGCATCTCCCAATTGCCAGAGCCGCTGCTCCTGTGCTCTGCGACAGTTATTGAGCAAAACAAGGGTCGCTTAGGCACAGCCCTGTGAGGCCGCATCAGCAGATGCGCTGGCTGAGATGGAAACTGGCTGATGGACAGGCATGGTGTGTGCAGAACCAAGGGGGTGATTCACTGCCTGGGCTAGAGAGAGGCTCACACAAGATTTTATCGGGTGACTCAGAAAGGTCTGCAATTTAAAACATGAATTCCTTCCGGACTTTTCTACTTAATATCTTCAGGCCATGGTTGACCACTAGTAACTACTGAAACCTCAGAAAGCAAATAACCCACCTAAAGGGGAAGAGCATATTTATGTCCTAGTGATGGAAACCAAGGTTGCTTCAACTCCCCATTTCCATGGACCATGCAAGTAGCCACTGCCCTTGGCCCCTGGGGCCTGGGCAGGCATTTTTCTGAGAGCAGGTGGGAAAGAGATTGCAGCTTAGGGGCTCCGGCTTGCCTCAGGACTCTGGTTGGGCCCTGGCCCTCTCACTTCCTGCTCAGGGAGCAAAGGGACCTTCTCCAAAGCCGTCCAGCGACACCATCACTCACCTCTTGCCTTTGTGCACC
This sequence comes from Fukomys damarensis, assembly GCF_012274545.1. Taxonomy (NCBI): domain Eukaryota; kingdom Metazoa; phylum Chordata; class Mammalia; order Rodentia; family Bathyergidae; genus Fukomys; species Fukomys damarensis. The sequence continues at coordinate 20,164,155 of NW_022900920.1, read as the reverse complement.
AGGAGGGTCAGCAGAGCCTCCAACGTCATCTCAGTCTGTGGCACACTGTGGTGACAAGGTCAACAGGACCCCTGTAGCGGAGGCTTCAATTTTCCCACAGTGCAGCTGAGGCCAGCAGTCCTGGGGGATCAGGGAGCTGAGGGCCAGGCCACAGAGCCAGTGGGGACCCTGCACAAATGGGGAGGGTTAACCCTCCGGGGCAGAGCAGTCTGACCCTAGTGAGCTGGACTGTCCTAGTGTGTGTCCTGGGTTTCCCAGGACAGTTCTGGGTGCATAGGATGCTGTTCTGGGGGAGTAGTAGTAGTAGTAGTAGTAGTAGTAGTAGTAGTTCTAGTAGTGCTACATACTGGGGATTGAACCCAGAGCCTCATGCTGTGTGGGCCCTGTGCCTCGAGAGCACAAGGTCCAGAGTTCAATCCCCACTACCAAAAACAAAACAAAACAAAGGCTGTGTTCGGCATCAGCGAGGCACGAGCATCTCTCAGCTCTTCCCAGTCTAGAGAGCCGAGAGATGCATCCAGGAGGAGGGTTTATGTGGGCAAGGTTTATGACAGGCAAGGGCCTGTCTGACGTGGGGTCCCATCCTGAACACCCGGCTCCCTCCAAGGTGTGACGGTAGGCTAGTCATGGAGAATGACAGGACCACTGGGAAAAGGGTGGCCTTCCCAGTAAGAGAGGGAAAGCTGTGCCCAGGCCCCGAGGCTGTGAGGACCCATGTGGCCGGAGGGAAGGCAGGGCTGGAGGGGGTGAGAGGAGGCTGTGAGAGCCTGAGCCCAGGCCAGGGTGCTGGGGAGACCTGGAGATTTCCAAGCCATTTGCAAGCCTCAGTTTCAGCATCCTCTAGTTAAAAACTGATGTGACTGAGAGCAACTCCACCCTATCACTCCCCTCCCAGCCACCTTCTGTCTCCCCTGCTCCATAGAAAGGCTCACCTCCCCTTACCTGACTCTGGTCATCTTACTGTCACAGTGGCTGAGGGCACAAAAACACCCTGGGTACCAAGCAAAGGGACAACTCTGGTGTCCCCTTATCAAGTCCCCCCCATCTTCTCCCCACTTACTGTACCATGTATTTCCAATGCAGTTTTTCTCTGTATGTTTAATAATTATTTAACCCCTAAGCAGGGCATGGTAGTACTTGCCTGTTATCCCAGTACTCTGGGAGGCTGAGGCAGGAAGGCTAAATGTTCAAGTTCAGTCTGGGTAGCTTAGTGACTTAGTGACACCTTGGTACAAAATAAAAAATAAAAAAGGGGGGCTGGGGCTGTAGCTCAGCATGAAGACTGTGCGTTTCTATTCCCAGTATTGAAAAAAAAAAAGTCATACGCAGAATGTCTTGGCCATTTGTATACCACAAAATTAATAAAATAACAATCACAAAGACATTGAAAAATCCCTATGGTCATAAGAAAAATTAAAATTAATTCATATACTAGTCTCACTTCACGTAATAGATGAGGTGATGAATAAAGAAGTTAAATGATAGAAATATTACAGCAGGATAAAATTCCCTGGAAAGTAGAATGGAAGCATACCTTGAAGTTGTAAAGGACACCATGTAAAATCTGATTGTTAGGGAGCAATGTGTTTGTGTTTCTGATCCTAATATTGCAGTTTTGCATTTTCATAATATTATATTCCATTAGATACATTTAAAAGAGAGATATAATAACTTTACATGTTAAGGTCAATGTACAATGTACCCAAAATTATTTAAATTTATGATTAAAAAAGCCATTTTAGGTGCCAACTTAATAATATAAGGCAACCATTTTTAAAAACTCTAGCTGTGTACACCTGAATTCCAGCACTCAGGAGGCTGAGACAGGAGGATTGCTGCAAGTTCTAGGTCAGCCTGGGATCCATAGTGAGTTTGAGGCCAGCCTGGGGTACACAGGGAAACCCTGTCTCAAAAAACAAAAATTATTTTGAGGGGGATGTAAAAAAAAGGTTTGAAGCCAGGTGTGGTGGTACATGCCTACAATCGCAGCTACTCAGGAGGCTGAGGCAAGAGGATGGACTTTGAGGCCAGCCTGGGCAAGGCCCTGTCTTAAAATGAAAGTAAGTAAAAAGGCCTGGAAATGTAGCTCAGTGGTACAGCAGCCCTGGATTGGACTCTCAGTGCTAGCAAAGAGTCTGGAGCCCTTGTGGTAGGCCATGGTGCTCTAGGAGGGGTAGCGGAGACTAGGAAGCAGGGGCAAGGGACTGGTATGCTCCCCAGGCCATCTCTCTCTGGCTGGCTGGTCTGGAGTTTGATGATGTGACTTCCTGCATTCTTCACTATGATGCAGCTGCCAGACTTCAGCTCCCGAGGGCGAGACTGTTGCCCGTGTGAGCCATTACTGTCTCCTCAGCACCAACCATATGCTGGCACACGACAAGCACTCACTTGGGGGGCTGGCACTGTGGACCAGGCACCATGCTAGGGGCTGCCCATGTACTCCAGTTTAATTCTCACTGTCACCCCACAGGAAGCCCACTTAGTTCCCCCACTTTAGAGATGGGGAAACCAAGGCATGGGAAGGATGTGCCACCACCCAAGGTCACCAGGCATGGCAGTAACAGGTCAGGACCCAGGCATCCCAGGGGAACCTTTAAACACGATGCCACTCTGTCCCTGCCGTCCCTAGGCAGAGTTTTTGGGCTCCGAAGTTCCTCAGTGAAGGCAACACCCTGAACAGCTCTCTACCATTAGCTGCCTTCGCCTCCTAAGTGGTTTCTCCTCCGCTCCCTGTTTAATATTTAAGTTGCACACACCTGGGACTTCTTGGAGACCCTTGTCTCTGGACTACTCACCTATCCAACCATATTTCCTCATGTGGGGAGGGTGGCAGTGGGGAGGCAGGGAGGGGCGTCTCTGAAAGGAAGGAAGGAGGTGGGGAGAACACACACTTGGGCTCCACACAGGGGCGAACATGAATAAAACAAGGTCAGACTCCCCTGGTTCCAGCCTGCGATGGGATAACACTGATTATTAGTGGCTTTCCTAAAGAGCAGCATGGTTCCTCTAGCGTGGGAGAAGGGGCTCTGGAGCTTGGGCTGTGCATGTTGGCGGGGAATGGAGGGGGTTGTGTGCTTCTCCACTGCTCATCAGGGGGACCAGGAAGTCAAAGTAGAGAGAAGGCTCTGGCCCAGGCACACACTGGCGTTGTGTCTGTTGTAACCGTCTCTAGACAGGCACAGCACAGAGGGCGGATAGAGAGCTCTTGACCAGGGCCGGGTCTCCTGTCTCCAGCCTGTCCACCACGGACGTCCCTGGGCTCCCACTTTCTGAGATCTGGATCAAGAGGCCTGGCCATCACCTTCCTGCACACCCACAGCGCCAGACAGTGGCCCCCCTTTCCTATTTCCACACAGCCAGCCTGGGGTGGCCAGGGCTCAAGGCCACAGGGCGGGGAGAAGCCCCGGGAGACAGAAGCCAGTCCAGGATCCCGACGTCCGCGGCACTCAGACCGCTGCCTGCATTTAAATCCTTCAGGAGCATTTAAGAGACACTGAGGTTCACAGAAGCACATAACTAGCTCAGAGCTGCTCCGGCCCCTATTTGAGGCTACAAGAAAGCTCTGGCCCCAGCTTCCTTCGTTACCCTTGGCCCGGGTCCTGCATCATCCTTCCAATCCAGATATCCCAGGCGCGGGCACCTGCATCGTCCTCCCAGCCAGCCCAGTTGCCCGGGGCGCGGGCACCTGCATGGCCCTCCCAGCCC
>NW_022900920.1:20137624-20159447 GCF_012274545.1 Fukomys damarensis | reverse complement strand
TCGACCCGGGCTGGGCTCGACCCGGAGGAGGCGCTGCGCTTGTGGCTTCGCTTTCCTGGTGGTCAGGTCCAAAACGGTGACCTCCGATAAGACCCAGCACTTATGTTTCCTCCTGATACTTTCGTGCCTCTCTTTGCTCACTTCCACCAAGATGAGAAAGATTTCTATTAAAGAGGAACCGTCCTCAGTTCAAATAGTGCTTTAGAATTAACATTACGCCACCCAAAAGGTGGGTTAAGAAGTTGGTGTAACAGCTGCAGAACAAGTCATATCCCTCGCTTGAAAAAGGAAGTGAATGGCTTGAGACAAATCTCTCAGAACCCGGTGTGGAGCGCGGCGCAGTCCTGTAAACCCAGCACTTTCGGAGGCTGAGGCAGGCAGATCATAAATTCAAGCCCTGCCGGGCAATTTAGGGGGACTTTGTCTTTAAAAGGTGAAAAGAGGTTGAGGACACGGCTCCACCACCACCCCGGGTTTTGATCCCCAGTAGGAGGTGGAGGAAGGAGGGAAGGAGGGAGCGACAAGGTGGGAGGCGAGAACAACTGATCTTGTTGCTGTAATGGATTTTGAAAAACAAAATAATGGAAACCCAGGCCTCTTAATTAGTCCCATTAATAGATGAGTATTTGGCATGTTTTCCTTTTTAAAAAATCCCAATTTTCAACGAATAAAATACAATGTTTTGTTAAGATTCTAAGTGGTGGGTCTCTTCTGTCTCCTGATTTCAGGTTCTCAGGGTGCTTCTCAGACTATCAGAGTGGGTTGGGGCTCATCCTGGCTCAGGAGCAAGGGCCTTCAGTCCCTTTGTCCTGAATGCTCTGTGGTTCTTGTGTGCCCAAGACCTCAATTATATTGAACAGTTTTGCTTTTCCTTCATGGAAATCTGAGGAATTCTTAAACCTTACGGGCTGTATGGAAAATCGCAGAGTCCCACTCACACACTAGATGATGTTAGCCTGCTGCAGAGTTTCTCATTTATCATTTCCTGCAGGTTTGATTTGCTTTTTTCTTTTCTAAGATGCACAATGAAATCTAGACTTCCATTTCCTTGCTTCATTTAGTTAGAGGTCTTTTGAACGTCTCTGAGAAGCAGCAGCAGTTGACCACCAGGTCAGTGCTGCCTTGACTGTGACCGAGTTTTGTTTCTCTCATTCCTGGGTAAGAATGCTGTATTAAGAAACCCCACAAGTGACAAAAATCTCAGGAGTTGGTTCTGCCCAGTGTATTAAGCCATGTGAAATAGTCCCAGAATGTGTCAGTGCGGGTGTCTGGCACTGAGGGGAGATGTGCCACCTCTCTGGGCCACTTTTGGCTCCTGATGTAACCTCACTTTTCCCAGACTCTTGTTTCAAGAGTCCTTTCTGTTCTGCCCAGTTCCCATCATTCCCAGTTACTTGTACAGCATTGGACATGAGAAAAATGCTACTGAGACCCAGACCTCCCGGCCGGTGTTCACAGCCTCCACCTCGGGCTTCCACAGTATCTTCTCCTACTATGACAACTCCACCGTGGTCACAGGGAACAACACGGGCGACCTGCAGCGGGGGCAGCTGCATAAGGCCATCACCACAGAGCACGCGGCACCCAACACAACTGCCACCCCTTCCGACTGTCCTCGTGAAGACAAAGACCTCCTGAATGAGAACGTGCAGGTTGGCCTGCTGTTTGCCTCCAAAGCCACGGTCCAGCTCCTCACCAACCCTTTCATAGGACTGCTGACCAACAGGTAAGCTGTGTGATGTTGAGGAGAGAGTTTTATCTCACCCAGGCTCATTTCCACCTGCAGTTCCCCTTCTTATTCATTTGTCAGGATCTGGAGAATCAGTGATGGGTGAGCTGGGGAAAACCTAGTCTTTTCAGGCTCACGTCTTAGTGTTCTCTGTGACTTCCCATTTGTCCCATCTTTCCATTCTCTCCTGTTGCTCAGAAAGTAGGAAAATAGGAAAGATGACAGAAGAAAGAGATTAAAACTTTGCTTCTGTCTAAACGCTGGGTTTCATGAGTACTTTTGGCATGACTGTCCTGGGGCAGCAAGAACTTTGCAGCGGCCACCATCAAGATTCGACGTGTGATGCACCTTTCTCTTGTCTCCCACCTCTGGTCGCGCACCTGCTTATCAAAAGCTGTGGTGGTTTCTGTCAGAGGTGTCATGGCAAAGGATTTAGTAGCTGCCCAGGTGGGAATGTGGGGGAAAAGATGGGCATTTGCTTCCCAGATGAAAGCCTTAGTGGGTGCCGAGGTGCTCAGCCATGTTTTCCTTCTGCTGGTTACTGATCTGTGTCCAGGTGCTTGAAGGGAAGAGAACTGAGACCATTCTGGAGAAGCCAAGCTGCCCAGACTAGCTTTATGAGTGTTAAATGGGTGTTCTAGGTTATTTTGGACCTGCATTATTTGGAGTAATTGTTCACTACATTGTTGACCACCATCCATCAAGCATTTGTTCTTCTAGAGCTGAGATGGTCTGGTTCTGCCTGGGACGTGAAAGCTCAAAGCGCAGGACGCAGATATCTGGGCAGTCCCCAAAGGTGTCAGCTGCAAGGAGAGGGAGCTAGTAGAATTGGGCTGCCGGTGAACTGTGCAGCCCCACAAGTAGAAATGCAGAAATGGTAGAGATGGCAGTGTCCAGAGTCTTGCCTTTTAGCCAGGCCAGAGTTGTAAGAAGGACAAAGACTGTGGGAAAGAGACTGGGGTGCAGGAAATGTACCCTGAAGAGAGCAGCGCTGGGGAGGAGGCCCTGGCACAAGTCTGGGGGGCCAAGTTCTTGGGTCCTGATGTAAAGGCCAGAAGGAAAGGGATTTTACTATGGGCAGCGTTTGGGAGCCACATGAGATTCCGAAGCCATATGGAAGGGTCAGGGAGCCAAGCAGTGTAGTGGGGAGATGTAGAACAGGATCGGCTATGTAACTTGTGGGGCCCAAAGTGAGCTCCTTCTTCAAGTGTTAGGGAGGATTTCAGCAAGGCAGGAGCAGAGCTCTGAGCCAAGGACAGAGCCCTTCTGCGAGTAGGGCCTTGTGCTTCTCTGGGGTTGAGGGTCTGTGAGCTGAGGAAGCATGGGGTAGTGGCAGGGCCTCCGAGGGGGGATCGCAAATCCCCCCTTCCCTAGCACCAGCTGTCTTGGAGGCACAGGTGGGTTTGCTGCTGCCACTGCCCCCACAGCGAGGTGCACGGGAACACAGTCCCTGCTGCAGTTTGATTCTCTGGACCGAGTGCCGCCGTTGAATGTATGTTAACAATCCCAGGCCATGGCCAGTGTTCCAGTCTGTGCATAGCAATATTATACAGCTGCCACACAAAATACACTAAGCAAATTAACCCAGCGAAGGGCTGATTGTGAGCCACCAAGAGGCACCATTACGGAGGTGACATGCTGCAGTTCTTCTATTCTCCAGGAAAAGACCAAACAGACCTTAAGAGTCCCGGGTTTGTTTTCTTTCTTTTTTCAAAACTAAGGGTGCTTCTTAAAATGCATCTGGTATAATTACAGAAAACTGTGCAGGGTTTTGTATTCTGACAGAGCAAATGGCTCGAATACTATATGTGAAAATTGAGGACATTATCGTAATAATGCCTTGCCAATCACTTGGGTGGGAATGTTACTAGCTGTAGTGTGTAATACTTAGAAATTCTCTAAAATGATGGGAGTGTTCCAATCTTCCAAATGCAAATAGCAAATGAACAGCTTTGAAAAAAATCTCATTCTTATTTTTAATGCTTTGCTTAGGCCACAGGAAAGAAGCCTGTTTAAAACTAGTGAGACCTTTCCCCCATTAAATATTTTAAATGCTGTGAAGTTGCAGCCAGCCAAAGCTTATGTTTGGGGCTCTGAAAAATTGTCTTCCAAGAGAATTCTAATTTTGTTTTATGATTTGTGAAACTTAGGCTATTCTTAGGGTAAGTGAACCACTTTGGTTTATCTAGAGCAGGATTTTAACCCCTCCCTGGTTTTCTCAGTTACCCAGCAAGTTTAGAAATGATCTTCATTATCTACCCTACATGGGAATGGGGAAATGTAAATTTTAATACAAATGTAGGAAAACAGTGGAGTGAACTATTGTCCCTTCAAAATGATCATGATTTGTAATTTTGCTAGTATTTTCCAAGCCTGGTATTCATAAACTTGGGGATCTGCAGCTCCGCCGGGCCCTCCATGTCACTGCTGTTCCCCACAGTTCAGATGGAAACCAACAGAGAAGGCACAAGGGCATTGTTCTCGAAGTCTCCCCCATGAGTCATTACCAACGGTTGGCGTAATTGTGCCAATTTTGATGTAATTTGTGCCGGTCTCTTCCTCAATTACCAACAAGAGGTTGACTTGTGTTTTTTAAAACACAAGCAAATGTGTTTTAAAACAGCATTTTAAAGATGATTTAAGGGGGATTAAAACATCATGTATAACCCAATCTTTTCCGTGTTGTAAATGAGTGTGCCTAAGTGGCACATTATAAATGGGGCATTAGAGTTTGCAGAGACTACGGGTCATTCCTAGAATTTTATGGCAGAGGAGTTGTGCCACAGGAGTAGAAAACCTTTCCCACAGCAGTGCTACGGCACCACGGCCAGGCTCCATGCTGGTTCCAAGGCTCCGTTCTTCCCCATCTTGTTCTTTTCACCTGTTGCTATTATTCAGTTTGTACTTTTAGCTACTAAAAATAAAGAACAGAGAGTTAAAAAAAATCTGTCATTCTTGTATGTTCTTGGACCCTTCCTTGTTACACCATTCAGAACAGGTAAAGGCAGATTGAGTGTTGATCAATGGGCAAATAATTTAGAAAGCAATCAATCTGCTGTTTTGGTACTTAGGCCTTCCCAGACCCCAGGAAAATAATGATCTTTTTGCAGCTCCTCATGTGAGCTGTTCTGCTCATACATCCCCAGAGACACTCCGGGGAGCTGCCCAGTGAGGTGGTCCGAGCACTCTTCTCTAAAGCCCCTTGCATTAATTTAAGGGGGACCACTCTGAGGTGAGGTACCCCACATGGTACAGTTCTCATCCCAAGCCCCGTATTCATGGTTAAGGTACCTGAGTGGCTTTTGTTAGGGAATACAAAGAAGAGTTTTTATTATTAGGATAAGATCTTATGCTAAATCCTGAAAACACAAAGTAACAATTCTTGGGAAGCATTTAAACATTTATTTGACTGGTAATCTGATGCAAATCATTCTTGTTTTACTTACTGCTAGGGTACTATATTTTCAGTGAAAATAGGTGACCGAGTAAGGAACAAAGGACCTTTGACTTTGGTGTGTGCAGTTGTCTCACATCCAATAACAGGCTTTTCAGTGCCCGAGGGTGCTTTGGTTGACTTGATTTCCATCTTGGAAGCAAATGTGACTTCTTTTGTAATTCTGGTTTAACTGGTCATTCCACAAGTGCAGTGTGTGACAGGAGGTGGCAGAAGTTGCACGAGTGACGCCTGTCATAACTGAGTCCGGTAAGTGAATTTTAGGCACAAATGTGCATAAAAGGAAGAATCTAAGCAGCAGCAAAACAATGTGCAGCTATCTTTACCTTTCTCTTTTTGTACTGGAGGTGGACCGCAGGGCCTTGTGCATGCTGAGCATGTGCTCTACCAGTGAGCTACACCCTCAGTGCAAGATGTCGCATCCTGGTCTTCACTTGCTTTGCTAATGGATTACGTAGTAGTTGTGTCTTGAGAACAAAAAGTTGATACTGCAGGCCACCCAGCTGGCTTGAGAAAGAGTTAACTCGGATGCTGGAGGCCATCTCGTTTGGCTTCCTCTTTAGCTTGTCATTGTCTGGGTGGTCTGCTCTTTATCAAGCCAGCATCACTGGCTTAATTCATTTCCATAGTTACCTAGTATATTTGAAAGTAGTTATTCTTACACCATATCTTAGCTGACATCTGAATGACAAGGAAAGAGCCACAGGGCATGAGATCTCCGCAAAATCTACCGGGGCTCTTTGTTCCCTTGCTGCAGTCAGTGGATCTGAAGTAGGCTTTGGAGGAATAAGCAGTGACCTTTTCAACTTCTCTGTGGACAAGGCAAACAGCTGTTCTGGAAAAGGATCTCCCGTCCTAGACGATGGGAGTAGGGGAGAGTACGATGGAGTCTTCTTTTCTGAAATTGGGAGAATCCAGCAGTGGAATTAGAGTAGTTCTCATGGGAGCAAAGTCTCCACCTGAAATGCGTCTGGGTCTGGAGGGGCTCACACTTGGGAAAGTCCAAAAGGCATGCATCTAGCAGCCAGCAGCAACCAACTGCCACCAGATCCAAGGACTAAACCTGAGAATTTTGTTTCATTTGCTAAATGATTGACAAGCTTCCTCTTATATCTGAGCAAATTTAAAACATTCGGTAACTCCAACATTCATTTCCTCGTCTAACTTTTAGGAGTGTGCTGAGATAACTGAAAAGGAGATGGTCCCGCTGTCTCCTCACTCTGCTGGGTCCTGCTTCGTGTCCCTCCTTTTGTCGACAGAGAACTGCAGCTAGGAATAGTCTGAGTGAGTCTCTGTGGTAAAGATGAGCTACTTACTCGCTTTGGAGAGTAATTATTGATCACCAGTGATTCTTTGGGGACACGAAGTGTTGCTCCATCGACGAGGTGTAATTTTAGCACGTTTATTGTTTCACTTGTTTTCCTAAGGATTCATTATGTGATTTGTAGTTTTATTTGAACTAGATTAACTGCTCCCTGGTGCTCTATGGAATGATTATGGGCATTCCCAAGATGATAATGGATGCATGGATAAAGGTTTGCTGAATTAGGTCTAGCTTGGAAGTGATGCATTAATTGAGATGGCATTGGATTGAGGATGAATTCAGAAGTTTATGACTAATGTTGGCTGAGTTTCTGTCCATTTAGAAGATACTGTGGGAAAGGAGAGAAGGCACCAGTCTTCTGCCTGTTACTCAGTGACCCAGGGACAATAGACAGCCATCCTTCTGAGGCAGGTGTGCACGGGGCTGAAAAAGTTGGAGGGTGGAGACCAGGGAGTTACCCACATGTCTTATTTTCCTCAGGGTTGAGCACCAGGGAAATATGCTGCCTGGCACTGACCCCTGGGCACCACTGCCCAGGTTGGCTGGTGTTGGGATTCAGGTACGTGTGTGCCCAGCTTTGAGAAGGCAGCACCTTTGCCCAGGTGCTTACAGCTTTTGGCTTGTACTGCAGCTGCTGGTGAGCCACTCTATCTCATGGAAGATGAGGGTGTAGACTGGCCAATTTTTGTGTTTCTTTTTAGCTTTTGCCATTTGATTATTCCACACATGCTTTGTTAAAATCCTAAAGGAATTTTTAAAAAAAGTATCAGTGGAAAGATCCTTGTGTAATGCTTAGCCCTGTAGCTTTCAGTGAGACTGTAGCCTTCATCCCACATGCCATTAGGAACCTCTACCTTTGGGGTGTTTGAAAAGCAGACCTCACCTCAGCTCTGCACGTAACTGCAGTGGGCATCCAAGGTCTCCCGTGCCACCTCCCTGCCTGTGGTCACAGGAATGCCCGAGTCTCTTGGGAAGAAGGGGCTTCGGTGGCTTCCAGCCCACCCCAGCGGAGCACTGCCAAGTGACTTGGCCACTGGCCAGACTGCGCACCTGGCAAACCATCCCTGCTGCTTTGGGGACACATGTGGGGTTGCTGCATTTTCTCAAGTTTTGTCCTGAAAGCACTCAGAGCTTCTGCCTGTGCCTGCAGAGAGACTGCAGATGTTTTGTGTGGCCGAAGGATGTCCCTTTTAAAGCCTTCAGCCACAGCGAAGAAAGAGAGAGAGAAAAAAAAGGTTAATCCCCCAATCCCATCAGCTTTGACACATAGGGGTGATAAAATATATAGTGAAAGTTTAAGTTAAAGAATTATAACAGTAAAAACCACATTGCTGCCAGCCCCGCTCAAAATACCCCTCCTCACTTCAAACGCACTTCATCCCAACATTTTTGCCACTTTCTGAGGCGGTGGTGGAAATCTTTCTGGAATATCTTTAGTTGTGCTGAGCCAGTGTCAGCGCAACAGTGGATGAGGAGACACTGTGATGTTTTTATCAGACAGAAATTGCTGTAAACAGTTGATCAGTGAAAGGTGACCAAAAAATATAGCAAAAGATTACATTTAAAAACTTGATTACAGTAAAAGCCACATTGCATTAGGCCCCCTCAAAATAATCTGCCTCGCTTCAAATACATTTATCCCATTACTCTCAGCAATGTGTCATTTACTATAATACCTTAAAATTGTATTAGCATTGTGTTTTCAGGTTACCCATTGTATTAGCACTTTGGCTACTAAATGTCCCCAATCTGTATTAAAAGAGGTAGAAGCTTGTGTTTATTCCAGGGTGGCTGGGAAAATTGGCACGTGTCTGTTCTCCATAGTTGTACACAGTAAGCTGCCTGCAAGTTCTCTATAAGCTTCCTGGACTTTTCCTTACTCATTGTCCAGTGGCGCTATGTAAGACCTTGGCATGGGGTTCATTTTGTCCTCATGACTAAAGAGTCCAGAACAGTCCCCTTAGGCTGCCCGAGGCAAGAACAGCTGTTCTCTGGTGGCAGTGTCAAATGGTTTGTGAAATGGGGGCTGAGGATCTGAGAATCTTCATTAATTTTAGATGCTATTTGTATTTTTGGAATTTGTTTTCTTGATGCATGTCGCATTGTTTTCAAACCATACATGAGTATGGTCAGAAGACTTACAGAGAGAGTCCATTTAAAGCCACACCTGCCCTTGGCATTTGCAAGGAGAAACCTCGGACTGGAGGGACTGGCCTAAGTGAAATTAGCCTGATAAAGCGTGGCAAGTCACTTTTTCATCTTGCAGTTTCCTCATCTGTAAAATAGGGAGCTGATTGTGTGAAATCATCGAGCTGGTGAGTGTGAGTGCTTGGCGCTTTGGGTATAAACTCTATTTTATTTATTTATTTATTTATTTATTTATTTATTTATTTATTTATTTATTTATTTAGAGACAGGGTCTCACTATGTAGTTCAGATTGCTCTGGAACTCACTGTGTAGCCCAGGCTGGGCTGCAACTCACAGCGATCCTTCTGCCTCAGTCTCCAGAGTGCTGGGAATATAGGCGTCCACCACCATGCCTGGCCTCTGGCTATAACCTTTAAATGAAATTGCTGTGACTGACTTCTTTTTTTTTTTTTTTTGGTACCAGGGATCGAACTTGGGCCCTTGTGCTTGTGATGCAGGCACCAGAACCACTGAGCTAAATCCCTGGCTCTCTGTGACTGACTTCTTAAGAGAGCATTAAATAGAAGAGCCCTTCCAGGAGTGCCTGGGCGCAGCATGCTTGGCCCTTTAGGTTTCTTGGATTTCTGTGGTCCCTCTCCAGATTCCGGCATCTAGGGCTAGGGGGAAAGAGGCCTAGAGATGCTCCTGGCTGCTCTGGGTTGGAGAGAGCCTACGAGAGGGCAGCTGCTCAGCCCATCTTGTCCCCTCTTTCTCAGAACAAAATGGGGATTGAAGCTGCCAACATCACCTGTATAGCAGGTGCTGAGCTGTCTTTAATCCCCCAAAACATTAGATGACTTTTTTTTTTTTTTTTTTTTTTTGTACCGGGGCTCAAACTTGGGCCCTTGTGCTTGTGAGGCAGGCGGTGGAACCACTGAGGCAAATCCCTGCCCCCATCCCCCCAAAACAGAGGGAAGAGAAGGAGCAGCGTGAGGGAGGAAATTAAATTTCCGGAGCACCTTCTGTGCTCCAGCTGCACTGGAAGACGGTTGAACATTCGTAGCTCTCTATGTTCAGGTCCTAGCAGGTGGATGGTGGCTTGTTGGTGGGGTCAAGGACTTGCCTGGGTGAAGTCACACCTTGCTGTGTGTCCAGCCAGATATGTGATACCAGAAGGCCCCTAGCCTGGTGCCAGAGCCCTGGGTGGTCCTACAGGGAAATAAGGATTTTTAATTTTTGCATAGAGCATGAGGCCTGTCTCCTTAGGCTGGCTTGATGTGGGTCAGCAGGAAGGTAGGTTTTAAAATGGTGCTTCCTAATGCCTCTCGGATAATATAGGGGTTGTCTCTGCAGCGGAGTGAGTCATTTGATGGTGTTTCATCCAACATAATTGGTTGATTGTGACTGTCCCCTTGGGGATGTTCTAACAAAGACCATACTTAAATATAAAAATTGATGGAAATATTGTTCTTATGTTCCTATGTGTTCTGGGTTACTTGCCAATATTGTGTTCATATTTATTCCAGAGAAACTTTTGTTCAGAGTGTCAGTCCATAAATGTATTCACGTTCCGAGACAGTCAAACACAAAAAGGTCACAGACGAAGCACCAAGAATATGAATTTTTAGAAAAGTCGACCAAATGCTTATCCATCTGATCCCAAAGGGTAACTGAAAGACAATCAATATGAAGCCTTAAAAAAATACCCAGCAGTCACCGGATTCTCCTTCTGTTTGTGTTTTGCAGAATCGGCTACCCGATTCCCATGTTTGCGGGATTCTGCATCATGTTTATTTCAACAGTTAGTAAGTGCCCCGTCTTTGCCTTCTGAGTGTGCCCGTCAGAATGAGTTCTGCTGTTCTCAAGCTGAGAATCAGAATACGGTGGGGTGGGGGTAGGGGTTGGAGTGGGGAGAGAGGCTTTGTGAAGCAAAGACAGTGCAGTGTATGTGGAAATGCTCCTTTGGTTAGGGATGGCTTTGGATGGTACCATCCACTGGCAGGGGCATGGCCCTGATGTGCCCGTGTGGGCCTCCTCTTTTGGCAGTGTTCGCCTTTTCCAGCAGCTATGCCTTCCTGCTGATCGCCAGGTCCTTGCAGGGTATCGGCTCTTCCTGCTCATCTGTAGCTGGTAGGTATGGAAACACCTGTGTGGGTGGGTTGGGGGGCTGTGTTGGCTGTCTTTCCCTCACTGTGACAAAATATCAGAGGAACAATTTAGAGGAGGAAAGGATTATTTTGGGTTTCAGAGGTTTCGGCCCATGGGCAGCCACTCCATCACTTTTAACCTGTGCCGAGACAGAAACTCTTGGTGGAAGGACGTGGAGGAAAGCCACTCAGCTCATGGCAGCCGGGAAGCAGAGAGAGGAGGATGCGCCAGAGAGGAAGAGGCTGGAGAGCAGATAATCCCAAACTTACAGTGCCATGACCCACTCTAACTAGGCCCCACCTCCTCTCACTATCACCCCCAGCAGAACCATCAGATTATAGTCACAGTGGCTTAATCCACTGACGAAGTTAGAGCTCTTGTGACCCAATCACCTTGTGAAGTCCCTATCCCTGAACACATGAGATTTTGAGAGATATTTTAGATCTAAACTATAACCCCTCGCATTGCCCTGGCTAACCCTCTGGCTAACTCGCTGGATTAATTCAAGGATTCAGGGTACTGGTGATAGTGGTGGGGATTCTTGGAGAAGCTGCCCACCTTCCTTTTGGGTTTTGCTTGGTCCCATTCTCAGCTGCTGTCACAGATTCAGGAAGATCACCAGTCTGGCTGGGGAATGAGGGCGCTCCTCAGGGACCAGCTATTAACTGTGTCTTCAATTTAGGGATGGGCATGCTTGCCAGCGTGTACACAGATGACGAAGAGAGAGGCAATGCCATGGGGATCGCCTTGGGAGGCCTGGCCATGGGGGTCCTAGGTGGGTAAGGGCCACTGTGTAGGCCAGCGGATGGCAGGGCATGGCTGGCATTGGCCAGTGATGGCACTCACATGGCAGCCCTGGCCACGGTGGAGCTGAGTCTACTTTCTATTCCTTTCCTTTTTTTTTTTTTTTTTTTTTTTTGTACCAGGGATCGAACTCAGCCCCTTGTGCTTGTGAGGCAGGCGCTGGAACCACTGAGCTAAATCCCCATCCCTCTATTTCTTACCTTCATGGAGACTGTGGAAAATGGTGGGCGGAGTCCTGGTTGGGGTGACCTGGGCTTCCCTGGCCTCTGCCCCCAACCTCACTGGGACCCCATGTGACACAAAGAGCTGAGCAGATTGGTCTTATTTTGTTTGTCATGATCTTGAGAGAACCTTCCTGCTTTTCATCCACCTGCTCTGGACAGTCTCCCAGGCCGGGAGACAGATGTCTTCCTTGGTGGAGATTCCTATCCTTTTCCTTCATTTGGAGCCTGTGGTTTCCACCTGTGTGATAATGGTCCTTGCCCAAGCCCCAGAAGCAGCACATCCCTGTGACCTGGATCTCATTTCTTTGGGACCTCACCTTTGAGAGGGGAATTCTTTGTTCGCCTTGGCCATTCCTCAAGTGAAAACCCACCTGCAGGAAGTTGCCAAGCAATTTACTGCTAACTAAAAGGAACGCAGGGTGGCCCCTCCCATCTTTTTTTTTTTTTTTTTTTTTTTTTTTTTTGAGCAAAGTAAAGAGAAACACAAGAAACAAATGAAGGTTTTAGCAATGTGGGTCATCCACTGGGACTGGCTTGGCCCCTCTCTTTCTGCAGTGGGACCCCCCTTCGGGAGTGTGCTTTATGAATTTGTGGGGAAGACGGCTCCGTTCCTGGTGCTGGCTGCCCTGGTGCTGTTGGATGGAGGTGAGTGAGGCCCCATGGGCACTGTGGCCATGACCTTGGTGTTCTTGAGGGCATGGACTGCTGCCATGCTTGCTCTCTGAATGGGAGATCACCTGTGCTTTTCCCTTTTAGCGATTCAACTCTTTGTGCTCCAGCCATCCCGGGTGCAGCCAGAGGTAAGCACCTGAGAAATGAGGGCCCACAGTGGCCATGGTGACAATTCTAACCCCTGTTTTATTTATATTTTTGCTTGACAGAGTCAGAAGGGGACGCCCCTCACCACTCTGCTGAAGGACCCCTACATCCTCATTGCTGCAGGTGGGGTCCCCGGGTCCTTCTCAGATGAGGCCTCGTGAGGGAGGTGGCAGTGAGTGGCTGGTGCTAGTGGCCATTTTATGGCCAGAAATATAGGGCCGAAGAGAACATAAAGGGCAGACAGCTTCTGTGTCTCAGGAAATGGTCTTCGTCTGTCATTGTTTTCTGACAATTGTTTCTGGCTGAGGTTGTCTTCTGTTTCTTACCTGGGGCAAATCTAAACGGTGTGCACCTTGCTCCACAGAGGGCCCACGTCACAGGATGCCGCCATGACACCCAGCCTCACAGGCTTGCTGGGAGCCTGGAATGTTCGCTGCCTTTGTGTCAGAGCCCATCATTATTTGGTCTTGAATTTGGTGGCCACATGGCTAGGGTGTTACGTGGGTGTTCTGAATCCCCTTGGCGTGTCTGAGTAGAAACTGACAACGGTTCCAGAGGGCTCGGAGGACACCGCTCCTCCCGCAGAGAGCCTGCCTCTGTGAGCAGTGCGGAGGCGGACAGGAAGCATCCTTTGGTGAAGGGTCATGTCTTGGCTTTTTGGCCTGGAAAGGCTACAGGAAAGCTTTGGATTTCTGTGCTCTTGGGAAGGAAGGGGAATGAGCCATATTCATCTAAGCAACTGTCCCCAGAGACCATCCCAGAGGCGGCAGGCCACCTCCCTGTGACCCAAGGGACCGGCCTTGTGTAGGCATTGCCTGGGCCTGTGCGCTGAGGTCAGCTGTGGCCCAGGTGTGAGGCTGGGAGCTGCTCGAAGGGTGCTGCTCACTGGGTGGCTCTGCAGTCTGGCATCAGAGCCACTTAAGGGTGCATTTATCTGAGCAAGGGTCCTACTCCAGGAGGGCTCAGGGCTCTTGGGAGAAGGGGGCCCTACTCTGCCTTTGGGTGTTTAAATTCGGGCTCTTGCAGGCTAGTCTGGCTCTTCCTTCTGCTGCTGATTTGGTGAGATCTGAATACACTTAGCCCAAGGGCCGGGAAGCTGTGCAGCGATCTCTTCTTGCTGCAGGCACCATGCCAGGGCTGGGAAGCCCCGGAGCCCTGGTCTTTGGAGGAGGGCATGAGACTGTGTGGGAGATGAGGTCCCAGAGATAGGGCTCCCTGGAGCTTGGAGGGATCTGGGCAGGACTGTGCCGGCTGAGACCTCTCCAACCGAAGGGAATACCAAGATCCACCCCACACTGTCAGACTCTTCCCCAGTTCTCAGGAGGGAGGAGTCCAGTCACGTCTGTGTTGTGTCTGTACCTGTCACAGAGAAAGAGACCTCTCTTCATTATGCCTGCATCTTCGTCAGGATCGCAGTGCCCCCTGGGTTTGTTTTAGCAAATGACAGGTTTCACGGAGCACAACACGGGACACTCCCAGAACGATGGATGGAGGACCAGCTGTGTGTGCCTTTTTCCAGATGGTTCCGTATTTACAAAGGACCTGGCTAACAGAGTGATAGTGTCTGTTTGCATAGATACCCAGTATGGAGAGCTGATGTAAAAAAGATCCTCTGCAGCACACCTGGACCAAGAGCACTGTGATTTTCCTAGGACTTTCTGGCATCTTAGGGTGCCAGAGATATCCATGCTCATGGCACGGTGAAACATAATCCCAAGAGTCCCAGCACCATGTGTATTCTGGAAATTGCCTCGATGGCTGGGCGCCTCAAGCAATTTACTTCATTAGTAAATTGGAGCCCCTTTCTTCATTAATAAATTGGTTGCATTGGACCAAATGATCTGTAAGGCTCCTTCCAGTCCCATCCATGTGACTCTGAAATTCTACTTGTTTAAAATAATAGTAATAATAATAATAATAATAATAATGACAATAATAAAAACACACCTCTTGCCGACCCTTTGGCTTGGTGTTTATCTTTTGTTATGGAGGTAGAGAAGCTCCGGAGAGTTGAGCTGGGGCACATGGAGCCTCACTGTGTTTAGAGATAGTTGAGGACCCTGGGCATTGGAATAGGAAGCACACTAACCCCTTCCTCTCCTAAAGGCTCTATCTGCTTTGCGAACATGGGGATCGCCATGCTGGAGCCGGCCTTGCCCATCTGGATGATGGAGACCATGTGTTCCAGGAAGTGGCAGCTGGGTAAGCAGTGGGGCGGCACTTCTTCCTTTAGACCTTTGTTCCCAGGGTGGGTCCTGTCAGTGTAGCCCTCCTGAGATGCCTGTGCCAGATTGGTCAAGTGATTACTTCTCCTTGGCTCTTCATAGGGTCAGTGTCTAGGGCAGCTTTGGGGTCTGGTTTGGCTCCAAGATTTATATCATTCGTGACAGATCCTTCAAGCAAGAAGGTAAAATTACCTGAGAAAGAGAGACAGAAGCAGAGACAGACAGACACGCATACACACACATACAGAGAAATAATTCACCTTTTATTACAACATACTGTTAAATTGCTCTATCTCGTTACTCATTGTTAGTCTCTTACTGTGCCTGTTTTACAAATTAGATTTTATTATAGATTTGTGTAGGTTGGGAACTGTCTGCAGTTTTAGGCATCCACTGGGGGTCGTGAAACGCAGCCCCCACAGGTGAGTGGGAATTAACCATGGGTCACCGTTTTTCTGTTACATTGGTGTTCAGCATTGACATGCTTGTGACTGTAAACATTATTCCAGGCAGAACTTTGTAGGACAGTGATTCATTTCCTTTCTCTTTACAGGCTTATTAATAAATGAATTAGTCATTGCCTTGTCTTCATTTTCTTAGTTTTCTGTGTAGCACTAATGGGTCCAGCCTCCGGACTTTGGCAGAGATGAAAGAAACTCGAGGGACTATGCCCTTCAGCAGCTTTGGGGAGGGTGCCTGGCCAGCAAAGTTCTCTGAAATCTTATTATCAAATAATTTTACCCTCACCATCCACTTGCTTAACTTAGTCTGCATTTGTGTGTGCATGTGTGCGGGCATGCATGTGTGTGTGTGTTTGTGTGCGTGCACAAGCATGTGGCTCTGGGGATCAAACTCAGGGGCCCTTGATCATGGAGCTACCTCTCCAGCCCATTTCTTTTCTTTTTTTGTAATTTTATTTTGAATTAGGGTTTTGATAAGTTTCCCAAAGATCACATGTTTGATTGTCTTGCCTCGGTTTCCTGTGTAGTTGGGATTACAGGTGTGTACCCCACATTTGGCTATCTGTGTGAGTTGTTTTTTTTTTTTTTTTTTTTTTTTTTTTTTTTTTTTTTTTTTTTTTTTTTTTTTTTTTTTTTTTTTTTTTTTTTTTTTTTTTTTTTTTTGGTACTGGGGATTGAACTCGGGTCCTTGTGCTTGCAAGGCAGGCCACAGAACCGCTGAGCTAAATCCCCAGCTCCTGAGTTTTTTCTTTAGTGGTTCTCATATGGAACCCAGGGCTTTGCAAAGGTGAGACGTGCTCTGTCGCTGAGGCACATCCCTAACACCGAATAATTCCTGGGTGCAAATCATTTTCCCCTGGAGTTTTGATGCCCTGTTCTGTCATCTTCTGGCATTCAGGGCTGCAGGGGAGGAGGCTGATGTTCTCGTTACTGACCCTCTTGCGAGCCCAGGAGACCTTCTTCCTCTCTGACTTACGACTGTCTGCGATGGTGATTTGCAGTGGGGTTTTCCTGGTCCACTGGCTCAGCCCTTTCACTAGAGGACCTCTTTTGATCCAGGAAAACTTTTCCTATTTTTACTTAACCCCCTCCTTTATTTTCTTCCGCTCCACTTAGCTGGATGTCAGACCTCTATATTTTTTCTCTTATCTGTCTGCCCTTACTGCCCTCAATCTGTTCATCTTCATCTTTTAATCCACCTATTGAATTTTAAAAATTGGTACATTTGTATCTTAAAACAGAAGAGCCCTTTCATATATTCCTCAAGTCGTGACTGGTGTGTGTGAGCTCATTGTTGAGATGATACCCTCTCGCTGTTTTAGTAGGAAGACTTTCTTTCATTCCCTCTTTCAGCCTCTCCATTGTTCAGTCCTTCGTTCTGCCTGGGGACGAGGGAGTCAAAGGCCCCCGACCCATGTCAGTTTTTCTAGAGAAACAGCCTCCTTGCCAGGACGAGGCTGGAGGACTGGGGATCAGTGCTATCTAAGCAGCCTTCCCCCTCTCCCTGGACAGCCTTGGCCCTCAGCTAATGCCCCTTCATCTGATCCCTTGGCTCCTGGCCTTTGTGGGTTGTGAGGCTCAGGGGTCTTGTATTCTGTCGGTGTCCATTCCTTATGCAGGTGGGAGGTTCCACAAGTCCCTGTGTGTTCATCCTGTCTGTTCCCTCTGCTTGCTTCTCCTGGCTTCTTCAGTCTGTGCTGGCATGCGGAGGAGGGAGTGGGATGTGTGTCTAGAACTTCTGTTTACTCTTTTATCACATTGCAGTAGAGCTTGATGTGGAGGAGTAAAATCTATCGATTCAGTCTGCCTTGTTTAACCAGAAACCCATCACTCATTTTCACGGTTGCATGTTCTCTTGTAAGGTTTTGCCATACATTTTCAACTGTCCCTATTTTTGGTATTTGGGTTCATTCCAGTGTTTACCACTAGAGACTGTCCTGCAAAGGGTATCCTTGTGCATTGTCCTTAGAGTTGGGGATTTTGTCTGCAGGGGATATTCAGAACAGATCTATCTATTATCAGTCTTTCCCAGTGACTGAAATGTTATGCATCCAGGAAGTCTTGTTTTAGTTTTATTTAATAACTGAGTGAGATTAAGCATCTGTTTGTATCAGAGTTTATCAGCCGTGTGCATTTTGTGTAGGGTACATTTCTTATTGATACACTTTGCCCATTTTTCTATCAAGTTGTCCATGTTTCTCCTATTGATTGTAGGTGTTCTTTGTATATGGCGTGATCCTTTATCAGAAGTTTTGCACCTACTGCTTTCTTTCCTCTATGTCTTTTGACTTTATGTATGGTATGGTTTGATACTCAGAACACTTAAAATGCCATTAGTCAGAGTTAGCAGTCTTCGCTTTCATCCTTTCAAGTCTAGCTCAGTGAGGTCTTTACCGTGCCGATTGTTTTGTAAAAAATATGTTTTCCACATTTTTATGGGGATTTAGCTCAGTGGTGCCGCCACCTGCCTTGCAAGTGTAAGGACCCGAGTTCAATTCCCCAGTACCCCCTCCAAAGTTTCCCTTTAATACATGTTATGGTTCAGATCTAGAATGTTCCACAGAAGGCTCACGTGTTCTGAGGCTGGGCTTTGGAGGTGGTTGGATAATGGGGATCCTCATTTAGTGGATTGATCCCCGGAAAGATGCAGAGCTGGTTGGGAGGAAGTGGGGTCTGGTTGGAAGAGGTGGGTTACAGATGTGACCTGGAAGCGTCCACCTCCTTCCCTGGCTCCTTCCTTCACTCTCTGCCCCCTGGATGAGCACCCTTGCCTCCCCGTCCTGTGTCTCCTTGGGACCAGCCCATCACGAACTACAACCGCAAACCAAAATAAATCTCTATTCCTTTAAGTTGTGGGTATTGGGTATTGTGTCTCAGAGACTAGGAGAGTGACTAAGATAATACATTCTTTTCTACATTTGAATGTTGGATTTTTATGGAATTAATTTTGTTCTAAGGTATGTGGGACTTAAGTTTTGTTTTTTCTGTGTGACCGGCTTTTGTCCCAGGGCCATTTCCTATTGAGAACATCTGATGCTCCCACCTCTGTCATCCCCTGGGTGAGCATGTGGGCCTATTTCTGGATTCTCTCTTCTGTCCTACTGACCTGCATGTCTTTGCTCTGTCAGGACCCCGGTAATTAATCACTGTGCCTTTAGAATGTCACTGTATCTGGAATACTGGTCCCTGCACATGCTCTTTAAGAATTTATAGGTTATCTGTCCTACAGATTTATTTTCCTATCATAGTTCTTGTAGTGCACATATGGATGTCTTTGTAAGGACTCTCTCAGGGCTGACTTGCTCTAGCATTTTCAGTGCCCCTAACTTTTCTGCAGGTGACCTGCATTTCCTTCAGGCATGAGCCCTCTGCAGGGTGCCTGGCCAGAAGCCCCTCCTGTTTAGACTTTACCCTGTTCTGCCTGCCTCACTGCAAATGGCCCAGCCTGAGTATCAGTCATTCCCTTCTGGTTCTGCGGAGGGTTTTACATTCTTTCCTCAATCATTAAAAAGCCCCAGAGGCTTGGGTGCACATGGGGGAGAGACCGCTTGCTAGTGGGTATGACTTTTCTTTGTGGAGTGATGAAAATCTGGATTCATGTAGTGGTGGTGATTGCACAACCATGAAATACAATAAAGTCCACCAAACTGTACCCTGAAAGAGTGAATTTTCCAGGGTGTGAATTATGTCACAAAACAAAATGAAAAACAAATCTCCAGTAAGAAAGAGAAGGACTCTTGGAACTAAAGGCTATTTCTTGGGCAGAAAGGCAGCTCTCAACTTCCTGGCAGTCAGGATAGAAGAGGAAATCTTGGGGGCTGCTTCAGAGAGCCCACTGCTTTGCTGGAAGGATCTTTTTTTCTGTTGCTTGGTTAGTGTAGAGCAGTTCTGCAAAAGAGGAGGACATTTCCTGGTTCTGGTTCCAGTACTGGGAGCTGCCCCTATGAAGTGCCTCCTTTCTGGTCCTCGGTAACCTGGCCTCGTGTGCTCTCAGAGGTGCCTGTCAGTTCGGGTGGAACAAACAGGTCCAGCCAAGTGCCCTACATTTGCTCCCTGCACTTTCTTGGCTGCAAAGCTTTTCTAATGTCTCTGGTGTCTCCACTTAACCAACTTATGATCTTAATTGAATGTGTCCTGCTCATGTACAAGGTACTTAAACTGCTCTGCGCTCATCCTCTGCAGACAGAGCCTGAGGCTTCCTTTATAAAGTCTTTGAGGTCAGCCAGGAGCCTGAGCCATGTGGGAGATAGCAGAGTAGGCTGCCTCATGTCACTGGGCCAGCATCCTGCGCTTATCAAGGGATGGTGGCCTCTGGGCACCTTCAGCTCTGTGAAGTGAGTGTCTCCAAACATGATCTTTTCTCTGGATGGCCAGCTGTGCTCTGGGGACCTCCTGGTCCTGCATGAAGAGGGGGCTGTGGGGGACAGGTGAGGGAGTCCCTGCACACTAGAAGCCAACTACATTTGGGTGAGGTCAGCAGACCAGGGTGAAAACAAGGAGGTAGGCTTGCCTGTCATCACAGCACCGAGACTGAACTGGAAGGGCTGTTTGCTAAGGGCCTCACGGTGCTTTTTACTCTTGATCCTCAAAAGTACCCTGTGAGGTGTGCACAGTGGCAGCCAAGGCAACTTCTTGGGCTTTATGGATGAAAGCGATCCCCTCAGGCCTCAGGTAGCAAATTTTGCAAATCTGCTAGTCCGGTGCTTTTTGCTGAAGAATCATGAGATAGAGTTGGAGCCCATAGAGGCTTGGCAGTCCAAGGAAAGGAAGGTCGTGCTGCTTCTGGGTCCTGTGTGTGAGCTCACCACCCTGCTCAGAGTGGAAGGATGCGGCTTCCACTGGAGCTTGTCTGCGTCTTTGCTCGAAGCTTCACCTAGGGATCCACAGCCCAGGCTCAGACTCTGGAGTTGGGACTCAGCAGGAGGCCTGGAGTTCCACCGGGCTTTCTGGGAGCCACTTCCTTTGGCCAGAGCTTAAGCCACCAGGCTGTCTGTGGGCCATGTTCAGCTCCAAAGTAGTTTTTTTTTCTTTCTCAGTACTGGGGTTTAACCCAGGGCCTTATACATGTTAAGCAGGAGCTCTACCACCCAGGTAGAGCCTCAGCTCTTAAGTGGGGGGGGGGTTGGCTGGTATTATGTTGACTGCTGTAGGGTTTATCTTTTTAAAAAACGAACTGCCAACATTTAAAAATCAAGAGATTTCATACAAGAACCCAGAGTTCCAGCTTATCTAGAAAAACGAGATCTTCTAATACTGGAACTGCAGTCCCCTGGGCATTAGTGGGCTGGAGAGAGTGGCAGCTGCCTTGGATAAGATCTGGGCCTTTGAAGTCACCACAGACCCCACTCAACTCCAGCTTTCATTTTGTTCCTCTGACTCTATGGCTGAATGTCACTAGTTCCTTATCATGCCCTGGCATGGTTATCTTCCTTCCAGTTTGCCTTTATGCGTCCCTGCCTCCTTGTGTCATTTATCGAGAGACAACGTCCACCTGATTTCTACTATCCGGACCAGCTCTGTCTCTAGGGTCAGGAGGTGTGCTACTCCCCTTTCAGGTTTAAATGCTGTGTTCTCAGGGAAACTTGCCGTCTGCTGGCCCGGGGTTCCCAGAGCGCAGTGTCTGTACTTTTGTTACATTCTTATGGAGGCCGTGTCTTGGTTCCAATAGCATCTGATTTTTTTTCTTCCAAGACACTTTCCACGGTGACAAGAGTCACGTTGTCATTGTCTCTGCTGCACGTCAGTGCTGTGCTGGGCACATGGCTGTCAGTAAATGTTTGCTGAATCAGATTAGAGTAATTATCTGGCTACTACATACTGTTAAGTGTGATGGAAATGACTCCCTGGAACATGAAATATGATTGCTCTTTATCATTTCCCAGAATTTGCAGATCTAGAAAGAGTTGGTTTTGCATTATGCATATGGAACCCATCATTTTGAGGTCCTTCTTGTGCTGGAGGCTTGACCTTTCTCTGCCCTTGGTGGCTTATCCTTAAAGGGAGATCACACTTGTCCCTTTCTGTGCTAGTAGACCAAAAGGGTGCCAGGCCCTCTGTATGCTGAATGAGCAGGTACTTGCTGACCATGGAGTATCTACCAGGATCTCTGACTTGTGCAGTCATGACAGAACAAAGCAGCGTTCACACTTGAGGGCAAGTCTTTGAATCCAATCAGTTGTATCTGATTTCAAGAAAAAAAATACTAAAATTATTAAGGGTTTGAAAAGTAGTCTTTACTTAAGAGATTGTCCTTTTGTCTTGATAAAAGACAGTGGAGCTCAGGTGGATGAATTCCTGGTAGCTAAGCCTGGTCTGACTCAGCCAGGCCTTTCTATTCAGTGTGGGAACTGTTCAAGGTAGCCGCTGCCCCAACCAGCAAGAAGTGGCTTCTCGCTTATCAGAACCCCAGGGATGCAAGCTCCCTCCCTCCCTGGGAGACCATGAAACCTTGGATATGAAACTGCAAACAAGCGTATGATTTTACTACACACACACACACACACACAC